>NC_142370.1:22066562-22666562 GCF_059441005.1 Hippichthys cyanospilos | reverse complement strand
AGACATAGCATGGCAGACACAACAAGAAATAATAATTAAAAAAAAAGAGACTTACCTGAACCTCTCTTTGATAGCAGTCTCAGGCAATGGACCAAAATTGCATGAAGTAGGACAAGAAAAGGTATCGATGCCTTCATTTTTTTTCCTGGTCCTAAAAGAGTACAAGCAAGAGTGATAATGTTGTAGATCAGAAAGACAACAAGTGTAATGACCACTTTAGTGGCAAAAAGTGAACAGTTTTATATGATTTGTAAATTGAATATACAGATATCTCATATTCAATTTTGATATTAAATGCATACAAACACACGCACACACACAGGCAGAAAGGTTAATGGCAACGTTATTTTGGGGTTAAGACCAAAGAACCATTTTTGCCCAAATTAATCAGTTGAGATGTCAAACCTCCCCAGATTATAAAGTGTTTAAATCTCAGATGATGTCCTTACCTGATGTTAAAATGTATTTTTCAATGATCGTTCGGCACTAAAATTTGTAAGTTTCTGATAAATATTTAGTTGCTATGGACATTTGAAAGATGAATGTGCCAAAACTTTAAATGCATATTTCTCAAAATTTGGGATTTCAATTCGGCAAGATTCAAACTGTTGTAACTTTGTCAGTTGGTTCGGACGACCTCAATGTATTATCTATCAATTTAAAGGGAATTAAGCATAGAATTAGAATATATCAATATCGCGGTTTTCATTTACAGAGCATTTCCATTGTGAAAACAAATTCATGCAACTCCAAATTGCTCTACGAGGGAGTTCCAGTTCATGTTTCTGAAAAGACAAGGGTGCTTTATAACGTTGTTTCCTCAAAGATGCATTAGAAAGCCTTTAAGAACTCTGAAAAGGCACAATAGCGCCTGAGACCTTTCGAAGCATGTGAAACTGGCCAGCAGCCAAAAATGGTGACATGGCTGTTCTCCTTTTCAAAAGGCCTTTTGTTGTTATCCTTGTGCTAGCTGCAATCAACCCTAGCTCTGGGGGGAAAAAAAAAAAATAATAATCTTTTTTTTTTAATTAGTTCTGGGTTTGGTGAAAATCTGGAACATTGTCACAAAATCTGCGGTCTCTTTCTTTGAACACTAGTCTAATCAGCATGAATTGCAGCCCAAAGATGCTTTTGCAACATATAGCACCGTGTTTCTTTCTGTACATATAAAGTCAGTAGAAAACAATTACCACCGAATAAAGGCAGCCATGTTATTGTATACAGTACATGATATACACAATGAGCAAAGTCAATTTGAGGCATTAAAGGAGACTTAAAAATGTCAGAAGTGGCACATCGAGCAGTATGAGAGAGTATGAGTTGCCATTGCCAGTGGAAGCTACGCAAGAGGAGTCGGACAGCTGGAGGGAAAAAGCTACCCGAGGTCTGGCAAGATTGCAGCAGACTGAACACACTCATACTGCAGCGCGTGATCCACTTTGTGAGGCTGTAATGAATTCAGGATGTTGAGAGAGAATGTCCCATTGATTGCAGTCATGCATACTTTTCAATATTACTGTAGCATCTATATGGCAATTTTGACAAAGCAAATAATCGTAAAGCAACATGGAAAGAAAAATGATGGGTAGCTCATCATGGTACCTTACGCAATGTTACATGAACGAGTACGCCTGCAGTGGCAGAGCCCATGAGACTCCCACTAGAAAGCAGTGGAGGAACAGCAAGCCAATAAGTAATTATGGCTCGAACTGTGTAAAAATCAGGTTATATTTGGAGCGGGACAGAGGAAGATTTCCATTCACAGTGTGCGGTACGTGGTGAAGTGACAAGCAGCGAATGCATGGAACCATTACAGTACATCTCAATTTATTTATTAAACCACATTATGTAACGGAGATGACAAAGTTCAAACTTATTAGATACACATACATATACAGTATATAGCAGTGATCCCTCGCTTTTCGCGGTTAGCGGGGACCGGAATCTACCCGCGAAAGTAAAACCCGCACTTTCTTAATTCAAAGAAAAAAAAAATCTTTTAAATGTGAAAAGTTTTCAAGCTATACATATTATTTAAGGCAAATATTACTGCAGTACACATATTTACTTGAATCGTAAATGAAAAAAACGAATACACTGTACACGGTACAGGTCATATTTGCAGCGGGCTGGAAGTTGAATTAAAGTCTAATCTGTACATGATAACAATTGTATTATTATGAAAAGAAATCTAGGTATTACATTTCCAGCGGTCTAGTGAACATCTGTGCTTCTTAGTTTGGCTTTGCCCACAATGTGTGTGTGTGTGTGTGTGTGTGTGTGTGTGTGTGTGTGTGTGTGTGTGCGTGTGTGTGCCTACTGCCTCGACAACAGCTGCGTTTGCCCTGTGTGCGTTTCATGACTGACACGGCACGACCCTGTGGGTGTAAAAGCAGGAGTTGGGGCGGGAGTAGATTACTTCTTGGGTGACATCAACTCAAAGGACGGAATAGAAATGGACCTAGCAAACATCTCCACAGTCACCTCCTTGCCAGTGTCTGGGACAAGGAAACAGTGGCAATGCTTCTTGGGTTTTGCAAACCCCTTCAGATGCTTTATCCCGAACTACAGTACCGTGGCAGTTCCACTCACTGCCCTGCCCTCACCAGTTTGAGGATCCTCTGTCTTTGGACGCCAGGGGCAGCTAAGGTCTTCCAGGAAATTTAGAATCAATTTCCCACAGCTCCCATTCTCTAAATGCCAGATTCTTTTAAACAGTTTGTTATGGAGGTGGATGCCTCTGATGTCGGTGTGCGGGGTGTCTTATCACTGCTATCATAAAAGCAGAAAGAGGAACTATGACATCGGGAACCGTGAATTCCATTGAAGACGGCCTTGGAGGACTGGCGATGCTGGCCGAAGATCCGTTTCTTAGTCTGGACAGACTTTTAAGAATTTGGAATATATTTGATCCGCTAAGAGACAGAGCTCCCGTCAAGCTCGCGGATCCTTGTTTACTTGGTTTAACTTCACATTCTCCTCCCACACGGGTTCTTGCGACATCAAACCTGACGCACCATCCAGGCAGTTTCAGGATATTTCAGTTTCAGTTTTTGTTTGTTTGTTTGTTTGTTTTTTGTTTGTTTTACGCTTCCGTACTACGTCAGAGGCATGTGCATTGTCACCACGCAGCCTTTTCTAGAAATGCGTGCTCCAAGGCCCTATACAACTGATAATTTGCTTCAGGCCTCTCTTCTTATCCTTTCTGCTCTTGGCTAAACAAATGGACGATCGTGTGACTGACGTAACAGCGCACACATAAGTTACATGATAGATCATCTTAAAGGAGCCATAGAATGGAAAACTACATGCAATTTTTGAACTGAGAAATATTATGGGCCACGAAGAGTATAGCATGCAATGTAAAATAGCGATTAGAATTTGAACTTCACTTGTGGTTGCCCGAGGATGCCAGTTGGCCAAAAAAGACGTGAAAATTCACTTGAGCTTGTTTTTGATCAAAGGTGAAAACTGCATATTTTCTATTCAACATCAGAAAACAAAGTAAATGCTTGATTTATCAATTTTATGGACCTTTTAAGATTAAGCTTTATTTGGATCTACTTTACCAAAACTAATTACACTAGTACCCTTCGTCTTGCAATCCATCAGAAATGCTGGACCGTGTGGGGAAACGCTTTAGTGTGGCCAGGGTTGGATGCGTCAGTAAAGTAATGGGCTTTCGTCAAATCTGCTGATAAACTTTCCTGACTGAATGGCGCTGACACACTTTGGGCCAAGGCCTCACTTAGTTCTTGCATAAGACATCTTTGTTGCAATGTCAGAATCCCTGAATAGTTTTGCGCTCACCTTCTTCCCACAATAATTGGAGAGATAACTGCGGCCATGACGCAAACCACATAAAGTGGCTGTTAGCTCAGCCACATTAACTCTGTCCACTAAATGTTTCATTGTCATGAACGACAAAATCATCTTTGCGTGCCTTTGTCTTTCTTTGAGCAGAATTTTTACTGAGCATAAGGAGTGTCTCGCAAATAGAGCTGCACACATACAATGTTCTCGCTCTCTCAAATACAGCCTGCAAGTAACTTGTCAGTAACTGCGAAACTGGGCCAGCCTTAAGTTACCTGACATCACATATGTGGAGCCAATCGGCAAGAACTTTCAAGTCAAGTGAGTCAAGCGACAAATTGAAAGATGCGGCTTTGTTTCTCGGGTATGAACGTAAGCCACAAAAAGAATGCATTAAAACCGATATGAAATTTCCAGGCCTTATCGAAGAACCTGGACATTAAGTGTCCCGGGAGAATATTTTCCCTCCTGCGACAGATCTTTAAAAAGAAAAACAATCCCGGTAAAACTACTGAAAACCAGGAGCTCAAATACTATCAGACATCATTCCTACGTGACAAAAAAAAAAAAAACAGCAAGGAAACAAAACAAATGCATGGAAATAAATACATTAAGGAACGACATTAACCAGTCACAACAGTAAATACAATACTCCATATGACAAGTGTGATCAATACATAAAAATGACAACCGAATGACCAATAAGACAAAGGTGACAAATGCATGACCATAGAAACTGCATAGTACGTGACAAATAATGACGATAGTAACTGCATAGCGACTGATATGACAACGATGGGAGTAGTTTGAGTGCTAAATTTTCCTTAGTGCTACTTGGTGTAAAAACGTAGAGAACCACTGCCCCAGGCCCATCATCATTACAGGGTTCCTCGACAGAGATTATGTTGATGATGTTAGCCAAGACACAACACAGCTCACCAAGGCTATATACTTGAAATGTATCCCCGTGGACTAATGTCAGTAACATCCTACTCAATTGAGAAACAACAGCACTTTGTGGAGGGGATCAAATCAAATGTAAAAATAAATAAGGGTACATTTTACGGCTATCAAGTGATCGCTTTCAAAATGACCTGGATTTCAAAGAACCCACATTTCAGAGGGAAACTCGCCATAACAATCAGCTGCTGACACCTTACTCTCGAAAGATTCTTTTACTCATCTCATGTTTCTCACCCAAAAGTCAATTACTATTGAGTCAGGCTGAGGTGGGGCAATGGTGCCCTATTGACTCTCAAGTTAGCCCCAAGGACCGCATCTCACGCTCAACAGCTATAAACAGATATAATTCCGTAACTGGCAATAGAGGTTTAAGGAAGACTCCCCAGACGCTTATTGAGATGAGGATTTTATGGCTATTTACCCTCTCGTTCTCCCACTCTCGTCCGTCACATGAATGTGTCCCTATCTGACTGGTTGTGACTGATGCTTTCGAGTAGTCAAAGTTCATGGAGAACCAAAGTCTAAAGTCGACCTGGAGCAGAACTCCTATACACTCACATTTTGTAAGAACGTGTTGTAGGCAACCATTGAAGGCAAAACTACAAAATGTCTGTTTTTGCACAGCATCCACTCGCACATCTCAAAAGCACTTGAGTTAGGGACAAACCATCTCATCTACTTGAGATTATCTAATAGATTGTAACACAACGACTGCATGTTGTTGATGGAGATTGCGTGGTATTGTCCGTTTTCTGTTGACTGTCATGTTGGTTTGTTACTGTTGGATTAATTGGGGGACTACACAGCGTTGTTCAGATGTTTCTGTATGTCCAACAATTCACATAAAACTCCTGCATACAGATCCCAGTATTGGAATGAACAAACCCACCAAGGTTTACAGCATTTACATTTTTGAATCAGTAAAGCTGAGCTGTTTTTAAAATCAAATCTAATGGAATTGAGTTGCATCGTGTTTATTTGTAAATTTATTTATGGAAAAGCCATTTTGACTGTATCAAAATATTGTATCAACATTAGGGGTGTCAGATTAACAGATTCATTGGGATCCATTGATTACAGTCACCAATAAAGGGTTAAATTCTTCATTAGTGTTAATCTCATTTTTCATCTCCAACTTAGTATTTATGAATTGAGATTCTTGTACTTGAGTTGTTGGTGTTCAAACAAGGTCAATCACACTCTGAAGTCAACAATGTTGTTTATCTTACGTACTTTCCGCAATATGAGGCGCACCGGATTATAGGCGCACCCTCAATTAATGACATATTAATTGACAAAACTCTTTCCATATATAAGGCGCACCGCATTACAAGGTGCATCAGTAGAAGCAGTCAAACCTTATTGGTGGATTACAAACCAGCATTCTGACAACGCCACTCACTAACAAAATGAATAAACAATTGTCTTAGGTTTTATTTTATTCGTATTTCCGTGACAGTTAGTTTATCTTTTAACAGCAAGTTATAACATGTAGTGCAACATTTATATCAGGGAACGTTTCCTCCAGTGCAATCGCAATATAGTAATACTCAAAGTAATGACAATAATAACTCAAATAATAACTCTAAACTCTCAATAGCATAATAACTCAATGTCAATATGACCAACCTTGTTCAACTGTAAACACACCAAAGAAACGGGTAAAGCTTATTTTATCAGTTCAAGCCCCATCTACGAATTACAATCTCAATATTGATCCATATATAAGGCGCACCATCAGCTTTTAAAACAAAACAAGGCTTTTAGGTGTGCCTTATGTGGGGGAAATACGGTACATTATGTTTTGTCATAATCTGATTGGCTTGTGTTGCTGGTGGGAGGGCAAGTTCAAGAGCAGAAAGAAGACAGGAAAGCGCATGCGGAAGTTGTCAGTCCAATCAATGGCACATTTAACTTAAAAGAAATACTCAACTGCACCTTCAAAAAAGGTAGAGCGATTCTTTATATGAAATGGATTTACCACAGAAGCCACTCAGGTTTAACTTACATCGTAAATGCAAAGCACCAAGCGAGTGTGGCCGTAGTTAATGATAGCGACAAATGCACTAATTTAGCAAGCTATTAGCAAATCTCTCTGACAAACTAAACTCGAGGACACGACACATTTGAGCAAGCGACAGCCAGGCTGCACAATGTTTTCTTTTAATGTTAATTTCTCACTTTTGGGCAATTGACAAAAGTAAACAGCACTATTCCCCCTGATGGTCGAAACTAAAATTTGCAGCCAGCACCTGAGACTAGTCTCGGGCCTTGTCGACACGTAGCCGGGCTTCTTGCAAACTGGCAGTAAATGTCTCCGTTTTACCATGTTTGCTATACTTACTATAGTTATATAGCTTCATTTTTCCATCATAACCGAATTTTTAAAAACCTCCGGTTTCGTGGTTGCGTGTAACCGGCTTAAACCGGAGAGTTGCGTCGACTCTTTTTCCCGCCGAAGATGCAGATACTGGTGACATCAGAGGTGGACACGTCAGACGCGGAAGTTCTTTCTGACTGGACAGAATTTGGCGTCATTACTGCCGCCCGGCGACTTGGCATGCTTGTAAGTGAATGAAACCTCACTGTGCTGGATTCATATAGACGCGATTTCTTTAAATAATCAAACAACAACGACGTGGGGGAGACTAAATAAGGCTGTTACATGTAGACAAGGCCTCAAATACAGCAGAAAACGACGACTGCATTTGTTCAGATCTGTTAGAGAAAATTTTGTTGTTGAATATCAATATCTGCCACAATAACACAATGTATCTAAATTAAAAAAAAAAAAAAAAACAGGAGGGTTTTTGGAGTAAGATTTTTGCGTAAGATTAAAACTTTTCATTAGATTATTTAGATCAGTTATTACAAATCTTAATAAATTCATCTCCATTTGTTTAATATCTTGACAGTACTAATCGAAATATCATCTCAAAATCGCCAATCATATTGAATTGCCGAATTGTATAATTTAAAAAAATAAAAAAGGAATGACTTTGCGTTGAACCGTTAGGTCTTATATCGTTAGTTATCATATTGGTCAAAAATATTGTTACAATCCCTAAAATGTGTGTTTGTATGTGGGTGTACGTGTATGTGTTTGCATCCAGGCTTAAAAAAAAAAAAAAAAAAAGCAATGTCAAGCCTCAGCAAATTCTGAAGATGTGGGTACAAATCTGAGTTCCTGCAACAAGATGCTCTGCCTCATTTTGGTGTGAGGGAAGTATGATGTACAGCATGTGAATGCACAGGACTCTCTGTCAGCTATTCAATGATAGGGCTGTCTTAGAGGGTTGAGAGAAATTCTGCATGCATTGCTTCAGGGAGGAGGTGAAAGAGTGAGAGAAGAACAAACAGGAGGATCAAATGGGTTTGAAAGAATGAAATGAAACCATGACAGAGAGCCTTATGGCACGAAGTAAGAATCCACCCAAAATGGTTCTGGGTAGGCCTGGTTCTGGGTTCTGGGTAGATTCCCTAAGCCAAATTTGTCAATTGCTTCAGGGGATTAACTGCATGTAATGTCTTATTAAATTCGCTGTGTTGTGGGTCAAGAGAGCCTTGTTAGCTCACAGGACAATGACGCGGGATTTTTAAAACGACTGAACATTCCAAACAGAATGTAAACCTTTGCCAGGTTGGTCCAAAACACATAAGCAATTTGCAGAGGTGGGTATCGTCAACAAGTCAGTAAGCCCCCTTCATTTATTCAGGCTTGCGCAGATGGACCCGGTCGACCCGTCGTCGCCGACAGCCTTTCTGTGTAGCGAAGGTACTTTCTATGTCAATTATATGCGGGTTTTCTCTATCCTCGAGCAGGCTCGGTTTATCCCCACAAATAGCGGGGGTTGACTCCATGGCATGTTTCTTCCTTTGCAACGCTAGGGCTTGAAATATCATTTTCATCATAGCAGCATTTTTTTAACTGCCGCGACATAGAAGTATTCCGGAAGATATAGTCAGGCGTGCCGTGGGAAATCATCAAATTAAGCAGCTGGGATCAAATATTGGAGGGACATGGAGTGTCGTGTCCAAATCCTCTTCTTGTAAGGCCAATCAAGACACCTGTTGAGAGCCAACTGTGCTGCAAGATCTTCCACTGTGTTTTGGCTTGGAAAGGTCACTCAGCCCATTCAGACATCATGAGCTGTGTTGATTAGCAGGTTTCCGGATGACTGTTAACCAAACCGGAGATTAGCATATCAGGTATCTATAGCATAACATCTAGACCTCCATTTCAACAATCAAATGTTTAAATTCAACATGCCACACAATTCAGAATGCAGCCGAAATCACACATCTAATGTAAATAAATAGCCAGTTTGAAGGACTACACCGGACAGAACTTCATGAATGAACCTAATATCTCATTAAACCTGAGCACGATTTATGAGAAAATGTGATAAAAAGAGCTTCAAAAGGGTATGCGTTTGCTTTGCTGAGACTTGACGTGGCATCACGTTGCGGTTGTAATAATTATGACTAATTTTTTTTTTTTCAAAGTTTTCAACGTCAGTTATTAATTTTATTGACTATTTCAGAGTAAGTTTGTTAGCTTGTAGTATTGCTGTTTTTTTTATTATTATGTTTTGTTTCATTAAAAATGTCATTTCAATTTCATCAATGCCATCTAAATCATTTTCTAAGTCAGATCATTCGACCCTTTTTACGATGTGGTTGCTTGCTGGGTCTATTAAGAGGTCTTGATAGGTTAGTGACTGACCTATTGATTCCTATGTTGCTGGATGCTCCCGTAGCAAATATATTGGTGCTTCTTAAGATACCAAATGCATTTTTTTGTGCATGGTGTAGACATTTTAACACCCATTGTCCTAAAACAGAGCGTATTTGTTTTACCAGGCCAATTGATGTTTGTGAAATGCTTTATTTGTTTGTTTGTTGTTTTATTTGACCTACAACTTTTGACTTATTCAAACTACTCCAATGTGTATCAGTGTACTCAGTTGAAGACATCCAGGCCTATCCGATCATGTCTCATGTGTTTGTGAGGGATGTAATTAACCTTGCTGGACAAAATGGACACAACAGTGGACACAAATGAATAGGCTCGGTCTCAGGTGGCTATAACAGAGAAAGGGCTTTGACCCCCTCGACCTCAGCTGCCTCTGGTAATGAAAAACAACTGTATATTTGATCACTTTCATAGAATATCATTTCGGCAGATGAGGCACAACATGAAAACCTTAAATATGAACTTTCGGCATCTTACAAAATAAGATGCAGTTGATCTTGTTTATTGTCATGACTCGGTAACTAATCTGACACACAGCAACATACAATCTTTATATGATCAATGCAATTGGAGAAAAAGCCGCCGTATATTTGTAAATATGTTCAAAAGCATCCGCTTTTCCGTACCATTAATGTGTGAATACAGAAATTGATTTTTATTCCCCATGATGTTAATACAGTATCTGTGATTGTGGATTGAAATCTGAAGTTGTGTTTAAAACGATGTTCGAGTTAAAGATGATTGGGATTTTAGAGACTATACAGTATCTGTGATTGTGGATTGAAATCTGAAGTTGTGTTTAAAACGATGTTCGAGTTAAAGATGATTGGGATTTTAGAGACTATATGAACAATATGGATGCCTCCCACTCTGCCGTTTCCAAGAACAGACCTTTAAAAGCTAATCTACTGCAGTATTTCAAGAACAGTATTTGGAACAGAGGTGTTCTACCACCGGACTGAAAAAATGGTGTTCATCCTTAGTAAGGGAGCCTTCTTTTTTTGTGTAGACACATCGTTATCTATGTGGGTTCCATACTTATTAATTCATGACATGTCAGTGACAACAAAAATAAATAGCTCTGAGTTAGATCAATGCCAAGTAATTGTGATTTACGATGGAGCAAGGTGTGTGTAGAGGGCAAGAAGAGACTATCGTCACCGAGATTGGATTTTCCGAAGATTTAAGTGGGACTGCACCCATTATTGTGTGCTGTCCTTTCTAATGTTTATATTTTACAATGGTCAATGTCTTGTGGTGGCAATTAGGGATGGAAACATTGTACAGCCTTTGTTGTGGTTACACACATTGTTTTTTTTCCCATCATTTCAAAGTCATTAATGTCATTTTAGAGCCAGGATGGAGGTGACCCCCTCCAAAACCTGCTTTTTGTGCCCCCCACCCCAAAAAAATCTCATGCTCACTCACTCCAATCATTCCATACAAAGGGCTGTATTGCAGGGCGAGACAGCACTTATTTCCCACCCAATTAAAGGAGCCTTTCATTCAAAAGCCTTTGAATATCTATCTCTTCAATGCAAAACCACGACCAAAGGGACCTGGTAAAATTAAAAGTAAAATTAAAAGTATCAATCAACAGAGGTAGGGGAAAGCTTTTGGTGTCGCTGTATGCTTAGGTCTCAGTAAGACCTGCCGGAATGCTTGACATGATTCCAGTTGTTATTTTCACAATCAGAAAAGGAGGTAACCAAAGGTGGGAAAAATCATTCTATAGAACAGCAAGCTGATCATCCTATGACCAAAATCATTGTTACAATACACAATACAATACACAATGGAAGATTGTCAATGCTGTTTGACGCTCTTGACAAGGTATGGCACAATGTTTTTGCATGTGCACCAAGTTATCCCTCAAAGAGTGGCTATGTCTTTTGCTATTGGCAGTTATGACTTGCAGTATAGTATAGTTTGCCTTCAGATATTAGTAAAAGAACCTACTGCAATAAGGTAATAAATGATTGCTATGCAGTGTTTATAATGATGGCCATTATCTTCATATAAATCCATTTCTAAGACAGAGTGTTTGACCCAGTTCGATACCTTGTAGCCGCTGGCTATGTTAAGTCAGACTCATCACTCTCACCAACCTATTAATTTATGTGCTGCTAGATGCCCCGTGGCAAAAAAAAAAAAAAAAAAAAAAAAAAAAAAAAAAAAAATATATATATATATATATATATATATATATATATATATATATATATATATATATATATATATATATATATATATAATTACAAACAGACACGGTAAAAGACTAACAGTTTAATTGATTATTTAAGGTCAACATTATTTATTACAGATTATACAGATTATTGACATTTTGTTGCAGATTTTAGCAAGGATAATGGGAGATGACTCACAAATGGCTTTCACGACCACCAAATAGGGTGGTGGGTGGGCATGTGACACATGGCCTTGAGTTTGACACCTGCTATGTAAAGCAAATCTTAGCTAATTAATCTGCAAACTGCTCATATGATACTTTACTTCAATTTACGCTACCCTCATACAACATGCATGTCTCCACCACAGATAAGATTTCCACATCCATGTTTACAATGACCAGCCACTATTTGGGAGCATTCAGCTGGAGGAATGTTGGAGGCTATACCGCTTAACACTTGGCACAAATAACATCTGTCCGTCCATCCGTCCGTCCGTCCATCCATCCATCCATCCATCCATCCATCCATCCATCCATCCACCCATCCATCCATCCATCCATCCATCCATCCATCATCCGAGTAGGGTCACGGGGGCAGCAGCTTTAGCAGGGAAGCCTAGACTTACCTTATAAATAAATAGTGAACATGGGGTGGTGAAATGCACATGGAAGCACACTAGATGCAGTCGTGAGTCCCGGAAAGATGTCCAAACAAATAGTTCTAAACCATTTGAGTCAGTCAGCAACTGTCCGATTTTTGTATCTAAAGACTGAGTGCGTTTAATGACACTTTGCAATCAATGACGTTAATTTATTAATGGAGAATGAGGCTATCCTGCAGTCACGAATTGTGCACGTACTTATTGGGGGGGGGGGGGGGGGTGCATCAATACGTAGCTGGTCTAATGACGCATTTTGGTGGACTTGTACGCGAATATTGTTGGATACTAGCGAGACAAAACGCAGCTGCAGTACACGAATCGAACATGGTCAGTCAAACGTAATTCTATTTAAATTCTAGCTGTGTATAAGTTAATAAAATATCCGTCGAACTTACCTTAAAACAGTTTCCGAGCGGTTACGATCTTTACGCTGTCAATTCACAGTCATTGCGGGAAGTCGGTGCCCCAGGCTGCAGAATAATGCGCGGGTTAAAAAAAAAACGTGGTAAAGAATGAGAGCTCAAACATTAACTCCCAAAAGTAATGCAATACTCCAAAAATTGCTGCGTCGTTTCAAGAATTACATAATGCCAAACGGTGCACACCTGCTCTCTGACACTTGAGGATGAAACACGATAATGACTGAGCTCGGATGATAACGCCACCAAGAACATCAATATGGCGGTATTCATCAATCAGTGTGATCATTCCGTAAAATCAGTCACGTCCACTCGAGCTCATGAACACATTGGCGCGGATGTTCTAGGGACGATGTGCAAGGAAAGATTCTCTCTCGCGCTCAGCCCGTCTCTCCCCCTCCTTCCCCTCTCTCTCCTGTTCCTTTCCAATTTTGGGGGTGGCACTTTTAAATTGAATCCAAGCACCCCAAAAGCACCCAGTATATGTACAGTATATTGTGGCTTCTGCTCTAAAAGTTAAAGCATTGGAGTTTACGTGTATTAACAACCAACTACTTTTTGGATGCCTGTGGTTTGATATCGAAGCACATAGCTATCTATGTCTCTATATTCCTAATTGCGACAAGCAGTGCTGCGTTTACAAACCGGGAAGTCTGAGCACTCAAAGTAACAGAACGTAAACAATGTCACACGCTCTTAATAACAAAACAAATAACCTATTTGTTCGCAATGCACTCATTTGTATTGATAAAAATATATATTTCTCTGAATATTTCGGGATTGCTCCTCCATTCCAATTGCATAGCACATTTTTATTACGTAAATAGAATGGTTTATACCTTTTAAAATATGCATACAAGCGAAGAAAAACAACGTTTTGAATAAATGTTGAATACAAACGAAATTAAAAACAAGTACAATTTTAGCTTTCTTTCCCACGGTGCATTTGTTGAATTTTACTCCTCTGATTTCACAACTTTCTACTTTAACAATAAGGCTTAGTGTTTGAGTAGACTGGCATGCAGTTTGCTTACAAGTATTTCTTTATGCGTGTAGCACACAAGAATCAAAGAGCACCAAGAAAAAAAGGGCAACAGATAAAAATGGAGCATGCAAGGAAAAAAGAGCACACAAGCAATAAAGCGCGCACAAGAAAAACGATTGCCTTTTTCCCTACTTTTTGTATTGTTTTGTGATTTGCACTTCAGGGCCAAGGTAAAAAGTTGCACAAAACCCGTGATGCAAAATTTGAACAACAAAGAAACACGATTGAAAATAGCAATGCCATAAAGTAACAACCAAAAGTGGCTAATGGATAGGACAATGATAATGAAAAATATTTAAAAAATATATATATACTCAACGGGCAGGCGGTGCAGCAGCACAACGTCATTGAAAGCTGAAAAAATACGAGGTAGCAACTCAAGCGGCATAACTCAAAGATACATACAAAGCAGCAAAGAAAAGCAGAAGCATAATAGAAACCAGTTAAGAAAACACACACAAGGAATCAGCAAGAAGCATGTAAACGAGGAAGGTCGCACAACAGCAGGCAATAATCCAACTGCGTTGTTAAAATACTCCATCGATAGGTATCCACCAGCCGTCCTGCAACACACAAACTGCCCGCAGAAACATGCCATTTATTCTCAATTTATTTCAGATGTCCGAAAATCAATATTAAGAAAAAAGAAAATCTGCTTCTCTATCAGCTTCCATACATTGGAGGTGCACTACGCATTGACGTCACTGGTTGAGAAATTCAAGCTTGAGCGGCAAGACATACCAAAACAAAAGACGTAGGAAATACAACTCTGCCCTGTCCTCGTCGAAAGCAGAGATTTATGACCTCGTGTTGGAAAATGTTGCGGATAGCAGAGACAGGGTGCGCTCTACTATCAGGAAAGTTTTTCAACTGAGACAGCTATGCCACAGTTTTTACGAAGAGAGTGAAAAAAAAGTGTGACGCGTGGACATCGACAGCAACGCAGATCTGTCTTGTTTTCGTGTGACGCACGAAACTCACACGGCCACGAATGTGAATGTTATGTTTCACTCCGTTGCTAATGAAAGGGGATTGACCCTCATGGATACCATTGACTAATAATGCTCCCAATATGCTCACAGCTACGTGAGTTTAACTATCTGGCACAAGATTCATGCTTTGCCCATAGTCTCAAATTAACTGCTCACTTGAAAAAGTTGATTTTCATATCGTGTTTGTCCTTAACGTACTGAGAAATGTTCATGTTTTATTTTTTGACCGAGGTAGTGTGGTGTTTCTTTGCACATCTATACATTGAACTAGAAACCCTTTTTAACGTAATCAAATGTCATCGTTTTAATCGAAAATGGGTTCTGCATCGAATCCAATCATGAGAAAAAGAACCCCCCCCCACTAAACAATTACAGCAAAACAATAGTAAGGCCACAGTAGGCATGGACCGATAAACTTGGCAATATATCGCAGTTTCAAAAGTCACGGTTATCTAATATCATCCAAATCTGTCAAAACCGTTGTTTTTCCCTTTCGCGTCAACTTCCTTAACAGGCAACAGCAGTGTGCTCTCATCATATGTGAGTCCTCCTCTGCCGCACTATGAACAAAAAGTCTTGTATTATTATTTTTTCTGATTTACTTCAAGTGCACAAAACGTTTATCTTGCCTAGCCGGGAGTCCAGCTTCATTGATTTCTGACGCGAGAATTGCCCACGGTCTAATGGAAATGGCGGTGAGCATAGAGTAAGTAAGTCAGTCCTCCTTTAGGGCTACTCTGGCAATCAAAAGGTTCCTACTTTGATTTGGCTTTCGCTGGGCTAACCAACTTGGATTTCTGTGATGAGAATTCCGATGAAGACATGCCTTTGAGGAAGAGGGGTGAAAAACTAGCCTCCGCTTCGTGGAAATGTGCAGTTGTGAGCTTTCCTTGTCATCCGAAAGGCCTGGCATGAATAGTAGATCCTTAATGAGCGAAGGACTGGACAAACACAGCATTGAGTCCCTTTTCTACTGGAGGTTTTCGACCACAGATGGCCACAATTCAATCAGCTTTTTCATGTGCAACTTTGAGGGTTCATGTGTATCGAGGGTACCTATGGAACAACGTTTGTTGGGGCTTTCCTTTTCTGTGATTTAAAGCACTATGCAAAGATTTGTTGTTGTCATAGCAGTTTAAAACCTACAAAATGTTTCTCACAGGAGTGAAAACAATCCATAAGGCCAAATAGAAGTGCAACTCTTGGAAGCATAAACTAGTGTTGATTCCATGCAGTGGGACTGAAATATTTCAGAAGATTACTTGGCAACTCATACACAGATCACCAAACAAAGAAGTTTGAAAAACATTCACGTACGTGAAGCTCGGTAAAAGTATTGACCACTGACGAAAGAGAAGCTGAAATGGTTTGGGCGCGTGATACGATGCAGCAGACTATCGAAGAGCATCCTTCAAGGGACAGTTCAAGGGAAGAAGTAGTGGGCAGACAATTTTACTGAATGGACAGTTGGATTATGATTGAGAATGGACAATTTCAGTCATTTAAATTTGTGTTTTTCCTCCTAATAGCTGTATTGGTGTAAAAATTGAATTTCACATTCTATGAAATGGCTATTAAACTACAGCGTAAAACCAGCTGGGGCACAAAATCTTGTTGGGCTGAAACACTGTATTTTTCGGTTGTATATACATATATGTATCTACTCTGAAATAATTTATTTCATACATTTTTTAGCTTGTGAAATGGATAGTGATCTGTATGTTTTTCTTTAGAAAAAGGTTTTCGAAAAGGATATTTTTGTCTTGCCCATACAGCCGCCGCAATCATCTTGAGTCTATTCACAGTGATTGAAACCACAGCTTCTGTCCTGCGTGCATGAATTAGAGTTTAGATGAGGAGTGCACACTTGAAACATTATTCTAAAATCATTCTGCAGGGTTGAGTACAAAACACCCTATCCCCTAAACGACAGGGCCTGATTTATTTATTTTTTTTTTGCGGGCCCCCCCTTCGTCTGGACTTTGTGCTCATGCATTTCTTATGACGTCATACGTGTTGCAATGGCATGGCTAGAACGGAATGTATCATAGCTAGCAAAAGCTCTGGGAAACGTTAAACAAGCTACAGTCTAGTGTAATCTGTTGTCACGTCAGATGATGGCATTAAGTGAATACTGAAATAATGAGTAACTCTTAAGACCAGTTGCTATGTAGTTTCTATGGGCATATACTGTATGTATTTTTGTTTTGTACTGTTGTCATAGTGAGCCTGTATTTGTCACCTTTTTATTTAATTACGTTTATCACCTTCATATAGGGCCTTACAGGGTCCTGTATTTACTGTTGTGACTGGTTGATTTGATGTATTTATTTTTCATTCAGTTGCTATGGCCCTTAAGTTTGCTTAAGGAATCGCCTTAATGCCCTGCGTGCATAATGGGTCTAGAGTAGGACCAATTGTCATCATCTTTTCATCTTCGAGGTTAACAGTGTTTACACTGAATTTTGTTTTCATCCCACTTAACGCAGCATAATATAGTTTTTTCATTCTGCCATGGACAGTTCATTTGACTCTAACGTAACATTGTTATACTGTATATATACAGTATAATTTTCGCGGCTGTGTCATCACTAGAAAACTGTGCGAAAAATATACATTGAAAAGTCATCAAACTGTTATGTTATTTACATTATATTTTGTTCATTACATTATTAAATGGCATTATTACATGCAAGGCATTTTCAGAGCATTTCCAATAAATCAAATATTTCTCATATTTAACAAGTATTAACTGTCTCCTACTGACACACATATCACAGCTGCTGGCAGAAATTGGCACTCGGCCTCCGATGGCATGTTACACAGCTCAAGGAGAGCCATCATGCTAAAGGCCAGGTTTGTTTGAAGTCCGCTTTGCAATGCATCAGTGGCGATGACCTAGATTCGCCATCACTCCTTCCTCCAAGAGTGTGTGGCAAAGCGGCCCCACTTCAGCCTTCTCCATCCTCCAACTATGTCAGCTTACATATAAACATTTGCCACAGAGACACATTGCAACAAAATGTCCGCGACCCCCCCCCCCCCCCCCCCCCCCCCCCCCCAACCTCCAAATCACAGTCACCACACATCACAGTGTTTGACTCTCGGGATGAAGGGTGGAAGACGGAGTAAATGGGAGGCAGAGGCTTTGAACAGCGATGCAAAAAGAAAAAAAAAACTATCGGAACAAATGGAGAAATGTTAACATGTTTGGAAGCCGTCTATGTGCTTCAGGCACAATATTTTTCCTCATTTATTCGCGACTAAATATGGCTAGTAAAAACCTTCCCACACACCATACACACCATAGCAAAATGCTTCCAAGTCAACAAGCCAGAAAGTGCACAAGCAATGTTTTAATTATGCATCATGCACACCATTACGTTGCTCTGGCAGCTACCACCCATGGCCTTTTTTTCAGTTGGTCCCCTGGCTCAAAAGCATCATTCCCAGAAAAGGGGCACAGTAACGTCATATATATAACAATCTTATCGGAAGGTAAGAACGGTTCAGTCAAGATCAAATATCACGCGGCGGTTTCTTTTGTCATCTAGACAGTAGCGACGTATATGCACAATCTGCCTTAAGATTGCCTTAATACAGGGGTCCCCAACCATCGGTCCGCGGCCCGGTGCTGGTCCGTATATCAACTGGTAACGGGCAGCACCCGAAATAATGTTTTGGAACTGATTTAATTTAACATTTCATTCATTTGTGCTTTGTTCTGTTCATACTGTTCTGTTAACCACTGGCTTTGTGGGACAGTTATGGTCAAAGATAGCGGAATCTCTGCCAGTATCACTGACATCAAAGCAAAAGTGCTGCTGCCCGATGTCTACGTTGAGGTGCATTTAGAATGTTGAATGAAATCAATATTTGCATTTTATAAAAAGGATACTATCCGTTGTGCCGCGATGTCATGAATATTGATGTGATGTGGCACCATAAACTACAGCCTCCAACTGAGAGTGCAAAATTAATGTTGAATTTTAACAAGGGTTTTATAATGGATGACTTTGCCAACCCAGTCCAGGCAAACATAATTGGTGACCTAATACATTATAATAATATATTATCGTTTGAGATGTTGTGCAAATGAGTGTACCATGAAGCATATACAGTATTTTGTGTTAGTGGATTTCAGAAAGAATAGTTTGTTTCAAAATGTTCTTTAAGGGGTGGCGTTGTTTAAAAATGGTTAGCACGTCCGCATCACACATGCAAAGGTTGGGAGTTTGCCATCGGATCCGACCCTCCTGTGAAGAGTCTGCATGTTCTCTCCCCATGCCTGTGTCGGTTTTCTCTGGGTGTTCCCATTTACTTCCACGTTCCAAAAAACATGCAGGATAGGTATACCGGGCACTCTAAATTGTTCTCAGATATGCTTGTGAAAGTGAATGGTCGTGAATGGTCGTTAGGAGCACCAGTTACACCACAGCCAATTTTGCTACGATAATTTAATGATCACAACTGCCACCGATGTAATCCCCTGTTCCTTCTCATGCAAAGGTTTGGGAACAATACTTACAGTAGCCAACACTGAGTATGAGGAATAGGAATGCACAGTGACGTACGTGCAAAAAATAACGCGCCATTTGTCCTTTGAACTCGGATCGTCGATAGCCGGCCAAAGTTTTGATCCAGAATTTATTTGCTCTGAGCTCAGTGTGCGAAAAGATGCGTATTATGGGTGGAGTGGAGTCCGACGTTTGCCAATGAGGAACACCTACACACATAGGTGATGAAGCAAGAACACATATTCAAAGAAAGGGAGGACAAAACTGCTGCTACCGGTGGCAGCGCGCAAGAGTTTTGTGCTATAGCTATGCGTTGTTGAAAGGGTATTTGGCATTTGAAAGTATTTTAACCCAGTAAATAAACCATGACTTAATGCCAAATTATCAGTGCATGTTGTGCACAAATTATATACTTTTGTGTGCACACTAACTTTGCTTTTCACATACAGTACATTAGGTAGGTAGTTTTTATTTCAATGTCCGTCCCCTATATGAATGCGCACAGCTAACTTAGCCATTCAGAGATGTGCTTGATTAATAGCATGCGTCTGGGAGCGCGCGGTGATTGCGAGACGTGGACATCACTGAAGACTGGGAATATGAAGGGCATTCAAATGCGACGCCCATAAAAGCAGTCATTATTTCTGCACCGACAACCTTGAGCGTCCAGAGATAAAATGGATGAAATTGGCAATAGGATGCAGGGTTATACTTCTTGTGCTCATTTGAAGTTTCACACTTTTTGGGAAAAAAATGTGTGCTGTTTTGTCGCTGAGTTTCATGGGAAGGGAAACCATTAACACGTGTCAAGATATAAGGTCAACACTCAAGTCGTTTTGAGATTTTTTTGGAACCTCTTTGCAATATTTAATCTGGTGAGCTTTGATCAATTGACACCTTCAGCAGTGGAACCTTAATCATCTCCAATGCTTTTGGAAATACGCCCGGTGCTACATCAACTCCATTTTGCAGTCGTCAAACTGTAATCTGTACCAGAGATTTACTTTCCAGGCCTGTTAAGCATGAGAAATTTAATCGGCGTAAGCAGCCATCATCAAACTAGTGGTTTGTGTGGGAAGTGCTGAAGGAAGCTGGAAGCTGAAGCAGCTACCTTGCAACAAAGAAGGTCAATTATCCTCTCAAATACGTGTACGGCAAGTACGTAATGTAAGAATTGAGTGAGATGTGAAATTGTTTTCTCGACTGAAGCCAACACATTCCTAGATTTGAGGCTGACTTATTCGACTGAAAAATGTTCAGTGCGAGTGCGGGTATAAGTCTAAATATCAAAAAAGTTGCCCTATCATCAATCTATACTTGGATACTTACCAGTCGGCCCGATTATTGGCACCAAAGTTTGACATTTTAATGAAAATGAGCTTCTGCCTTTTTGAAAGATCAGACAGCCAACAAGACATCAGTTTAAAATCGGGTTAACTTTAGGAACCTTGTTTAATAGTATTTTCATCAATCTTTATGAGAGGCGCTACCGATCCCGGGAACTCTCTCTAGTCTACACTTTTTTTTTGGGAAACCAATGTAGGGCTGCTAGTAACATGCATTTGAATCAATTCATTTGTAAATAATTTTGTTGATTACTCAATCAATCATTTTTTGAAAACATGTCAAACTTTAATGAATCTTTTTGAAACAATCTTTTGCTTTTCATTTCCATCCCTTTGATGAACAAAGGACATTTTTGCAAAAAACAGATGGAAGAAAAGAGAACATTCTTTAAAAAAAACACAAATGATAATCAGTCTGCTCTCTGAAATTTTGAGCATTTGCACAATTCTGATCTCTCAACAATTCACCCATCAATTCTGCTTACTGATAAATTTGGTAATAGATAAGTTTACTGATACATTTGGTAATAGATAAGTTGCCAATGAATCCTTGCGCCTCGAAAACAAAGACAAGTAAAAATGAGACATTTACATTGTTTGGAAGTTTTGAAAGACTGTACTTGATTTACTTTAGAACATGATAACAAAGCAAAACAAAGGTGTTCAACTTTACTGATTACGCTTTAACAGAAGAGTTTTCCCCTAAAGAGGTCCAAACCGGAAATTATTTTACACCTAATAGATGTTCGCAACTGATGAAACACAGCTTCGTGAGTGGAATGCACTTGCCTCTATTTATATCATTTGAAAATGAAAATGTAAAATAACAATGTTTATACATTTGATAGAGTACATGCTCACAACTGATGAGACACAGCTGGATGGTTGGCACACACATGGCTCTATCAATAGAATTTGAAAATGAAACCGTTGATGCTGCTGTTATCTTTCAATTATCTGTACATACAAAACATGCGTCATGCCAAATTGCACCACTGGTCTCTATTTACCTGGACAGTTACCATTAGCTGTAGTTGAACTTGACGCACTTAAATACAGAGCAGTGTTTGGCTCTTCAGCATCATTTCTTTAAAAAAACAAAACACGGAAAAAAAAAAAAACACACACAATCATTGTTGTTCAGACTGTAATGATAAAAATACAGTACACACCTTTCGATTGTTGCGGATGTGTGGCGCTTTGGCTTTTAAATAATACCGGTGAATAAGACCCCTCAATGTCTGCTCTGTGAATGAAAAATACAATTAATTACCATGCTAATGGTACATAAAGGTATTTGTACAGAGCTACTTTGATATCTATGTACATTTTTTCAGTGATTTAGGTCTATATATTTCTCAAAGATTTTTAGTTTGGCTTGTTGCTTTCTTCGACCTCGGCAGTTGATGAAACAATAACAAAGAGACTTAGCTTGAGAGGTAAGGTCAGTTTCAGATCTTGACTGGTTGTTTGATTGAGGTATTGGTGGCTTCAAACTAAGGTCATCTCAAACAAATTGCAGCCACCTCATTCTGCTAGCGTGGTAGTATAGAAGCCGGATGGCAAAATGGGTTTGACTAAATGGGGACAAACATGGAGCGCTTTCATTTTTAAACAGCTCCGTTCGAGAAGGTACATTTCAGGCTTTTGGCATGAAGTTGAGGCTCTGCACAAAAGAACATTTACCCAAACTACCCAAAGCCGTCTTTGACTTTTCTCACTGTTCGGTCCTGACAATTGAAAGAGCAAAACGAGGCCTCGGTGACGGAAGGAAAAATTCCTGTGTTTGCGGCATCTTGCTTTGGTCGCACTAGCCCGTCCATGCCATCCACGGAGCTATATGTGCCACACTCTACCCAGAGGGAGTGCAGGAAAGCGGCCATGGAGACAAGCCAGACTCACAATGGCCTTGTTTCCCAAACAATAGGGAACGACATACTTTTTTAGGCTTTGACTAACACATCTAGTCAGAGCAGAAGATTTACTTACGATGACCTAGAAAGAAAACAAAAAACAAAAACATGCCTGTGCCCCGGTGTGTCAGTTACCGGTATTCCGTACTAATCTGTAGTGGGTATAAGATTTGTTTACGGGCCATTTCTGGATCACTGCTACTGAGGATTCACATTCATTCATCAAAGCATGATTTTTATTTGTCTTTTTTTTTCTCAGAATGCCATGGGGTATTGACTTGTGCATGTGCATACCCTGTGGCATTATGGGGAAAAAAACATGCACACATAAAAAAAACAATCCTGAAAATTATTAATAAACAACATTTATTTTCTTCATTTTCAAACGTATTGTGTAAGGTAAACTAAATGTAAAAATATTTTTTTTTTCTGGATGTGCAAGTCAATACCCAATGCCATTACATGAAAAATTGCTGTTTTTAGAATTTAGCCTACATGTGTGCATTATGTACATTATGTACCCTGCAAATTTGTTCATGTATACTTGTACTCCGAGTGTTCAAACATGCTTAAATTCAGTATTTCTTGGTATATGATGCTCACTTAAAAGTTGATCTGAAGCTTGGCTGACTTGCTCTACTGGTCTGTTACCTTTAATGCGCAGCAATGGGTGCACCACATATGTAAATCTACAAAAATAGAACTGCGCATTGAGACTACGCCTTATTCGTAGTGTCAAAATAGGGTAAGTGTTTACTCCACATCAGCCGTTGTATGCTTCTGTACTGTTCCAAATTTGTTATTGATGGCTTTGCTAGAATCATCAGACATTTCATTTTAGGAGATATTGTGTATTTTTTTAAATAGAAGCTTTTTTAAAAACAAAAGGGAGATCAGCAGCAGTCGCAACATCACAAAAATACAGCAACAGCGATGACCTTGACCTTTCCCCTTGCTATCACACTTTTGAGCAGTGGCATTGATTGAAGGAAAACAAAATGTCTGGAAAACAATGTTTCATTTTAAAGTCAAAAAATTACATGCAAGTTAATATCCCGTTTATTATTTTTATATCGAACTCCAGAGGAGTCAGTCAGCAATTGTGAACCTCAGTGCATATCACCACTATTGAAAGGGGATTCGTGTCAGCTCCAGTATTGTACCCTGGGGAGGACAAAAGGGGAGACTTCAGAGGTTTACATTACATACCGTGTCATTTTACATTTACATTTACCATTGTCATTTGACATTTACATTCCGTGACTCTATTGGCTCTCTTTATCGAGTACAGCATACCTGAACATTAGCTTAAGTACACCTCCGAGACCGAGTAGGGCTGAAATAAGCATTTACGCTGTACAGTATGACAACCGAGTTGCCTTTCCAGCTGCCTCCCAACAAGTTATCTTTGGAGAGCCAAGTACTGCCACTGGATTTGGAAGACACTTAGAAGAGAAATTACCTTAACATATTGCAAATACCTCATTGTTTGAACTGATCTCACAGTACGGAAGATGACACGTCAGAATGTCAGACGGGCACTGGTTATGTGTTTTCTGGTCTCGTAGGTGTCAGCTATACAAATGCAGGGTTCTGATCCGTCACTACTCAGCTGAGACTGATATTTTGACAGCCTGACAAAATGAACCCTCTATTGTTTTTGCGGAGGTTGGGCAACAACTCAAACAGACTGTTTAGTGAGAAGATTACATTTAACTGCTACTATTTAATACCTAGGGGCTGGAAGAGTGGTTAGAATGAGAGCCTCACCGTTAAGTTCAATTCCGGCTGGCCCCCGCCTTCCTGTGCGGAGTTTGCATGTTCTCCCTGAGCTTGCGTGGGTTCTTTCTGGCCACTCCAGTTTCCTCCCACATTCCAAAAACATGCATGGCAGGTGTATTGGACGTACTAAACGGTCCTTCGGTGCGATTGACTGCGTGAATGCTTTTTCGTCTCTGCGTGCCCTGCAATTCAGGGTGTGAATCAAAAAATGGATGGATGGACGTTTATTATCTAACTAGGTGAATTACACAACTTAATTGATATTAGAAAAATGCATTATTAATCATGAGCAGGATTTATGCTTGGGGGCGCATAGAAGAGCCATCAATCCTACCATTATCTTAACCACTTATCCTCACAAGGGTCTTCCACTTCACATTTCCACCATGCTGCCCACATAGACCTCATCACTGTAAAAAAATTGTTTGAAGTGGCTTCCGCTTTGAATTTCCTCCGTTTTTGCGGTAAAACATATTGAACATACTGAATGCCCCACGGCTTTTTTTTTCACCACAATTAATTTCAGTGGGCATCAATTGTATGCCGATTTTCATTATTTATGGGGTGACATGATCCCTACCCCCTGTTTCATCTGGTTTGATACAGATATTCTTAACAAATCCCTTATGAAATGGAAATGGCACTGACGAATGCATTGGAGTAGGTATTTTATAATCATTCTCAGGCTCGGTTCAAGGTATGAACCTGCCTTATAAGTCATGCTGAACACAAGAGTTACGGGGGGATTATAATTCTGCATTCAAGGATCGGAATATGTGAATGTTACAAGCGTAAGAGAGAGAGCTGAAACCAACATTCAAATCAGAATGCTTTCTTTGGGTGGAAAAATAAGCAATTGTCAGGCTGAGAAGGTAGAAACTTGGAGCGGTTGTTATGCCAATGGTCATACCCAGTACAACCATTTAGAACATATGTGCTCGTGAGTCACGTGACCTCCTAAGATTGGCAGATCACGTTGAGTGAAGGTGCAAGCTCCGTTTGGCTCACGGGGGCCCAGTTGCCTATGCCAGCTGAGATCAAGTCAGTCAATATAAACCCCGCTGTGCACCAATCAGTGGCACGCTCTCTTCTCTGCATGACTTGCTCCACCCATGGCATTACTCGGTCGCCTGATGTCAGCCAGGTGGCTCTTGTGGCTCTTCATTCTCATGGTAACTCTTGTTGCAACACAAAGGTGGCTGATGTCATCATTTCACAACCCTGTGCACTGATGCAATACATTCAACTCCATAAATGACATGATCCAAACAAAATAACTGCAAATTCAATAAAAGCACGGTCAATTTTTTGGGTTAGCGCTACTAAACAATTGCAGAGTTAGGTGAGAAGATATTTTCTCATGAGGAACTCGCATAGCAACACTGCAGCTTTCATCACGAGTTGCGTCGCTGTCAAGTCAAGTCATTAACACCGTAGAAGCAGTCGGGTCCTCGGCCTTTGCTTTCTATCTTCCGCTTCCTCCGAGCAGCCGCCTCTTGCCCGGAGCGCTGCACCAAATGACACCTTCTAGCCATCAACCTTTCCGCTACCACATACTGTACAAAGCAAGAAACTGCAGGGACAGCAAATTTCTATGATATTTGGTCTGCAGAAGACCTACTTATGTTAACTTGAGAGAGTCAAATATGGAGAAATCGGGAAAGAGGGGTACAGTATATAGAGAATGAGAGAAGATGAATGACTACATTATGTCATAAGAAAGATTTTCCGATGACCCATCATCAATTTCTGCCAAAGGCACACAGGGTGAGAGGAGTGTAAACCGTTGGATTTCATGTTTGTTCAGAAGAGATTATTTTAATAGTCAGCAGCACAGCAGGCTGTGATGTTGTCATTCTAATAGCCAGGATTCATTCAAAACCATATGATTAGGATAGAAGACACAAAGAAAAGTACTGCATTCATTGTTGTTTTCACAAACTGCAAAACTTTCAAACCGCAAGAGCAGCGACAAAGACTCTGTAATTCAAGAGCCAGATAATTGGGGTGCGTTGCACCTAGTCTTTCTGTGCGTACTGCACACACATTCAATCTCAAATATAGCTTATATGGTACTGTGACATTCAGAATAGGGAATGATTCATATTAGGCCTTTTCAAAATAATAATAACTCATCGCAATTTTCGCTGATAGAATGCCAATATACGTAGACGCTGTCAGAAGATTACTGTGTGAATTACATTCTTCCCCGTTTCCATTCATGTGCTGAGTGAGCATTAGTGTCATAGCTGTATAAAGTGCAGATTTACATTTGACTATTATTTGAATTACTCATTATTACTTTACATTTTTCCTCTTCATGTTGGCATGATGGGAGTGGCAATAACTGTATGTGCATTAAATACATACAGTTTTAAATGATTTTAATTAGTCATTCTTCATCCTCAGTGACAACAAGGCCTTGCTAAAAAGATGTCTCGAAATAAGAAGGCACTTCTTTGCAAATATTCTCCTCTTGCCAAAGTCCAAAACAGCCAAGAAAAGGCCTTCAATCGACATGACTGTCACATGACCGTGCCTACTTTATTTTTTCCTTGCCCCACCATTTCCTGTGACGGGAAAATTACAAGAAGTAATTTGTAAAACATTAAATAAAGGGTGGAATTTTGCTTATCTGGAAGGAGTGTAAGCTGTGGTTATAAAAATGAAGCATTAGAAGAAAAAAAACTGACTGCAATTTTTGAAACAGCATGCCAATTTCAGGCAGCATAAACATCAGTTTTTCTGCTGTGCACACAATTTGACAAAAAATCTGGAAGGCTGCAATGATTGATTTCAGACAGTAATCAAACACGTTTTACCATACTAAGATACACAGTCCAACCACTCGCACTAACATGTCAATGACTACGAGTGAATAATAAAACAAATATAAATAAACGGTTGTTATTCAAATCCGTGTCAATGAGTGACCAAGTGGTGGCTTGTTAATTAATCGTGAGAATTAGTTCATGATAAAGGTTGACTGCAAGACACAGTGCATATGGAACTCAGTGAGCTACAGATATTTCCGGATAACTTTGGGTGGTTTGGGGGTAGTATCATTAAAAAGAAAAAAAAAAAAGTCACACGCAAAACCACTTGTTTGCACACCAGTAAAAGAGTTACAATTTTTCACCGGCATTATCAGGACTGGGAGTCCATATAGGACAGTTCAATTCCAAACCAAACATATGAGAAAAATAGATGGATGAGTGCATGGCCGTTCTTTAAAATCTTGATTGAAGGCATTTTTCGTTCAACTGGAGGGGCGTTCAATGACCACTCACACAGTGAGACAACAAAAACATCTCGAGGAATACTCATTCAGTGCACCAAACAGCATTGACGAGTACAGGGGAAAGCTACCCGTAAATATTTTATAATTTATCCGACGAAACAAAAGATAAGCTGCTTGTCAACTCAGATTGCATGAGTAGGGGATACAACAGCTCCTAAAACTGACAAAAAACATAACTGACTAAAAAGAGTTGGATAACTGTGAGTGCAGCGACTTGTTTAGCGCTGTTGAACTGTCATTCAAGCTAAATTAATGACACCAGTACCACTAATTAGAATGAATAATGATTCGATTTGTTACATGTAGTTCAAGGTGAGAATTTATTGTTTATTTGATTTTCAGCTCAGTGTGACTGTTCCGGGTTTTTTATTTTGAAAATCTGATCACCCATGCAATAAGTCAGTTTGTGTATGTTTTCATCAAAAAGCTGCATAAAAATGTCGATATTTTTTAGTCTGCCGGTCCAGTCACCTCATTCACCATCTCTCACCATATCTGTTCAACCTTTTCCCCGCCAATCAGCACGAATAACCAACAGTTGCTGCTAATTACCTGCTCTATATAAAACTCTGTCTCCGTCCCCCAGAACTCGCCAGATTGTTTCGGAAACCTATGCCAAGCTTTCCAGCATTCTCCCTCACCTGCCTGCCCGTGTACCGACCCATCCTGCTTGCTGACTACTCTTGCCTGTCTGTGTACCAGCATATCCTCTCTCTGACCACCCACCTGCTGGCTGGCAAATCTTGCCTGCCCGTAAATCAACCCCGCTTGGCCTAGACAACTCACCACGGCCGTTTCTCTGCCTACAGCCTGTGAACCAGCAATTCTTCGGCAAGAAATAAAGATACTTTATCAACTCAAGGCATACCTGCCTGTGCATGCTCTATATGACATGTTTTTTTCTTTTTTCTTTTTCCTGCACGTCAAATCCTAAAATCAGTTGGCTGGCTCACTCTCCTGTGTAAAAGCAATTCCATGAACAAATTAGCCACCCTACGTTTGTGGCTCTTTTAAGCATGAGGATAAACATTCCTAAATCCTCGGGCACTTTAAACGAACTGTCCAAGCAAGAGAGGTTGGATACGACACACTCTTCTTTCCTAGTCTCTACATTGGAAAAACTGGGGCGCCATGTCTGGAAGGCCGTGGCTAACATTTAAGATTTTTACTTTTAAAATGATTCGGTGGCACAATTGCATGCAGGCTGATATCAGTCATTGTCCATCACTGGCTTAGAACTTCATTGCCTGACCTCTATGAAACAGTAAATTGCATTTTAAACTATCCCTTTTATTTTTGACAGTAGAACCAAATAGCATACAGTGCTCACTCAGCTCACGCTTCACTGCTAAGCTCAATCGGAATGAGTGTCAAGAGTACGCCAGTAAGCTCTACGCCTTAGTGCACTATCAACGCATCCGGCTGAGGAAAGGATGGAGGGGAAACCCAGCCTTCATCTCCTGGCAAAAGAACTGAAATGGATTAATACAACTGGATATAAGAGCAGCTTCATATGAATAGAATGTTGTTCCATAATATAAGATTTTTTTCCTTTCAACTATGATGATGTGAAATAAAGCCATAAATGGAGAACACCCATTAAATAAAATGCTTTGGAGAGTGAGTTTAATCAGTTAGGGGTGACTTAGTAAAACTTCCTCGACTGTAATCGTACAAAAGGTTGAGAGCTTTGCATACTTTGCACCACCCAGTGATGTTTTCTTTTCCGCTCACTACTGTTTGCCATTAAACGTTTTTCGGCTATTGTTTTGTTAGAATTTGTCTTTGATTTTTTTTCTCTCTGTACTATACATTAGAGAAATCATTCATTCATTTACGCGTTCATTCACACATTCATTCAATCGTGACAGTTCCTCAGATTCTGAATTGTTCAGACTCAGGTATGGGTTTTGAAACCCGCATGCTTTGTCTGCAAGATTTTGCATTAGAGCAAAATAACACAGTATGCAAGTCAAGTGATGAAGTGGCAAATCATTCGTGCTGCAAGTTCCCTTTCACTCCCCATAAAAAAATAAAAAAAATAAAAAGGGAATTCTTGTGTAAGGCACAGTAAATCAATTAAATACACAGACCTAAAAATAAATGTGCCGTTAATTTTTACAGCTTATATGGACAAAAAAGCCATATTGGCTCGATGAAGAGAACTTTACATTTTGATTTGACAGCCTAAAAACCTTTTTTTTAAATGAGGAAAAGAGGCTAAAAGTGAACTGGAGGGATGGTGTTGAAACTCCTGCAATTGCTTTCAAGACTCTAGATTGCAGCTTTGTATATCTCATAATGAATCTTATGTTTATATGTGTCAGGTTACTCTACAAGAAAAGTATGATTAAAGAATGATTGATGCCATTAAGAAGTGAGAAGTTATCACATTTTACATAATGTGTATTTGTGTGTTTATCCTCATATAAAGTGTCAAAACATGATTGGAGCCACTTGCTTGGGTGACTATTTGCGCATGCAACAACCTCCAAGATAAAAGAGGTGGCCTTTTGGGGGTACTTGCCTTTGTATAATTGCCTGTGATCTGTTTCTCGTCAAGCTCCATGCATATTTCTGGATCTTGACAGCTTCTATTATGTTTTTCCTCTCCACTCCCTCCACCGTAGAGTTTTCAAACAAGATATTACCGCCTGCCAGAGTGCCTCACACTCCAACTGTGCACTGGAAGTCAATAATTTGGACTGACAAACATGGACCTCACCATGACCTTGCATTTATTCGGTTTTACCGTAATTTCCCAAATATAAGATGCACCTGTGTACAAGACACATCCTTAATTCGGAGGTCAAAATCGGTTCCTGTGTGTAAGACGCAGCAATACTTTGGCAACAATGTATTCCATCATTTTTATAAGAATTCCCGTCATTCGTTGGTCGGTTGCCCAGACGGATGTCCATCAGTGACAGACTGACGGACAGTCTTTTGATGCTGGCGGTTTGCCCACCTCTGGGACTCTAAATTTGAAAAGTTAAGAAATTAGATGACTACTACAACAGACAGGTAAATAATACCTTGATACTATCAAATTTGGAATAAAGCACAGAGTATGAGTTAACAAGTCACAAAATACAGGCCATCTTCAATCATAGCAAAATGATGAGCTAACTCTAGCGTACAATTTCTCAATGTTTGAGGCTTATTCTGTCTCACAATGGCTGATGAAGGTATAGACAGCGTCAGACCATTAACCGGAGTGACGGCTGACGACAGAATCAGGGCATCCCATTTTAACTTCACAAGGCTTCGATATTTCGCCACGAATGCACTGTCTAGTCATTACTTGTTTCCTTGTGATTTTCTCATGAAACATATAGCAGCTTTGTCGTCATCTCAAACATCTGCATGATTGTAGGAATCATTTTGAGTAGTTATTATACATTTGCCGTGATAGGATATATTTGCAGCATAAATGAGTGTTTTCAGCTTGGGTATGGCTACAAGAGGACGACTCGACTGCAGAGTGCGAACAGCTGATAAGAAGACATCGACAGCAGAGCCCCTGGGAGGTGACGTCAGGACCTCTGAGCTCACATCCACTACCAGAGAATGTGAGGATTGATAAAGGATTCTTGCTAATATTAACACATAAACAAGTATACTGTCTGCCAATTTTACATGGAATCAGATGCCTCTGTATCATATAAAATGGGGGGTGTTAGAAGTAGCGTTGGAGAACGAATGTGCAGTGAACAAATAAACGCTACACTCCTTCTCCCTCTCGATCCCACTCGAGAAAATTATGAAACTGAGTGCCTTTTCTCTCTTTATTGCCTAATTATTGTAAAAGTCTATTTGGTGAACCTGACAATGATTTTCTCAGTATTGTAACTATTTTGAGAAGTGCGAATAGATATGTAGAAAAAATGCGTGTGCTTATTGATCTTATGTCGTTATAAGTGAATACTCATAATCACATCAGATCCATTGCTGAACTACACCTACTGAGTATAATTAAACCGAGATGTTTCACCACAGGAGCTTTCAAAGACTCTGCCAAAGATTTTACATACAAATTCCCCACGTTATGGGCTCAAAGATTCAATTTTGTGGAAGAGATCCCTTTATGACTTGTAAATAAACATATGGTACAAAAATAATCATAACAAATTTTGCAGAAGAAAGTAATTTAATTTAATAACTATTTTTCAAGTTTTCAGGCTTGAATGATACAGTCTGTTAAGACAGAGATATTTGAAAAAGACAAGAAGCCAATACTCTAGTCTAAGAGCCAGGTTAGTAAGGTTTTCACGGATAAGACAACACTGAGAGCCGCGCTTCATTACAGTACATCTGAAATGAAGATGGGAGCAGCATGTGTTTAGTGTACTTCAGTTAATCAAGGTTGTATCCATATCGTTTACAGTCATAGAAGCAAGCAGACTGAACTAACAATTAATAATTCAGTGTTCATTAAACAAGAACAGTTTGAATTGTTCGATTATACCTGCGTTATCGTATTTTGAAAGATTGCATTTAATCTGTTAAACCACGCCGTATTCCGTATTTATACTTTCTAGTGGTCATTTACCTTTCAGCAGTGTTTGTGTTAGCAGAGGTTGTTACCTTTTTGGTTGCGAGTAAAGAACTCGCAGACTGACCCAAAATTAGTCAATCCTCGTTCACCTGCAGGGGCATTAAGATGACATTTATTTGTGTTAAGAATTCTTCAAGCGCTTTAGTTTCGAATGTTCAGGCTGTCAATCGATGTGCTTTTACAAGCTCTGATTGGCTGGTTTTGTGGCACAAACGTAACGCGTGAGCAGTACTGAGCGAACGCAGAGCACGATTCGAGTGAGCGAGAGCTCAATGTTGAGCAAACGCGATGTTGAGCGAGGGAGGGAGGAGTATCGCGAACGAGAGCGAGATGTTGAGCGAGAGAGGGCTGTCCCGAGCGAGCAAAAAGGAATTTTGAGTGAGCAATTTCTTTTTCTGTGTTCAAACTCCATCGGCGCGCGCTCAAACTCTTATTATTACGCGCTCAATATTTTTTTTCTTGCGCTCAAAATCTTTTTTCGCTCGCTCAGTTTGATTTTCTCCGCTCAATTTTTTTTCGCGCGCTCGTAATTGTGGCACAAATATAACGCCATATAATTTTAAAAGAATGAAAAACGTGTTGGGGGGGGGGGTGAGGTGAAATAGCTGCATCCTAGCACGTCCTATCATAATGCAAAAGAAATGTCTACAACTATGAAACAAGGCTTGATTACGTTAACACCGAAACAAAACAAAGATAGTTTATTGATAGAAAATTGGAGACACATTACTCTATTGAATGTGGATTATAAAATTATTTCCTCAGTGTTTTCAAACCTAATCGTTTAAAAATAATCTAGGTGAAATCATTGGTGAAACTCAAACTGGTTTGATGTCTAATCGACACATTAGCTCCAATATTAGGCTAATTCTTGACTTAATGGATTTCTCTGAATATCTGGATACATTTGATACAGTTGAACATCAGTTTTTATTTGATGCACTACAATGTTTTGGTTTTGGTGAAGGGTTCATCTCTGTCATCCAAATCCTTTATAAAAACATTGATAGTTGTGTCATGTTATATCCTCACACAACTAAACGTTTTCCTGTTTTAAGATCTGTTCGTCAAAGGTGCCCAATCTCTCCCTTTTAATTTTTAATCTTTGTAGGATTACTCACAATACATATTTTGAATGGTCCAAATTTTAAAGGGGTATCTATGTTTGGCAAAGAAATCAAAGTGACCCCACTATCTGATGACACAACTATTTTTTTTTTTTTTACAAGACTAGGTAGATAGTCTTGGTAGATAATGCTTTGCTTTTGATTCAACAATTCTCCAAGGCATCTGGATTACAGCTAAATAAATCAAAATGTGAAATTCTGTGCTTAACTCTGATTGAGGAAAAACAATTGAATGGAATATCTGTAAAGCAGGAAGACAATTACCTTGGTATTCTTGTCTGTAAAAATGTTAAAGATCGCCAACATATTCATTTTTCTACAAAACTTAAGAAAGCAAAAACTATTGTTGAATTGTGGCTTCAAAGAGGTATTTCATTGTTAAATTTTATTCTTCAAAAAACTAATCACAGAATTAAAATCCAGGATAAAAGTATGATTACTTATTTCATATATAAAGACACGGACATTTGCAATATTGTCTCTGAAATTTCATTTTCACAAAGCCAAATTTTTAAATTTCACTCTGTGTTTTAAAATATTCAAAAACGAAATTGATATTCATTTTTAGTCTCTTAAGTTTGTAAAAAATAAGAAAGGGAAAATGATTCTGGACAATTATTCTATTTTTTTTTAAATGAAGTCTGTGACTTTTTCTTTGTTGTAAGGATGTTATAATTATCTGGAATGTCTCTGATTGTTTGCGCATTGCGTGTTGGTGTATTATGTTTGTTAAGGTGTTATGATATGATATGTGATATGTCAATTGTTCATGTTTATATGTCAAAAAAAGAAAAAGCATACATAGTTGTAGCTGTTTAGCGTAAATGAGTTTTACACACTTTGAACACCACTAGGTGGGGGTGTTTTTGCATTTCTGTAGGAGTGAGCTGCTGTACAGGAGCCGTAGAGAGAATACTGTTTAAACCTGTACACGTCATTCTTCTTGACTTGTAAATCCTCTTGAAAATACAGTATGTATAAGGCCACGGTTTTCAACTTCTTTTCCCTGACGGCAGAGCAGCTCAGACATTTACGGTCTTAGACTCCTATCAACACACGTACACCTTCAAAATATTTCGTTTTATTAAGATTGTGATTTGTTTAAAAACAAAACAAAAAAAACATTTTATTTTGACATCAGATATCACTGCCTTAGATACATAGTGTTTTGTTAAAATTTCAAGCACAAAGTTGATCTCAAAACATACACAAGAATGTAAAAAATAATAATTTTAATATAGTTAAAACAGTCTTAAATCAAACATGGCCCTAAACAAATTGCATTATATATATACAGTATGTATATATATATATATATATATATATATATATATATATATATATATATATATATATATATATATATATATATATATATATATATATATATATATATATATATATATACTGTATATATATATATATAGTGTATACATATAATGTTTTTATAGTTCTAATAAACAGGGATAGAATATCAAGCAGTGTTAAACAGCATCACATTGTAAAGCTACTCTTTAATACATATTTGCTCTCAGACTTCAAGATTGCAACAGAACACTGTCTGTTCATTTTCATAAATATAACCTTGAATTTAGTAAAAGACATCCCTCACATTTGCTTGCATTGGAAGAATTTCATAAGCTCAATGGCAAAACTGCACTGAAGGAACTGACTGGAATTGCTACTGCAAAACTTGATTGAACACACACACCCAAACCCACACCCACACATTCAGTATGCATGTGTGTACATATATACTGTGTATATATATATATATATATATATATATATATATATATATATATATATATATATATATATATATATATATATGAAAATAAATAAATTACATAATGCACAAGGGAGTTCCAGGTGTCTGTAAAGTGTATCATATAAAGGTCATGAATATACTTGTTTTGTTATTATACATTAAAACAAAACCAAGTGAGGTGAAGGCCGTTTTTTTGGGCTATTTTTTCAAATTGTGGTAGCTTTTTTTTAAATGGCTAAAACACAGTAGTCTCAGAAAGAACAAAAGGATTCAAAACAGACTTCTGCTGACTGCATAGGCCACACTTAGACAGCAAAAGGAGTAAAGGAAACTACTTGCTAAGCAGCGTTTTAAGAGAGCGCGTGAGTGCGTTGGCGATTGCTGACATGGTACTCGAATGTCTCACCAGGGCCTTGACACTGTGCTCTCCTGGTGCTCCGACAGTGGCAGCCTCAGCTGCTTTGAGTAAACAGATATAGTTCATGACGACCTCATCCACTTTTGCTACCACCTCTCTCTGTTGGTGTGAGGCTGAGGTGCTGAGTCCCTTCACGAGACACATGCAAGCTTCACAGAGACAACATAGCACCTGAAAACTGCACGTCACAGCAAGCAGCATCTCCTCGGGGCTGCTGTGCGCCTGCGCCATTCGCCGGCACGCCCGCCCTAACTCTTTGGACTCCACCGAGAGGAGTTGCTTGGATTGAGATAATTCCTGCATTGGCATTTGAGCACCTCGATCGCAGCGTCCTATGCTGGACCTCACCAACGCAATGAGCTCACTGGCGTCCCGCTGGACGTCTGTGAACCCGGAAGGGAAACTGTACATGCGGTCCTTAAGGGCATTGACTCGAGCCAGGCGGTCGCTAAAGCTCATGTTGTTAAGGACTTCACCATATAGCTGCTCTCCAGCTGCGTCCACTGCCGAGCCACAGGGGAAGATGGCAAATGACGCGGCGCAGTCGTCCCCTATGTTACTTCCGCCACGGCTTCGTCTAGGTGTGTCCCAATCGCTTTCATCATCCTCCCCCTCGCTTTTACGTTTAAAGAAGCAGTAGCTGAAAGGTCCGTTGCACCTCCAAGGACTGGTGTCCAGTTTTTGTGAGCCCTTCATTTGCTTATTATCTTTCTGCAAAGGAAATGCCACTGAAGCCCTTCTGCTGTCTATCCCGGTGCCTGACGGCCAGCATGTGGTGTGGGATGACACTGAGCCCTGGGAGTAACTCTTGGATAGCCTCTTTCTAGTCGGCCTCCTCTGGACTTTGGTATCTCCTTGCTGGGGCACAGACGGTGACAATGGCTGCTGGCTCTGGCTTCGATTGGGCCTCTCAAACAGAACCTCCACGCTACCAGAGCTATTGGTAACATTACTCGAGCTGCGTTTTAGTTCCCGGCCCCTTTGTGGGTAATTATTGAAAGGATCCAATTGTGAAGGGATTGGGCTGACAGCATGAATGTGGTTCTGATTTGGCCGTGACAGGGATAAATGGAAGGCATCCTGTGTGCAACCAGAGTCATTGGAATTGATGTTTGCTCGTGCTGGAATTACTACAGAGGGAGGGGGAGGCTGTGAATGAAGTGGTGGGGATGGAGAGGAAACGCCAGCCGTGGTATTTGAGGACATACGCCTGGTGAAAGCCGAAGGACCCCGTCCGAGCGAAAAGTTGTTTAGATCTGCTCGCTGTCCACCTAAAAAGGAGGCAGAGGGTTGAAGGACCGTGTGCCTTTCTCTTGGGTCGGATCTGGACCAGTCGTCTGAACCACCGCTTGGATGGCTTCTTGATCGAGATGGTGGTCTACCGGTTGCCCCGCCCTCATGGGTCACGTAGCCATCTTTCTTATACAGTGACAGGAACTGATCAGGGTCCATATTGCTCCTTTCAAGCTCACTTTGCAGTCCAGAAAAGGAGCTTCTTCTTTCCGCATTTGCCTGCTGGACGTTTAACTTACCATTTGGGCCCTGAGTGTGCATGTCAGGGCTTCTTTTAAGTTTGGCAGGAAGTGTGGCGGAGTTGTATGACTTTGGATCTTTACTTATCATCTGGAATGCATTGGGGTTTACCGAATTTGGGCGAACAAAAGGGGACGATATCGAAGGGGGGATACATTGGCATCGAGGGACTGTGCGATTCTTAACCATCTCGACAAGCTGAGGGTTGCTTGTGATGTAGCGACGAGTATCTTTTTTCACGCCGCCGCCCATGCCGGCACTGTGTAGTTTTCCACCTTGGTGCATTTGGCTTACAGTTAGGTAGTTGATCAATTGTCTGTATGCCTCACTGCCTTCTTTTTGGTTTGACCCTTTGAAACAGGGCTTTTTGCTCGTAATTGTTTCTTTGTGTCTGGAGGGTGTGGCAGAGGAGGGGCGTCCAGGGTCAGCACCAGCAGAAGGAGCATGAATGTTGGGCAGCATTTTCCGAACAAGGGCGGGGTCTGCATGCGGGTGAAAGTCCTTTGCTTGTGGGAACTGCCCAGGTTTCGGTTCTTCATAGTTTAAGACCCGGAGTAAAGATGACGAGGAACTGGAGATTGGATGTCGCTGTAGGCGGTGGTGCTTTGACTCAATTGCCCCCGAACCAAGCGGTGAGTCGGTCGGGGTGGCACAGACGCTGCTGTTTGCACTGCCGCCGGCATCCAGCGACGAGCACAGGGAGCCCTGAAGAGAACTGTGGGCTTCACCTTGTAGGTTTGAAATCCTTTTAGCAAGATGGTACTCACACAAACGTGCAACACTTTGCTGTCTGGACATAGGCTGATGTTCATTCTGTATATCTGAACCAAGGTCTGACCCCATCAGTCTTTTGTTTTTGTTTGGGGACATCAACGATGCAACAACTAGATGTTCATCTTGCTCGACAGCTCTGTTATCTCCAGCGCACTCCTCTAGTGTAGACATGTCCAAAAGGCTATCAGATATAGAGGAAGCAGGACGGGTATTTCTATGATGCTCACTGGGGCGGCTGTTCTGGTCACGGTCATGAGCACGAGAGTTTTCTTCCAAAAACGAGTTACGTCTCATTTGGCTTCCTCCTCGATCACAGAATGAACTATGCTGATTATTCTCAAGTTGAAAGCTTCCGCCCCGCCCACCTCGGTACCCTTCCCTTGTGCTAAAGGTGTTATACTTCCTGCTTGAGTCTTCAGACTTTTTTTGATGCTTGCCTCCTGGTGTTGTGGAGCTTGGCCGCTGAAGAGTGGAGGGGAGGTTGGTCAGAGATCTCACACCCAAACAGTCCCGCTGGAATGGCGCTTCTTTGTCCAAATGCGGGCTTCGTCGTGGAGGGACGGCAGGTGGTCGGAGGTGCTGTGGACTTCTGGACTTCCTTAGGGTTGTCCCTTCAGTGCTGGGTGAAACAGGGAACTCTGTCTTTTCCTCAAGTAAAGGCTGGTACCCCTCCCTCGTGGCCACCAGAAGTCGCATGTGGCTCTCACTGAGTCGATGACAAGCAGCAAGCTCAGAGAGCTCTGTCATTTCTGACGAGTTCGTCTCATTCCCAGAGTCAGAGGAAGACAGAGGGCTAAAGCCCCGAGAGGTGTAAACACCTACAAAACACATTTAAAGTGATTTCACACAAGTGGCACATACAAAAATCATCCATGACTCTTAATACAAATCAACAGACCTGGATTGTTCTTGCCGGGTGGTGGATGAGGTGGTGTGGGCCTCTGTTCAGAGACGGCCAGTGATTCAAGTGCCTGCAGAGTGTTAACCACACTGTTGTCCAGCTCCCTCTTTCCCTCTCCTCCTCCCTCTTCTTGAGTAGGTATCGCATCAATTAATGAGACTGGAATATCATCATCGCACGGGCTCAGAAACCTTCCCTCAGGTATCACATCTTCATCTGAACTGTCACGAAAGCCCGGTGGTGGGGCTGCAATTGCGAGGTTTAGCGTCTGCAGCAGTGAGTCGTCCTCATCGTCGTCAACCGCGTCATCCCCCTCGGGCGGAGGCAGTGATGTGAGGTCGATGATATCGTCACTAGGTCCAGAAAGCATGAGAAAAGAAGCTTTGCCGGCTGCGGTGGCCACTCCTTCGCCTGCTTCCCCATCACTTGCTCTTCTTCCACCAGTGGAGTCTTCTTCACAAGAAGCCTCATCCTCATCCTCTGCATCGTCCGTTGTGTCACGATAAAACAGGTCTCTTAATAGTGGCTCCTCGCCTCCTTCCTCACTTATTATGTTGCTGTAGACATGTGTCAGACCGCTGAAGTGATATGACGCTCGTTCCTGTGCCTCGAAGTCGGTATTGTGCAAATAAGTCGGTCCGTGCTCCGCTACCTCAGCACCCTCAGGAAGAGGTCCATAGACTAAGCTCCGATGCTTGCTCAAAGGTGGGTCTCCTTCAAAAATGAATGATACTTTGGCATTACGAGGAGAGTCTTGAGGTTTGTTTCTGGTCGAGGGGGGGAGAGGAGGTGGGAGTGGACTCTGGTTTTGAGGATCTCTGTCAGGGTTTTGCGGTTGATGAAAGTAGGGATAAAGGTTGTCTTCTCTCTCCCCATTGTCTGAGTATTGAGAGTCCCTGTAGAGGTTCACCTGGCTCTGTGATAGCTCCTCGCTGTCTCCAAAAGATGTGCTGTACGGCCACTCAAGAACATGATCCTGACCTGTAGTTAAAAGTTTAAGGGTTTGTGTATCATTACAAATTTGTGAGTGCACACAATAAAGATCTTTGCTATACATAAATAGCAAAAAATATACATACAGTACTATAAATATATATATATATATATATATATATATATATATATATATATATATATATATATATATATATATATACACATGTATAATGAAGACTTCGACAAGTGTACTGTACTTACTGTTGTCATCCCCTTCCGCGTTATTACAGTGGACCATGTTGAAGATACATCTTCTTGAGTCCACTAGAAGGCGATAGTAGCCTGCCGTAAGACAGGCCAGGTTCATTGCTTCACTCGACTCCATAATGAGTGTGATGGGCTTTTAGAGGACCAAAGTGGGGGAAAGTAAGATGGAACCATAGAGAAGAAAGAAAATTATTCAAAACGCATGGTTTTACATGAGTTGGTTCTCAGGTTGACAGTGCTCACCCGGACATCCAGAACATGGAGCTCCAAACGCACATTGTTTTGATCCTCGGTGAGAATCTCAATTCGGTTGACATGGCTGAAGTCAGCCAAGAGGGCCACTAGGTTTGTTCTTGCGTTGATGACGTGACTGATACCATAACGGGGACCCACCAACAACGTCACCTTGGTTTGTTTCTCCCCTTGCTGCGAAAAATGTGATTGAGTGGAGGTCAAATCAAATATCCAAACAGTTTCTTTAGCAAAAATACTCACAGGCTTTGATCAGGTCGAACCCAAACTGCTGAACTTACCAAGAGTATTGATTTAAACTCTCTCCCGCCATAAAGCTGGAGCTCGCTGAGGTACCTTAGGTAATGCACCTTGGCCTGCAAAGCAGTCAGCTGCACAGAAAAGGAATGTTTGTCACCACAATCTCCAGTGCTGCTTTTTCTAATAAAACGTAGCTTAACACTTTCCTTCCCCATTATATATTGTCAATGCATTCCCAATGTACATGAAGAATTTGCATTGGTGACGCATAGCATGCAAAATATATACGGTATGTAACAAACTTTGCTTATCAGTACAGTCACACCAGTGTTTACAAGCTGCGGTCCTGACCAGGCCAAAGTAGAAATTCACATGATTTATATCTGTCGTTGTCGACACCATATTTAACACTGGACCAAGGGTTGCCCCTAAAGGCATGTGAACAAAGTTGCAGCCCGACAGGGATTGTGGCATTTTTTTGTCGAGATAACAGAGGCCATTTTACAGCCAATATGATATATTATATTCAATGTGTCTTGACTTCCCTTTGTGTACAGTCATTTAACAGCCATTGCGTTGTATTACTATGCGTTGATTTGATATAACAATACAACTTTTGAATCTTAACGTACAGTATCTTGAAAACTCGTTTGCCAGCAGACTGGAACACATTTAATTTAACAGTGCCCGAACCCGAGCTTTTCTGATCATGAGAAATGAAATGTTCACATTCACACAAACAAACCATAAAATGAGAAAAATCTCTCAACGGTTTGAACACACACTTAGATATTCAGATATTTTGGAGAAAGAAACTAACAAGGCATCTAAAAAATTGAGCACCTGTTTATGAATTCACATGCAGAAAAAAGAACTGAAGTGAAGCAGCTCTTTAGCGTGCTTCATCAAGCTACTTGCATTAACAAAGTGACTTCATTTGACACGGGTGAGTGAAGAAGCAGGTCTATTTTTGTCCACTGCATCAGAAAACAGAGGGACAGTGAATTTGTGCACATGTGTCAGGAGTTTGCTAACAAGGGCAAAGGAAGAAAGAAAGGCCGTTACTTTTTTCCCAGGAGGCACGAGGTTCTGGTTAGTTTTGAGGATGTGCGTCAGAGCTTTTTTGATGTTTTTCTCTTTCGTGCTAGTCAGCACAGCAGGAGGCAGGAATAGTGACAGGCCCCACTCCTTTCTGTTGAGGGGAGATGGACTTTAACCAAAAAGCACGTTGAAACAAGTTACTGTACTTCTAATGTGAGCAGATCTGATTTCTTGCAAATGTAGTTTAGAGTAAAGGTGTGTCATATCATAACTTGTAAGCTATTCCCATTGAACTTTTTGCGTGTATTTAAAATCTCGTAAAATTAAGGATGTATTCAATTACATCATACGTCATTGCGGTCATTCATTCATCTCCCAGGAATCCCAGAAAGCTCAGCTAACCTATGTGCAAGCAATTCATTCGTTCAAATCTTTAAATCATTTAAAAAGCAAAAAAGACATCTCTTAATACTTCATTTTAAATGTTGATTTTTTTTTTCCTGTACAATTAATGCGTTGTAACGGACTGCGTACAGCACATGTGTCAAACTCAGGGCCAAATCCGGCCCGCCACATCATTTCACGCGGCCCGTGAAAGGCCCATTCCAATTCAAGTTTCCAGTCAAAATATCCCATTTGTAAGTCAAATTGAAATTGTTTGGGGAAAAAAGCAAGCGCTTTTTGCCCTCACTCTCTTTCTGATTTCAAAACTAGTTGAAAACTAGTTGTACGCCGTACAGCATAGGTGTGAAACTCCAGTCCTCGACGGCCGGTATCCTGCATGTTTTCCAGTTTTTCCTCCCCAACACACTGGATTCAAATGATTCGCTTATTAGCATGCTATGCTGGAGCTTGAAAATGATCGTAATCATTTAAATCAAGTCTGTCTGAGAGAGAAGGGTCAAAAACATGCAGGATACTGGCCCTCGAGGACTGAAGTTCTACAACTGTGGTTTACAGTATGCATTACAGTTCATGAAACCAGCCGCAGGCTGCACAAGCCGCACATGTGTGGACTTCACATTATCCACAGTAACATATTTTGCTCTACAAGGGCCTGGGGTCCACTTACGAGGATGTTGTACTGCCACTTAATGGCGGAAAGAGTGTATAACACATCACAGGTTAGATTTAAAATGGTTTTAACGCGTCAAAAATGAATCTGTCACACCCAATTCAAACCTTGACCAAGTAAAAAAAAAAAGAATCAAATTTTATGGCCGATTTTTGTTCAGATATGTTTACAAGGGTTCAATGTTTATTTCTGGGGTCAGGTGTTACAATAGATAGAAACTGTAATATTTACTAACATGATGCACTCGTATGTAGACAGGAGGACTTAAGTTTTGATAGTTTGATCGTCACTGGGTGCTGTTTATGCAAAATACAGAAATCAAGAAGGGCCAAATATTTTTTCACAACATTGAAATGTTTGCTGAATTTACTCTTTGACAAATACTGCTTGTACTAAACGCATATGACAAATAAGGGATTACACATGATACCCGGCACACAACGCACACAATCAAACACACTTACTGGATATATTTCAGCGAGACTTTCTGGCTTTGTTTTGTTGTCAAGGTGAGGATGTACATTTGCAATGCTGCCAAACGCAGAACCGCATCATACTTCAGTTCTGAGCCAAACCGCTCTAGCACCACATCATTGCAACACTGCAAGGGGAGTAGAAAGCAGAGTGTGTCAAAAATCTTACAAGGAAAGGTCCAATCAACTAATTAACAGCTGTAAAGAGGAATGAATTCATTGAGAGTAATTTAGTGGGGAAGCAGCATCGGAGAATCTCTCCCATCTGGTCAGTTTATTTACTAAAGCCATGCATGAAACGTGACCAATAATGCCCCACTTATAGATGATCAAACCATTTTTTTTACCCAAGTTGCATAACGTATTTAACTCCTGGGTTCCAAAAAATAATATGAATTATGGCAAAATCTCTTACCTGCACATAGAGGTATTCAAATGCCACAGCATCTCTCCTCAGCAGCTCCACTGGGTCGTGGGGCATGAAGCTGATTCGAAAGAAGCACTTCATCTTATCACAACCGGGCTTGCGAGTCACCTTAATTGAGAGGGAGAGTTTTTGTGTATTGCCTCCGCTGCTGATAAATGACACTTATGTTTAAATGCTGCCTTAAATACCGAGCAACATTAATCTTATCATGAAAATTCAATTATAATCATGATACAATGTTAATTTGTCACCCCAAACACCCCGAGAATTACTTTCCTTCATAGATTCATTTCTAATATTTCCTTGCTCAATCTGCGCTCTCGGCACCACCTCTGCCCGAGCAGATAAAAATGGCTTGCGAGGGTTACGATGCGGAAGGAAGGCCCTCATACGGCCTCTACACTGCCCCCATACAGCTTGCGGAGCCTAAAAACACACCCACGATATACAAGGAGCCGTGCTTATTTTGACCTTCGGTTTTACACCAGAGTTGGGGACAAGATTACTTGCACAAAGTCAGCCAAGTAAACAACTTTTCATTTATTTGTCAAAATGTCTCTATCTGGCAATATCTGGAAGTATGCTAGCTTTATTGTATTGAAATGAACCATGTGCGTTGGATGGATTTATAAACTCATGCTGTATATAAAGGCTGTTTAATGGGGCTGTTTTTCCTCTGCTAATAACTACCTAGGTTTCTCGATGTGACGCACTGTTTACATCTACTTTAAGTTTCTTGATGTAAAATCACAGTTGTGCACATACGAGTACATAGCTTTTTTTCTTATTTGATGTTTCGTGTCTGGTTGGCTTTAGAATGATGTCATGAAGGGGCCATGGCAGACACATGGTGAGAGGCACGGTTTCAGTCAACGAGACGTTTCACTTCCCGGTTAGAAATGATTCCGGCAAAAAAAAGCCACATTTTTCGATAGAAAAGGCCAATGATAAGCGATTTCATCATTTATATGCTCGTATTTAACTGCGGAACGTTGAAAATACCTTCGTGGTCCTTTAAGCGTGCAAAAAACATTCAATGAGTCAAGCAGGATATTCAACCTGAGCAAGCATCTCTTGTTCATGCAGCAAAAGCAGCCTGTTTCCGGAGCCTTCCAGCCTCTCCTCCAGCATGAGGGAGAAATGTTCAATGCATTTGATGGATAGTTTCTCTTGCAGGGTCAGGATCACATCCTGGAGTAAGCACATATGCAGATAGTTGCCTTAGTGTCTGCGACAAGCAGGGCAACATGTATCAAGCATTCATTGACTTAGAGCGGTAGCCCACAATCCCTTTTGGAACAGTTCTCATCAAAAACACACTTTGATGATTATTTTATGACTAAGACCAGCTTGGATGTTTACCATGCACGTTGGCACAGCACACGTCCCCATTGAGACATTGTGAATTGACTTTTGTTTTGTTTGGGGTATTTTTTCACTGTCAGGGGCCACCATAAGTCACCGGCAGTATCATAGATACAAAATGAAACGTTTTTAGAAAAGTTTCTTCGAAGACTCTTTCTTGCAGGTGAGACAAAACAGTCATCTCATTTCAAGGAATAAACACACCTTGATGGAGGTACTGCTGTCGAAGCGAAAAGACTTTGTTTGCCCATTCTCCAGGTAAACCTTCAGGACATTTGGCATGAACAGAAGAGAGTTGTCCTTCACTGGGTTCTGAAAAGACATCATGCCAGTTCATTCTTGCATTCTCTCACAAATTCATGAGGTTATATACTAATGATTAATTAATTCAGATGTGGCAGTTGTTGTTTTGGTCATAATTTATGTATATGTGTCTCTGCGTTGGAACTCACTGGAACCTGGCCATTTATGATGACCTCCTCGGCAAAGCGCACTTTGACCGGATTGGACTTGAGCATGGCTTTTTTAGCAGCACTGATGAACGCCGATTTAGGGGACTAGAGGCGACAGTCCAAGAAAAGAGTGAGTTGAAAAAGTTGGGATGACAGTTGGAGGGAAGCGGCGGTGCAGGAAAGCATACACACGACAAGCCAAAGTAGAAAGAACAAAACAATCAGTTTATGCGGTTTATGATGACAGGTGAAAAATGACGTTTTCCACAAATGTTGTGGTGTTAGCAAAAATGAGATGATACACTCACGGGATATGGTTGAACAACAGTCAAAAGAATGGATTCCTTGCAGCTCCTGAAGCAGGAAAAAAAGCAAATCCCCGAATAAACAGCAAAGAAGAGGACATAAAAAAATGAACATTTAAGCTGAGTATGGACTGACATTGCACAAGTCGAACACCAAGGGAAACAAAGACAGATTCATTCAACTGTCGAGGCTGAATAGCCCTGACTTGTGCTGAATATACTGTATATCTCTTCGGCGAGCTACAGTAAATTCTTAGAGCGTCTCTAATGTTCCTCTAGCCACCTGACAAGGTCGATGACTCGTTCTCTTGGAGCTGAACTGACAGGTTCATCATTGATCATGATGATCTCATCGCCTGGCAAGAGCTTCCCCTCAGATGGGCCACCTACAACACACACACACACACAAATAGGTGCACACAAACATAATGAACAATGAATTAGGATTTCGCTTGCAAAATATGCATAAATTAGGTCCTTTATAGGTATTGTGTGAAAATGCTATGGTTGTCATATAAAGAGATTGGGATAAATTTACAGTCATAGTTGATGTGTCATCTTTTTAAATTATGTTATTCTCTTTTTTAGATTCTAACGTTATGCTTTCTGTATGTTGATTATATCCATTGTTATACTTTGGGCTTCTCGTGCTTGAGTTGTCGGGGGTTAGACAACAAAGGTTGATCACATCCTGAAGTTGAAACCGATTGGCTGTTTTGGGTGAGAGAGCAAGACGTGGAAATGGAAGCGCATGTGACAGTTGTCGGTCCAATAAATTGTAAATTTAATTTTAAAAAACGCTTAATGGCACCTTTGGTAATTTGGTAATGGTAGAGCAAAATGCATTCTCAGCTAAAAATAGCAACAAAACTGCTACTTTAGCAATCTATAGCAAAGCAAAAAACATTAAAACTGGCTGTTTTTTGGCAGAAAGGTGAGATAAAAAAGAGATGTATTAGATCGTTATTAAATAGAGATAGAATTCATGTATATATATATATATATATTTATATATGATTTTTTTGCATTGTCTTGCTTTACATGCCACTGGGTCGACAACTTTCAATTGACCATTGATAAATTCGGAATGTGATTGATTATTTGGATGGCTAATCACTGATTAAGTGTGCTTGTTTATGGCCTCTGGCAATAATTAGATGTTTGAGTATTCAGCAAAAATACCATCAGACACTTACCCTTCATAAAATCAATGTGAGGAGAAAGCAAATAAATAATCATAATATTTGATTGCTTTCACAAACCTGGCGTAACCGAGCGGACCACCACCGGCTTCTCACTGCCAGCCACAAAGCCAAAACCCAGGATGGGGTCACGCCTCATCTCCACCAAGCGGGGCACAGGTGGGAGTCCATCCAGATGAACCTCCTCAAGGGAGCTGCTCTGGGACACTTGGCTTGGAACAGGACAGAAAGGATAAACGGCAAATACAATCTATAATGGATGGGGCATCATCTGCCCCAATTTCCACCTTACACCTTCCGTCTTTCACTTTTTTTCTCTCTCTTTTCACATCACTGGCACCCCCCGTATTTCATTATCGGGCATGTCCGCATAGTGTATCCAATGGTGGTAGCATAAACCAAATATTCCTGTGATGAAGCATGTTCCAATCTGGGATCTAACCATTCTCATCAGAGCGTTCAATCCAACCAGAGGGAAGAACATGTTGTTGAGGCAAAGGAAGGCTGAATTTCAAAGCTCGAATAGTTGAGGTCATTGATTTGCCATAGCCAGGACATTTGGGGATAAACAGAATGAATTCAGGTATGGACCATGCCACATGACAGCAAGTGTAAGATATTGCCTTTAGAAGAAAAACGTTTGTATCAAAATGATTAAATTTAGATCCTGTAGCACTTTCAGTTTAAACTGTTCTGTTGGTCATTAAATGCATACTTGGCCACAAATTTCTCATCTATCCATTCATCGCTTTTCAAAACCACCAGACCTTAAAAGGGTGCAGTCAAAGCCTATCCAGCTGACTTTGGACTGAGGATTTCTTTCAACGTTATATTGCTACATTTATGTTTATTTGATGTGCACCGACATACAGTAACATGCCACCAACACGCTATGGAGGCCAAACTTAAAAGAAAACACGCACACACACACACACACACACACACACACACACACACACGCACACGCGCACACACACACGCACACGTGCGCGCACACACACGTTGAATAATACCTGGACAATGCAATAGCTTTTGCAAACTTTTCTTTTGAAGTTTTTCCCTGGAGCTAGTGTTCTGATTAGCTTGACTGGTGCTAGCGAATCGTGTTCACGACTAATTACTGCCATCACATTACCTAGGTACAAAAATCAACACACGGCTAGTGAAGAATCATATCAATCAATCATGGCCGATTAAGGATGCGAAGAAACCGCTCGTCAGTTCTGCTGTCAATGATACGGCATAGGTCTCGGGTAGCTGCTAATGTGAGGACAAGACGTATGCTGCATTCATACAGAATCAGACATTCAAACTCCATTGATTCATTAAAAACTGCTAAATGTGATAATAATAATAGTTACTATTATTAAGAATTTTATTATTGATGATAATAATGTCATTGTTTTCTCAAAATTAGAAAACGGGTCCTCAATTTAGTCGATGATTCACAAAATTGCCCTGCAAAAAAAAAAAAAAAAAAAGAAAAAGAAAAAACTGAAAATCGAGCCTTGGGCTGTCGTAAAAATAGATGGATGGTGTTGGTGAAGCTATTCTTGTTTCAGCTGTGATAATATCTGAGTATAAAAATTGAGCATATTTATGGCCATCTTTGGTTCAAATACAAGACGAAGAAAAGCAGCTGATTCTGTCTGTTGCTACGGACAGCAAACTCACTATTATAGCTTTGCCAGACTCCAGCTGTGGCCTTTGAAACTAGCACAAACATTGCAGAGCCACTTGATTCTGCTTATCGTAGAGGCGAGAAAAGTCCCTCAATAGTTTGCGTACGCGGAAATTGTGAATCTACATACTTGGTGAGGCAGTTCTGGGTCTCCCTGCTGCAGTTCATGCTGTCCCAGCTGGACGGAGGCCCCTGCACTCCCACCCAGGAGCCTGGTGGTGGCCAACCTGATGTTTTGTTTTTGTAACTGCAACGAGAGATCAAGAACATTTGAAAAACATTACAGACGTTGCTCCTGAATAACACTATCCTTACGCTACATAACGGTTTAATAAGCATGTGATTTTTATTGGTTGAGCCTACAGAAACATTTCTTCTTAAACAATTTCAGCAGCAATGATCATGGGTAAATTCAGCAAGAGCAGTGCAATTAGCCATAGCATCCAAATATTAGATGAGCCATAATAAGCCGATGCTCTAATGACATTCCACAGCCTCAGCTACTAAAACACACATTCCTTAAAAAACTTGAACTACATACAAGAAAAGTGTATCATCGCCATATGAATCCAGGTGGCTAAGTCCCACATTATGTCGTCGATGGAATGAATGCATCTGCGATCGCCTATTGGAGTTTTTAAACGCACTTCTCCATTGGTTGGAATTGTGGCAAAATGTCTCAAGCGACAGTCATCTCTGTAAAGAACTAAAAAGGCCTTTCATTCTAAAGTTGCAGCACGTGTTGACTTTGCATCCCTGGTTTTCATCCTCCAAAAGACTTCAGCTCCACAGCTACGTTCATACCCTCGAGAGGTGGAAGCTCAGAACAAAATGAGGCTACTGTATTATATAGGGTGCGAGGATCCTAGTGCCGATCAACATTTATCTGTCTGTCATTGTACGACTGAGCAGCTGTGCTCCAAACTGAACCAAACTGCCATGGCCTCGCCTCCTTTATCCCATAATCCCTCTTTCATCAAAGGGAAAACAAATCCAAGCATGTGTGTGTGTGTTTGTGTGTGTGCGAGTATGAGACAGAGGGAATATGAGAGTCCGTGTGCGTATTTGTGCGTATGTGTGCACTTGTGCATCTGTTCATGAATGTCTATGTGGAGTAAGAGGATTTATAGAACGTAATTCTGTGGATGGGAGTGTAATAGCAACTCTGAAAACCTCACAGGAGGTCTGGAAGAACAAAACGCCTCGTAAAAACCTTAACATCATATATATATATATATATATATATATATATATATATATATATATATATATATATATATATTTCACTGCTAAAAAGGTGGTTCAGTTGGGGTATCAAGCAACTATCAATCTTTTGTGCGTCAGGGTACAACCAAACTGCCACTTGTGACACAGGTCAAAATCATACGGTTCTTTAATAAGAAGACCTCACAAAGAAATAATTTGCATGAAAAGAATCAAATTGTTTGGCCACGTTGTCAATGAATGAATTTTAAAAAGAACTAAAATAAGACAATATCCACATCCTCTGAGGTGTTCTAAGATAAGTCTTTCTGTAATAGTGGGGCGGGTTCGGGGGGGCCAAGGTGATGCTGGGGCGTGACTTTGGTTTTGGCATGTGAAGTGTCATTGCAATAAAATAAGGATTGGCATTTTTTTTTTCAGGCACTTTAGACTAACATGTAACCTGCATATACACTGTAAAAAAGTAGTTAACGGTTGTTGAAAGATGACTAATATTGCTTTTTTTGGTTCATGTTTGAAAGGATACAACTTAAGGTGTGCTTATATCATTTCTATTGATAATCATCTAATTTTTAGTCAGCACAGCAAATGGGGGTCGTGAAATGTTTTCTCTTTCGTGGGATTGGTTTTGCAAATCATAATTGAGAAGCACTTCTCTACCCTGAGTATACTGACTTGAAAAAGAATACAGGTGCCCAGAATGCAACTCTAATTTTTGTAAAAACAAAATAAAGGTCACGTGCTAAACAATTCTGAATAAATACATACATAAGTATTGGTAAAATATGTGAGTGTTGAATGTTTTTTGAATTTTTTCATAAAGCCAAGAAATTAGGCTCAATTAATTCTGACCATAATACTTAAAAATAATTGTTTACAATGTAGATTCTCTCTTAAAGCATTCTTTAGTTAGCTGAGTGCTTCTTGCCATAATATGGCTTTTAGTAGTTGTCCAGTAAGGCGGTCAGCTATATCTTAACCGGACTTCTGCGAAATACAATTGATGGTTCCTATCACGGAGGAAGAGAGGACCTAGGAGCACGCACAGACAGGTAGGTGCTAAAAAAATGTTAATTGCCTGGCGGGAAACTGCTGGTCAGCAGGATGCTGGCAAGACAGTCGCTACCAAGACAGTCGACACACCAACAGGTGTGTATGGTCAGCGAGCAGGCGGGTGGCGAGAGGCAGGCTAGGTTGGTACATGAGCAGATGAGTGAGGAGTAGGCAGGTGGGTGGTCGGAGGCAGGCTGGGTCGGTACACGTGCAGACTGGAGTAGTCATGATTGTGGCATGTTGGTGAGAGATGCAGGAAAGGTGGATCCAAAAGCAGGGTAACCGGGATGAGATGTGCTCACAAAAATGATTTATTGACATGGAAGGACTGAGCAGAAAGTGAAGGGATCCAAAAGTAAGTAAGTGGGTGGGGGAAGCTGATTGGCTGACACACGGGGCTGGAACAACAGATGGAACAACTTACGCAAAGGCAGGCGCGAGGGAAACCAAATAGGAACCCAATTCAAGAATTTAAAAAAAAAAAAAAAACACAACTTGAAAACACAAAAAAACTCCACAAACAGAAAAAACCACAACAGAAAAGGGCAACAGGCAGACGGGGCATCAGAGACAGGCTGGGTCTGTACATGTGCAGACAGGCAGGGTAGAATGTTGGAAAACTTGGCATAACGGAACAAGACAATCTGATGAGTTCTGTGGGAGAGAAACCATGTTATATACAGGGCAGGTAGTTAGTGACAGCTGTTGGTATTTGCTGCTGACTGGGAAGAGAGAGGTGAGAAAGTGTGGTGACACAGAAAAGGACCGGACTGGCTGTGACAGGTTCCAACCCCATTGATGAAGCAAAATATTCCAAGAGTTAACCTCTAGTGAAAACCATGTCTGGCGAGTACCTCTTGAAGCTCATCAAGAGAATGCCCACCGTGTGCCAAGCAGTAATCAGAGCAAAGCTGAAGACTGAAGAAACAAAGTGTAAGAATGTCTCCAGTTACAGTATTTCTTCTCTTTTTGTCAAGTGCCTAACTCCAAAGGTGTTCATTCATTGTTTTGGTGCCTTGGGTGCGTATTTACAATGTATCGCAATTCCCCACGTATAAGATGCACTTTTTCCCACAAAAGTGAAGGCCAAAAGAATGGGTGCATCCTATAAACGGTAAACGTTTGATGTTTTTTTTTTTTTTTTTTGACAACATTCAAGGAAGATTGGTCCGTCAGCCACACAGATTTGATGCACGGATGCACATTTTTATATTGGTCATATTCTTTCTGAACTGAGGAGGGGGACGTCAGTTGGCAGTTAGCATCAAGTGCCTGTTGCAGCTAACGGCACCTTGAGTCGGATGAGTTTATTACGGCATTATTGAATAAAAGAAGTGGGAAGACGGAACCAAAATCTGATTACATCCCTGTTCACACAAAAGAATATTATCAAAACCGAGAAGAAAAAGTTATGTCTCTAGCTGATTCAAATAAGAGTGCACGGTATTTATGGTATAATGAATTCTGACCGCCTAGCGAGGAAAAGGAACGATAAGTTCTTTATAATACGGAGTAATACTGGTTCTAAAACAGTCCTTTTTTCTGTCCTGCGGTATTTTTAAAAAGGGTGAAATTTAGAGTATACCCACTTCTCAAGGGACCACTACACCACTGGGTTTGTCCAATCCTTTGGACACTGTACAACCACACATCCATGAGCTGATCTAAAGAGTGACCGGAACATGCAAGCATAACAAATAAATTAACTGAGAGACAGTAAGAAAAACATTATTTACAAGTTAACTTAGCTGTTATATCATCTTTTTTAACCTAATTAGATTTTGGATTGCTTCGCGGCACTCTGAAATGATCTCAGTATGATTGATCGCTCATGTTTTTGCCTTCATAGCCTGCCATTAAAGATATCGATTATCTGTCTATCTTCCTGGCTGTCTGGTTGCTTTGTGAAGACAAATACAATGAGGAATTACAGTGATTGCCAAGTGCATGAAACACACCCAGCTCTTTTGTCCATTTTTACAGGTGATTTTGCATTTAAAACGCATAAACCGAGCAGGCAACATAAATTATTTTTGCTGTGTAATGGACATCCAACTTTTCAATCTGCTGTAATGAAATTCTTGAAGCATTGCATTAACTTTTTTTTCCAGGTTATGTCATACATTCATCTGTCGTCTTGGATGAAAATGCAGACTTGCAGATCAATATACCCATAAAAAATGCACTATTGTTATGACCCTGTGGGTCATATGTTGTTTTTGTGTATGTGTTCTCTCCTTGGTTTGCGTGTGCGTGTGTGTGTGTGTGTGTGTGTGTGTGTGTGTGTGTGTGAGTGTGCGAATGGGTTGAATGGGTCAATGGTGTGCAGGTGGTGTCCTCTCATTGGCTGGCAGACAGAACTCTGTCTCCTCCAGCCATCCCACCGCCAGGAAACGCCAGCATTTGCAGAAATCCTTTGTTGTGTGAAGCAGCGTTCCAACGAACTGTGATTTGTGTGATTTTGTGTGATTTGTCAGAGCAGAGGAAGATGCGGTTTTTTTGTTTGACCCTTTTTCTCCTGTTTTTGCATTTGTTAGGTAGCTAAGCCAATTGTCCTTTGTTTCCTTTTTATTTGGCGAGTTAGGATTAGGCTACAGTCCGAGTCAGAGTTTGAGTCCATACAGTCGAAGTGGAAGTCCAAGTCCTGATGAGAATATAAGTGAACGTGGAGGCAAAATAAATACTATTTTTACGACCTTAAAATTTGAAATGTAATGTTCAACACTTTTTAGATGGCGTGGAAGGCTTTGCTTTATTAAATTTATGTAAAAAAAAAAAAACAAACAATAAACATCATTCAACTGAAAACCTTTTAAGCTTGAAAAGACTGCAACCACGTTGATTCTTTTAAAATTAATATGACAAATATCTAGCTTGTCCAAATTGGAAGAGATTTTCCAACACAAAATATAAAGGCAGAAAACAGTAAAATAGGAGGCATGAAAATAAAGAGTGAATGTCAATAATAACAGGGTTCGCCCTCAATCTTTCAAGTCAGAAATTGTGCATTACCGCCATCCAAGTAGCATAAATTTGTGCATAACTGACACCCATTGAGATGCATAAATCTATATTGTATATATTTATAGAAAGGCAGATACACAAACAGACTCACATAGAAAGGCAGATACACAAACAGACTCACATAGAAAGGCAGATACACAAACAGAGCTGAATAATTGCGATGGATGGATGGATGGATGGATGGATGGATGGATGGATGGATGGATGGACGGATGGACGGATGGATGGATGGATGTTCATCCAATGAGGGAAAGTAGATTTCCTACAAGGGGAAGTAGATTTTCTTGCTCTCTAAATATCGGGTGTTGGCGTAATGTGTCAAATGGAAGCTTGATGGGGTCAATAAAAATACTTTGCATGTCAAATACTTTGTAAGTCAAATGCCGAGGAGTCAGAATCAAGTGCAAGGCAACAAAATACCATGTTGAGTCACGACAGCCCTGCAAAGGTTTGCATTCAAAGCACTATGCTAGTACAGGTAAATGGCAGTGGCGCATTATCTGTTAGGAATCGTTCTTGTTCTCCATCAACATCTTCTGGAGGGCCAGATATAATTGGCAGCTAGCAAATATTGGCCTGGGGGCCGCATGGTGCAGACCACTGGAGTAGACTATTTATATATACTGTTACTAGAACAGACAGACACAACGAGAATAGATCATGAAAAGATTTCCATATGAAAATGCATCAATTGCTTGGCAAAATAATGTTTGCGCGCTGAACGTTCATGATTATTTTACTAATTCTATTTTGCGTCTGGATACTAAATTATTAGTGAACAAGAGAGAGCTTTTTTCTCTTGTTCCTTTTAATGTTCATACTCACTTTTAGCCTTTCACCCGCCGATCTTGTTCTCCTACAATTTCATCATGTCTTCATGAATGATACAAAGCTGGACTGTATTAAAAGTTCCATTTGGGTGTTCCTGCTTTATATAGCTTTGCTACATGCCTACAACATGTTTTGGCTTTTAGTGGATGTAACACACACACAAAAAAAAAGCATGTGAGTATATTCCTGCCTATACTTAGTCTGCATGCACTCATAGAGAAGCACCAATTTTCTTGTTGGCTGCCTTGATTCATGCATGGTGAGCATCTTGTGAGAGGGGAAAATTTGAGTAAAAACCACAGAACAAGAGAAGCTATGCACTTGTTTTTTGTTCAGTTTACCGGAAACACATACTTCATAATTAAAACCTTGTTTTTCAGGCAAAAATGAGCATGAGTGTTGTGTAAAAACAAATCTTAACCGTCACCCTCATCACAACCACACTTGCAAATAAATTTGTTTGGTCAAAAAATACTTTTATTGGGGCACCATCAAATATTAAATTCCACTTAAGCTTCTGGAAATAGCAGACTAGTATTTCATCTTCTATTTACAGTCTGTCTGATTGTTGTGCAAGTGTGTTACTATTTTACGGCTGCACTGAATTTTTAAATCTTAAATCAACTCTGACTAACCAAAAGTGAAATATAGTGCAGCTCATTAGCAACAACCAAAGATGCACTTACATGGACACACCTCTATCATCATTTGATTAAATAGTCCGAGGTGGACTCGTTGTTAACCTCGTTATTAACCTCTTTTGATTTTCCTCAGGCCAAGGGGTCTCATACTTTTGTATAACTCTGACCACTCTCTTGAGGCAATGCTATCAATTACAAGCCAATGATAAAAAGCTCGTCCTCACACGCACATTACATTAGGCAAACGAGATTCTGCGCTGAGGCAAATGTTCAGCACCATGGACAGCTCCACACACACAGTTTTGTCAGTGAGGAGGCCAAGTTTCAGCCGTATGAATCATCAGGTCTCTGTTTTCCTAATACACAATGTACAGGTAATTGACAATGTAGCAATCCAAGCATGCATCCCTCCTCTATGACTGCAATGTAAAATCAACAAAAATATGTGAAAAGCTATACAATGTCTTTTAAGGAGGCTGGCAACCTTTGGATGATCAATTTCTGATGGTGTGCGGCTTGGTTTGAAAGCATGCCGCCTGTAAGTTTTTATAATGAGTCGAACCGCAGGATCAGCATGGGCGATGAAAGGGCAACATTAAGCAAAGATCAATCATTTGCAGAGCCCTCACAATCCAGTGGGAGGTTCTGCTTAATTACTGTATGTGGATGGATATCTTTATGCAGGATAGCTGCATGAACCCACCCCAGCTGACTTTCAGCTAGAAGCATGCTACATGCTGAACAATCACAAAACGTGTTGAGAATAAACGATAGGTCACACTTACTGAACATCCCTATTTGAGGACATTTTAGAACCTAATATGTAAGTTTGTAAATGGTAAATTGACGTGCGCTTTTAAGGTGCAAAGCTCTAAGCTCTTTCCACCGACTACTTATTTACCTATAGATGGTGCAACATCGGGAGTAACTGGGGGTTCAGTGTGTTGCTCAAGGACACTTTGACATGTTCACAAAGATTGGGGGTCAGTTGGGATGCGAGCACTCTACCAATAAGCCACGGAGCCTACAACTTGCAGGTTGTAGGTTTCTGGAGGAAGGAGCTCATGCCTGTTGCAAGTTTCACCACCAGTTTACTTGCCGGGTGACTGGCTGCACTCCTGCCCTGTGATATCATGGTAGTTAGCGTGACCAGTGTGTCATTTGGAATGTTTCAGGGACAGGGGAGTGTGTATGTGTGCACCCATCAGCTGCTCCGAGCATGCCGACAAATGTGTGAGTCACAGGTTGTGTAAATTTGTACAGAGGGTTGTTTGTATTGGAGTAAAACAAATGCAACACCAATCTGACAACAATGTTGCTGTCGGATAAAAATACTTCAACACACAAACACAGGCAAATTGGTCAAGCTTACATATGCATATGTGCACAATTGCACATGATTGATGTACTGTGTGCAGGTTTATGGATGAATGCATGCTACGCCTCGGTATTCTGCGGGGTTATTTAGAGCAGAACTGCTCAACAACAAGACTTGTGGCATATGTTTGCATCAGATATATAACTCTATATCCTGTCTGTCAGTTATCATTAGATGAAACAAATAACGTTTTATGTAGTGCAGGATTTACCCCACTTTAAATCAGCCGTATATTTCTGAATAAAACTGAACTTTGATGGTACACCTTTGCAGTCAAGGCTGGTAAACTTACAACCACGTTTAATTATGGAAATGAGAAAATTTGAGCAATGTTTTCCCCCGACTGGCAAGACTGATCAATTTGTTACGGTTTCAAGTATAGGAGACTTGATAAAAGATGTGCAGGAATTTTTCTCACTTTCTTGAATTCTGCCAAACTACTGAATGAAGTAAAACTTTGCTCAAGTAATCAATTATTGAGTATGCACTTACTTAAGTAGCGTTAACAGTTCCATTGCATGAACTCCTGCAACATCTTTTCATGCTGGTCATAGCAAAATCCATCTAAAATTTTAATGCGGTTTCAGAATACTGATTCGGGGACTTAAAAACCTTTCTATTTGCTCTTTTTCGCAGAGCAAATAGAAACTAAGCTGCACATGCATGCACACGACAGAACATTGACCGCTAGAACAATGAAGACAACCAAAGCCATTTTTTAAAGTAATGGTGCATCTGGAATAATTGTTAAAAAATGTTTTAGGGAAAACATGCACCTGGAAATATGTTCAAGGGTAATAGCTGAATCCCAGAAAGCAAAGCATATTCATGGTATACAGTATTGTAATATTTTACATGCAGAAAAAAAAATGAATCAGCCATGCCAATCATATTCACTTTGGAAGATTATCACATTTCAAATCGAGACAACTGCGCATCCTTTACTACCGAGTGACAAAATGCATTTGTATTATGCATTTCAAGATGTATGGACAACGATTTGTTTCCCACAAGAATTCTTCATCAAATTCAAGTTACGTCAGCTGACTTTCTCCAAAATGGAATAAAAAACAGCAAAGGAGAAATTGTATACAATGCTTGACCTGATTCATATTGCCTGCTCTTTTCATTAAACAATTGACGTCCGTTACTTTGGTGGTGCAAATGAGAATTAATGTTGAGACCTAAGGGGCTATGGCTTACTCCATTTTGGGAATTACATGAAATTCGCTGCTTGGATAGTCCAGACTATAGACCTCTACACTGAGAGAGGTTGCAGCATACAGAGAGTACAAACCAGGGGGGAATCTGGCACACGTTACACTAATCTTATATTCCATGCACAAACAAGGCCTGGCGGGCTGGCTCTGCTGCAGAATGTCAACATGCTACAGTCGAACTTCCACAGAAAATTGCACCATGATCATCTGGCTTTCAATGGTAGGGTTCATGATTTGACAATGGATCCAAAAGCAATGACAACCTAAGAGAGGAAGACCCCACTACAGTATTGCTTGCAATCCTTGACGATCACTTGCGTCATATGCCTCGGCAATTTTGCATAACAATAAAATGCTAGAACTAATTTCTATGCCCCAAAATTCAATTTTTGATTTTTTTATGATTTTTCCTATTTTTATAAGAAAAGAAAACATGAGAGAAAATTCAAAACAAGTTTGCTTTTATTTGAGCTAGCTTTTGACATACTTAACTTTCTCTTAGAATTCAAGTGCAAAATGTCTGCCATCTGTGAAAGACCTCTGTAAAAAAAAAAAAAAATAGCATTGTAGAACGTTGTATGAGAGATTGATCAAGTGAAAACAAAACGTTTTTTCAATATTCTTAGATAAACATTGCGAATTGAATGAGGATACAAACAAAACGGTGATTATGAGGGCATTCTATTCTATGCGAGACCTGAGGTGTGTGCTTGTTACATATTCTCTTTTTTTAAAATACATTCTCAACAAGGAAGAGCAGCCTGTTCCCTGCCTTTGGCTTGAGGCATGACCTTGCGCTGTAAGCACACAGGTGGCCGAGAGATCGTGGAAGACGAAAGAAAACTTTGGAATCCTCTTGCCTTTGTAATGAATTGAAATTTAAAGTGCAAACTCTGCTTTTTAATCATATATGGTAAGCTCCTTGTTACTTGCTCTTAGATGGACAGCCGAGGAACTGCTCACCGTGATCCCCACTAGTACGTACAGCTAAGACACGGAAAAAGAAGGCATACCAGTACATCTATTGTATAGGGTTTAATTATTTAAGATTTATGTAAATATGTTTACTGTAGTAGTAGTTTGACTTCTAAGAAGTGCCAGTGGCAAGTGCATTTATAGATCAACTCATCTATCTGGCATGCATTAAACCTTCACGACATGGGCAAAAAAAAAAAAAATAAATAAAATGAAATATATATACAGTATATATATATATATATATATATATATATATATATATATATATATATATATATATATATATATATATATATATACTTTAGAGGTGAGTAAGTATATACTGTATCTTCATGAGATTTTCAATGTCATGCCATTGTCATTTTCTCTTTTCCTCAATAATGCGCAATGGAAGCTATCCCAGCTGTCAAAATGTTGTAGGCAGGGAACGCTGTACTGGATCATATTGCAATGGAGAATTGGAGATATGTCACTAGTCTTATTTGATCAATTGTGTCACTGGCAATCTTAAAACATACACTTTTGAGTGTATCAAGTGCATAAATCGATTAAAATCAAATTATTGTAAAATAAATGTGTTATGTTTTGGGTGGTATTTGATGTGTGTGGGTTGTTATCAGGGTTTTCTGTTCATTTCTGTTCTGGGCTTTTGTTGGTTTTCATTTGCCTTTTCACATTGTGGGTTATTTGGGTTTATGTTCTTGTGCTTGGTTAGTCCAAAGTTCCGTTTTGTGTGAGTTATAATTAGTCATTAGTGTTATCATTTCCCTTAATGTCTTGTTGGTGCCATTGTGTCCTTGTGTTCTTGAGAACCTGCTTCCCATGTGTCTGCCAATCAGCTCCCTGCTCCAATTGTTTCCTTCCCATGTGTTCCTTGTCTCGTCAGTTTTGAGTGCACAGTATTTTTAGTTTTCTGTTTCCTTTCAGGGTCATTGATGATGTGTTGCTGTTTCTGTAGTCATTTTTGTTGTTTTCCTGACAGTTTTTCCGAGTCCGGTTTCCCAGTTGTTTTTTTTAGGATATGATTCCTGGTTTTTGAGTTGTTGTTTTTTTGGTTAGGTTTGTTGACTGTTAATTTTGCCCTTCCTCGTGTTATTATTTTTTTATTTTTATTTTTTTTTTTTAGCAAAACCTACCTCCCAGCTTTCCTGCATTCTGATCCACAACCCCCACACCTACGACGAGACCTGAAAATGGTGACCAGAGCCCGATAACTATAAATACACACCCTGACAATGACATATAATTAAATGAACTGCAAGTATCTTGAGCCCAAGACTGTCATAGAGCTACTTGTTCCTCTTACTTGTTGTCCTTGATCAAGTTTTTCTCAACATTGGGACAGTTTCTTCTGAGACGTAATTAGTGTATGAAAAATTTGCTATGGAATAATGACTTTTGGCCACAAATCCAAAAACACACTTACCCAGAGGACTTTTGCACTTTAGAGAAACCAAACATATCCTCGTGTCCTTGCTACCAAAATTAAACGCTCCATATTCTTTCAACCTGGTTCCATGTCAATAGTCAAAAAACGCCTTTGGGAACATCAAGACGTCTTGAAAACATCTTGGACAAACTCAAAAGATGGATAATGCGGAATTAGTCCTCCAGTGCACTGAAAATCCAGTCTCGCAATCTTGTGTGACTTCTTTAGTGAGGAAAGACAGCCCCGTCTTGCTGAGCCATGCTGCATCTCACCTTGCATAGTTGGGCTGCAGTGAGCCTGTGTGAGTGCACTCCATCTGAGGGTATGGGGAGAGGTGCAGCACGTGGTGAGGAGGGAATACATTAGAGTGGACGAGGGATGGGGCAGAGCAAAGAGGGAGGAAGGGAGGGCCAGAAGGAGGCAGTACACAACGTTGAATGCATGATGGATACTAGTTGGCTCAGGCTTTTCTTAGCAGCTATGCTGAGCTACAAGACTCTTTTGGAGGCCAAAGAGGGAAACAAGGCTGTGAGATGAAGGAATGAGCATGAAAAATGGTCGGCATGAACGATTGGGGGTAAATGAAACTGCATCAAACACTTGGATAAGACAACAACCCAATTGCGGGAGTGATGGGAAGAGTGGTGATCGGCTGAATAATAGCTGACTGGCTTTTTTTTCTCCACTGTAGCTTGTAAGTCATCACGTGACTAAAGCAAGTAATCATACTGTCTTTAAATATGCATTCACAGCCAGGTTAAAAAAATGGGATTGCAGCTTTTAAATGCTTCAAAATACTGCATTTATGCAAGATAATGCTGGTTTCATCAATTCCACAAATTAATGGAAGGGTGGAACTGCTGATATCGAGTAAACATTTTTGACTGACATCCGTTGTTTTAATGTGTTTGCAAATGCATTCAGACATACTAAAAGGCTATATGGCTTGATTGGGCCAAAGCTATGATAGAGATAATGAAATAGTTTGGTTGGCAATATATTGTGCGAGTTTCCAAGCTATGGCTGACAGACCAATGGGGGTGCAGAAACACCATCAATGAGCATCCATTGCATTATAGACCAATGCTGCTTGCACCTGAACGCATGCCAGAAAGTGTTAGTTAGTGGCTAGTTAGTTGCTCCCAGTCAAACACAGAACCTCTTACAATGTGTTATTCAAGCTAAATATGCCAGTCCTTGGGACCCCTCACTGACCATTGTTCTGCTTTGACCCTCTATCGTTAAACAATTGCCATTCTATGCTTTTAAAAAGACAGTTTTGCGTTGGTCGATGACTGGCTATTAAGCGTGTTTGAGTACCCAAAAAAGAGCCATTTAAGTTTGATGTATTAGTATAGAAATATATATATTTTTTTAAAAAAGGGATAAAAGAAAAACTCCACATCCCAAAATAAATCAACTTGTTTGTATTTTCAAATGTAAGAATCAATTGTTTGAGTACATTCTTGTGTGGCAATGCAAATCACCAGAAGCTGAACAGCATTAAACCCAGAAATTGATTAAGATGCTTTGTGATCACATCACTAGTCTTGTCACAGCTGTTTCCATCTGTGTATTTCACACAAATGATGCATGACCTGGAGAGAAACAACAGTAGTATGTGCTATTCCCATATGCCGCAGAGATACATTTTGCTATCAAATCTAGTGGCTGTTAACAATAACAATAAAACAATAATGATACATAAATGAAGCCAACCGTTCTGTCAAATAGCTCACCACAAAAGCAATCTACAATATGCATAAAGTATAGAACAATAAATTAACACTCCGTCAATCAATACTTTTTAGTTTGAATGTCTGAGGGGAAAATAACATTTTGCTGCATAATTTTGCTTAAATCAATCACAATATGGGTACAAGTAAATCCCAGGGAATATGGAATGTTCAGTGTTGTTTTTCTGTTGATGTTTTGAAAAATAACTTTATGAAATACTTCACATTTAACAAAGAGGATCTTCATTTTTTGTTTTTTGAAGGGAAATCTTTTTCTTATTTTTGATTGAGGCATTATTGCCATCATGAGTGCAGGTATCCATAATGCTGTTGCTCATGAGTATACGCTTCCTATGATATGACCTGCATTCCACTTCTTCAGAGGCGGGAATCCTTTCAACTCCTAAATGAGTTCACAAGTCTTGACAATGGAGCATTAATGTGCTGAGCAAAAATAGAAGATAACCTTAGCCCTGGGGACATTTACCATGTGCTGATAAAAGGCATGATTTGTGTCTTACTTCTGGAGTATGAAGCAGGTCACCATCAGGCCTAGAGAAATGGTTCTTTCACAACCCCTGTCCTTTGTGTAGGCTCACACAAATAATATATATGTTCATTGCATTGAACACGAAAAGACTGTTTCCTTTCGTTACTTCCCGTTGGGCCTCTCATGATAAGGATTTTGGAGCTGATCACATATAATATATAATAAACAGAATTGAAGTGTTAATTGTAGTTTAATTGACCAAAAAACATCTTTGATTACGGAATTAAAAAACTTCTGTCTTGCGTATCCTGGCCAAGAGCCAATCAGAGAAAGAATGCACATTTGTTCTGCATTCATCGGTTACCTAAATGCATCTCAGAATACGCTTATCAGCAAGAAACCTGAAACTACGACTAAGAAAGGGAACAACCACAAATAAATCTCTGGTAAAGTCAGCTGTTTTATCGTTGTGAATGACAAGAAGTGAATTGAACCAACCCAGTTTATTCACTCCACTGAACATATTGTATTTCTCCACTGCTTTGTGGTACAGTAAAGGTGAACATTGTCACATTGACTGCCGGTTGATGCACTTTTTACTGAAAAAATACAGCAATATAGCAGATAAAGAGTTTAATCATATTTCAATAAGCAAAAAAAGGGGCGTGACGGGCTGACGGACATCTGACGTGATGTTTATCCAGACGATTACAACAAATGCAATTCCGACATTTTTTAATTCACCATTTTTTTCAAGATTCCCATCAGTCGTCGGTCCGTCGGCAAAACAGGCGTCTGTCAGCGACGGACTAACGGACAGTCTGACAAAGTGCCCACCTCTTGTTATCCTTGCATTCCTGGACATCCTTGCATAGGAGATGTAAATCTCAATGGATCCGTCCTGATTAAATAAAGATTTCAAGGGAAAAAAAAAATGGGCAAAATCGAGGCTGTACTTTGCATGCGATTTGAATCAACTCTGAACACTCGTTTGTTTCCTGTGAGGTAAAGATTAAAGTGAGTAGTCAATCTAATTGAATGTTTATATTTGGTATTGGATGATTAGAAAGTGATCTGTTGCTATATTTTCATCAATGTACCTAATGGGCTGGATAGCAAGACCATCAGTTTCTTTACAAAGATTGCTGTACCATCCCTTAATTTGGCTGATTTAATGCAGTGATACCTATTACAATGAGAACAGATGGCTGTGGTGGAGTGTGGACTGACATTGCATGAATCATATTACAGCCGAAGGTCACAATATTAGCGCAAGCAAGGTGGGAGAGAGTGCCGTGCATTGATATTGTGAGGTATTCAAGCCCTTGGTGATGGTTGACGCATGCACAAAATTAACCTTCTTCAGCACACATATCTCTACTGTATGCTGTCGCCTTTGGAATCGCAAGGTGGTGCGGGCCAAAATAATCAGTAGCATAACAGGTGCAAGCCAGAAAAAAATCAGTAGCATAATAGTATCATGTTCAGCGATTCATATCACACGCAGTTCAACAGAACAGTGGTTATGCTATTGAAGTCAAAGAATCCATTTATACCGTATATGGGCTCCTGCTCATAGCAAACATGCCGCGTATTTTTCACAAACTTAATTTTTTTTATATATTGTTTTTAATAGTAGAGGTCTGCGGTTGTATTTAAAGACCCGTTCGTTGTTATGGCTCTCTTAATGATCTTGGGTAGTTGAGTACCTGAGAAAAAGAATCCACAGTTCCCCATTATCTGTCCCAAAACTATTTTCAATTTTAATCGAATGATGACTATCTGAAATTTCAAGCCTGTCCTTAAACTAGCATGCACCGTTCCATTTTGGAAGACTGTGCTTTCAATTCCTACTCACACTGAGTTAATAGCCCGTGACAGAAAGTCAAAGCTAATGAGTAGGTAGATATTGACACAATATGGACTGACTGAGAGACACGTCCCAGATGTTGGTAGAGTACAAACGGTTATTGGCTTTTGAAACAATCACTGCATGTAACCCATGGGACTTCCCAGAAAAGGCTGACAAATTCTCATCTCCTTGCTGCGTCAGCAGTATCCTACAACGACGACCGAGGTAAGATGACAGAATTGAAACGGTGTCCAAAACCTTCGCTTGGTATTGTAGCATGCAACACCATTACAGCAGAAACGTTACATGCCACCTTTTTGTGCACGCACACACACACACACACACACACACACACACACACACACGCACGCACACACACACACACGCACACACGCACACACACACACACATTTTTACAGCTATACTTGTGAGGACATCCTTTGACAGACTGCATTTCCTACCGTGGTTACTCCTCTAACAATGAGATCTGAGAATTTCTTTGGGGCACTGTTTATATTCCAACCAGCAATCGCTCCCTTTTCAACATGGCCTAATCTGATTGGGTGAGGAAGGAAGGGGGGCTGGAAACAAGGCAGGGTGTGAGAATGGAACAGGCATGCATGTGAGAGAGGCTTGAGAGTGAGCGATAAAGGTCAGGGTGAAAACATGAACACAGAAAGGAAATTTGTATTCAAAGAGGATACAAGGTGAAGAGAGAAAGCTGTTGGAATTTTGTACTCCATCTATAATCCAGAAGACCTACCTGTTTAATGCATTTTTTCACTAATATATATATATATATATATATATATATATATATATATATATATATATATATATATATATATATATATATATATACTATTTCATACCTATCATGGATGAGATAGTCTGAACACGATTTCAATTCATTCTTATCAGATCTTTTCAGCTCAGTACCCCTTAATCAGTGCAAAGCGTTTTTGGGTTAAAAACAAAACCAAAAAAAAAAAATTAAAACATGGCATCAGTGTCTGATTTATTAAACTTTAGACCCTTACTTTCTTCATTTGTGTTGGTCCACAAAAAAATAATCCAACTACAGTGACCTCTTTTGGATCATAGAAGAAATCAGTTACCAAAAGTAATGACTTTTTCCACAAAAAAAAATATCAATCTAAAGTGTCAGACCTGTTCTCAAAAGAAATAATTATAAATAAATATTTGTTCACAGAAAAATACTACACATAAAGCGTCCTGTTTTGAGATTACAGTTGAGATCTCTTCGAAAAAAAGGAATCATTAACTTCATTAGTAATAAATATTTGTCCCCCTAAAATAATCAACATACAGATTCAGACTTGTTTTCAAAAAGAAATATTTATGAATAAATATGTGTCCAAAGAAAAATATTCAACTCAAAGCGTCCTCTTTTAGTATCATAGTAGAAATGTGTTCCCAAAAATTAATTTCACAGGTAACGAGAGGTGGCACGTGACAAGTTGGGTCGAACCATTCTAGTATGGGGGAGGATCTGCGTTTTTACAATCATGAAATTGAATAACCAACATAACATTTGTTTAATGAATGAATATGTATATATAATTTAATAGTTATTTTGAAATTATTTTTTGCATGTTTGTTTGTTTTATTTACCCCCTGAAGTACCCCGAAGGGTACAAGTACCCCCATTTGAGAACCACTGCATATGAGCATTGGCTATTTTTTTAAGCAAAATCTAAAAATACATTTGGACATCATTGGCCAAGTTGTGGTGTTTTGGTGCGGAGTGAGGCACTTAAGTAATCTTACCTCACATCTGCAACTTTGGATTTGTTGCGTATTTGATCTACATGTGAGTATTACTGAGAGAAATAGCAGTAGTGTTTCTATTTCAAGAATTTATTATTTGTAGACTTGGCTGGTAACCAGTTCGGGGTGTCCCCCGGATCAGCTTACTGCTTCTCTGCTTTTCCTCACACCTTTTCCTGTCAGCTTGCAAAATACCCATCCAAATCCTTCAACAACTCTTAACCTGCATGCAAAGACGACTAAGTAACCGGTTCATTATACAGTTACTGTACTTCTTTTTCAAGCCCCTCATCAGGCAAACACGCATGCATAACAACCGGGTAGAAATCCATTATGCAAATTCGAAGACTGTGTGTGACTATATATTCTAATCCATTCTGCCTCTAAATTCAGAGCACTTGAAATAAAGGCTAAACTCTCCTTTGCTATAAATTGCATGACAACACTAGGGCACTGGAGTAAATTGAGTCATAAGCATCTCTGAAAGCATTTGAATATGAAAAAAGCCACATCTCGTAAACCTTGAATAGCACATGGCATTTTAAGTTTCAAACCTCAAAAGTAAATGTAACAGATCTCCAAGTGTGTGTCAAATCTGCATTTAAGCCCTTTATCAGTTGTCTGATGCTTGTTTGATGTATAAAGAACATGTGTGAAACCAAGCACTGGATTGCATATCCTCATTTGCTGCTAACACCATTTTTTTTCTTCCCAACAAAATCTTTTCAAGACAGTTTTGTTTGTGTTCAAACTTGTTTTGCCCTCTGAGGTACTAATTACTTTCCGCTTTTAGCCTGCAGGCACACTACAACACTATTGAACACACAAACACGATGGCACCCTGTCGATAAAACGTGTCATTTCACACATCCTGCACACTCGGAGGGTAGTTTGATGTGAGGACAGGTTATTGATTCAACGGTCTTGCTGGTCATTAGTGGAATCAGCTTTTTCAGGAACAGTCCATACATAAGCACCACTGAATTTATAACTTGGGCGTATCTAAGATCTACTGTCTGTAAATTGTAAACGCTGCAAATAGTCTAAAGTATGGATACGGACCGTATGTAAGACATTCTTTTTTAAATATGTGGCTATATTTTTTTTAACAGGACCCCCACTGAAAATCTGTTTGTTTTCCAAACAGATGCAATTTAAAAAGAGGGTTGTACAGTATAATCCCAAATACAAGTACGGTATATTGAGGAGTTTGTATATTCTCCAAATGCCAACTAATTACTTTATAACTCAATTGACCTATAGGCGTTCTTGAGCCTGAACTCAAGATTCAAGAGATTCAAGGTTTTCATTGCCATATGCATAGTGAAAGGATTTATATAATTGTATACGTGATAATGAAGCTTTATTAATTTTCTCTGGAGCTATTCTAAAGTAATATAGATTGGTAGTTTCTTCTTCACTCTTGACTTGTATTAAGATCAGTTGCCCATTGTGGTCTGGTCACCCCCCCAGGGGGCCCTCCTGCAGTTACAGACGCCATAGCACCTAGAAGTTATGAAAAATGGCTCCACTGTGCATTGTTCCATTCTCAACCTCGAATACACATTTCAGTCAACTGACGCCCACAGGTCTCGGACTGTGGGGACCTCCAATGTATCTCCGAGAGTATTCGCCAAGGTACTGAGGTGGCTAGATTCAAACCCTCCAACCGAAAGGGGGCAGCAGCGGACTGGAAACAACATGCTGACCTGGCCATGGGACCACCTCTTTTGGTGGACCGGCGAATACAAAGATGGGGCCGGAAGACAAACCGGCATTATTCTGGCCGTGACACGGGAATGATCCAGAGATCTCTGTTTTGGATAATTGGCTTGTAAACTGCAGTAGACAATTTGGTAATAATAAATCTACGGAGTGCTGTTGACGCAATGAACGTGTGCATGTGTGCTTATCCCGGCTCACACCCGAACACACAGGAATCTTTCACAAAGGTATGTAAACAATACAGTATTATTCAACCGGGTCCGCAATCAAAAACTAAGATTAAATGTGAAAGATCCAACAATAGTAATACCACACAATGAAATTCTTATTCTCTTCACTTCCCCAAGCAGACCACATTCCGTAATCGAGCCAATAATAAAGCAGGCAATAAAACAAAAACATAAAAAAGCAGTATTAGCGCAACAATTGACCTGTCTTTGGACAAACATTATGCAGTACAGTGGGAAAGAGGTCACAATATATAATCAGAGAGAAATATCTTCAGAACAGCTACAACTAATATAGCCTACGTGATTTGCAATATAAATGTTCAAAAATGACTCAGCAGCAGCAGATGCTGAGTTAACATTCAAATATTTGGAGTAATGATATCACCAGATAGGCACAACAGAAGGCACCAAGATTGAAAAACAAGCAGTGCCCTGCCCTGCGTTCAGCTTCAGTGCATCAGTCAGACCAATTTCATTTCTCTGCTTTCTGGGCCACATGTTTCCTGGCCAATGACCTCTCGCCCAACCGCTGTAATCCTTCGACAATGATGCAGCAATCTGGCACCTTGTCAATCTTACAGACCACCAATGACCAGCAGTCAAGTAGAAGCTCCAGTTTGTTTATTCATTTACTTAACAGCCAACAAATGGCTGGATTCAGAAAATGACAGGGAACACAAACAGCAAACAATCCAATTTTAATTTCATTTAGAGGTGCGAGGCTGGATGAATCGTTATTTACCATCTTTGTCAGATGCAGGCTATTAGTGATGAGAACTCTGCAAAGTATTACGGTATTTAACAGTTATTACAATGATGACGACTCAAACTAATGTTTTTGCCACTGCTTTCCTAATTTATTTAAGTTGTAATGTTTTCTTTTGAGAAAAGCACGTTTTGGCATGTTCATCTTTCAGTAGTCAACAGCAACCGATAGCTATCTTAGAAAAAAGATCATGATTCAAAACTTCCAGAAAGTGTTGAATGGCCACTGGAGAGCAAATTACTACATCAAAAAAGGGCATCATCTGGGAGTCAAACATTGTAAAGAGTACCTCCGGAGCATGGAAGGTAACATTTTCAGTATATGGTTCATCAGATAAAATGACATCCAAATTGTATTTTGGTTACACGGGCTTTACTGGAGCAAGCATATAAGAGCCTACAGAGACTTTCTGTTAGAGACGCCATAACGGCAGCCATATTTGTTTCCTTTGTCCCCTGGAGACTGAGCTTTTCAAAAGTTGTATCCTTTTTTTTTTTTTTTTTTTTTTTTTACTTTTATTCAACTCACAATTTTCTAACCTTTTATCATTTAAACAGAACATTGAACGTCGTCATGACACAGTTGTCTTTAATGTATGAATCGAAACATTGAATTGAAAGTGAACCCAGAATTGAAGATGAATTAAATTTGGTTTATTTGTCGATGGTCGGATGACATGGTGGTCTGCCATAAGGCGATGAAGAACAAGTACAGTATGCTACATAATAAACAGCTGCGTTATTCCACACGATGGTACGTGCGTCTGACTTCTGCTCGATGTCGTGCTAAAGGGTCACATCATGAAGCTTTTGACTTTTATTGGTTGTGTTGTCCGTCCTCAATCCGTAGACAGGGGAAACGAAGGAAGTCCTCCTTCCATGCCACATACTACTTAGTGTAGTACTTCATTCTTACTGTATTCACTCCACATAAACAATGTGCACATGACCAATTAATATGCTAATTTATTCACGTGTCGCTGACATTCTTTCTGTGAGTGTGTGTGTGCCGGGGGAGCGGACAGCAAGAAATGAGAATCACTGCATGAAATGGGTAAGTATAGTTGTCAAATGGTATTTCAAGTGTAAACTCTCCAGAGTTATCATGTTTGATCATATACAGATCTGACTTAAATTCAACGTGCAGGCCGCTGCTAATGTGACCGCAGCTGCACGAGATTTCAAGGGAAAGGGGTAACTGTTCACTTCCTGTACAATGTATAAGGTTTAGTCATGTAAGACTTAAGTAAATATGTGTTCTGCAGTAAGTATGAAAACATATACAGCACATCCATAGATAGATAGATAGATAGATAGATAGATAGATAGAGAGAGAGAGAGAGAGAGAGAGAGAGAGAGAGAGAGAGAGAGAGAGAGTATTGGAGTAGCAGCTTGCAAAACTTCAAGCAATTATAACTGAACTAAAAATTTACTGACCACCCTTCTCCACTTTCCCAAAGTCAACATACTTAAAACTGTACATGTAAACAATTTCAGAGCAAATTTGCAACAAGAGCCTATCATTGTGGAAAGATAATGCGGAGTCTTTCATCAGGTGACTCCAAACAAAAGGTTTTCACTTACTTTGAAGAGTTTAACCCGCCAAGTTCATCTTCATCATCACACGGTTCCATCTTCTTAAGTGAATGATCAGACCAAGAATAATTCAAGCCCTGTGCTCGCCACAACCAAGAGTCAAACAGCCTGAGGAAGATAGCTTCTGCTGCGCCTGGGTCCAACTTCCACTTCCTTTGAATTCCTCAATTCACTGTCCTGTATTTCTGTTTCCTTTTTTTTCTTTTACTGCTGACTTGGTGCCAAATGTTCCAGCTTAGCAGTTCTACACAGCACCGCTGGTGATGATGATTTAGCCTGCATCTGGGCCAGTGAGGATAAACTTCATTCACATTCACACATACACTGACAGACACGCTTATACAGACCCACACACAACTCTGCTGCGAAGGCAAAGCATCTCATCCACTGAGAGTTCGTGACACAACTAGACGTGACATATGCTGTGGCTCGCTAATGGGTCGCGTGGACACAAAAGGCTTTGGATCAATACGCAATATTGAACTGTGGCATTATGCTTACAGTACACATTTAAATGCAAATCTTTTAAAATTAAATACTACAAGTACACTCAATTTAGAAATAATGCTGAACAATATCAGAATCAATTTGTGGTTTTTATTTATCATTCCATTTCCACTTCATGTTGATGGGGAAGTGGGGGCAGCCAGCATGTCCCGGGCTGGAGACCTCCTCACAGCGATATATGCCAGGAACACCTCATCGGTGAGGCATTGAGGAGGCATGCTGGAGCCAACTTATCTCAATACAGAGCGGCTTGACTTTGAACCCATTCATGAAGCGGGCTTCTCACGTTATCTCTTGCGAAGAGGAGGAAACTCATTACAACCACTTGCATCTTGTCCTTTCTGTCATAACTTATAGCTTCGTGACTAATGGTGACTGTTGAGACAGAGCTCGATGAGTAAGTGGGGAGCTTCGCTTTTCAGCTCAGCTCCTTCTTCACCATTACAGACCAATACAGAGTTTGCGTCACTGCCAACGCTGCACTCATGCACCTGTTGCTGTCCCGCTCGACTCGTCCCTCACATGTGAGCAGAGTCCCAACATGTGTATACTCCTCTACGTTAGAAGGATCTCATTCCCCTTGGGAGAGGACACTCCACCCTTTTCCGACTGAGTAGCAGTCTCGGGTTTGGAGGAGCTGAATTTCATCCCAACTGCACTCAACTGCAAACCACTGTTTTGATGAAGTCAAAAGCAACACAACATCTTCAAAAAGCAGAGGCGTAATAGTGTGGTCACCAAACCTGACCCCTTAACTACTGTACAAAACTTGCAAAAGAGCCATAAAGCTTGCTTCACCAAACCGGATCCCTTGGCCTTGGCTATGTCACAAAGTTCCGTACATAAACATTGTGAACAAGGAAAATGACAAAGGGTAGCTTTGACAGTGTCCAACTCTCACGCTTAAGTATTATGACTATTTGGACCAAACTCTTGACACTGGTTGTGCGGAGACAGAAGAGTTTGTACTAGGGCATCCAGTACTCCAATATTGCGAGTGATATACGTAGACAATGGATTACTTATCAAAAAGATGGATGCTAGTCCATCTGTCAGATTAATGGTATTCTGTGTCTTTGAAAACAATTTCCTGCATAAAGACATGCAGCAAATTTGTCATTTTCTTATGAAGGCTGTATGCACTCCACTGCACACAAACGCAGTGTTCCAGCAAAAAATCCATGAAAGAAATAAAAGACAATAGTTTCCAGGGGCAAGAGTTCAGAATGTCACCATCTTATGAAAATAAATCTATAAATAATGAGTGGATGAATCCACTCCACTTGAGGAATAGTATAGCACAAAATAATGTAATAAAAACATTTATACAAACGTATATATTTTTCACATTTCTAATCAATAACTGTGGTTTAGAATTCATTGTACATAGACAATACTTTAAGATCTACAAAATCATCCAACTTGACATGTTTCATGTCTCCTCTCATAGGTGATGTCCATGCCGAAGAGATCAGTCAAAAGAGATAACACAACCCTTCAAAAATAAGCATGAGTTCTGGGGTAAAGGTACATCCATTTGACCAACAAAAATATATATTGGAATCCAACAAGATATGAGCAACACCCCCGATTTAAATATTAACCTTTACAAAACTCTCTGTGGTGTCTTACCTCATGGCTCAGTGTGCCATCCTGCTGCGCCTGTGCTCAACTATGTCCTAATCCTCAAGCTGCCACCAGCACACGGGCAGGCTCCAACAATAACCACAACTGCAGTGAAATTACTTTATGTGTGGGTTAGTGGGGGTGGGGTGATGAATACAAAAAGAAAAAAAGGTTAGTCGGTGTGCAACAGTCACAGAGGTTTTCAGAATGAGCGTAACAGTTAGAAAGATGCTAACAGGGAAAATCAAAAGGCTCAATTACATAACCTGGTACTGATCTAAAATAGTCAAATGAACCAATCTCCGAAAAGCTTGCTCAAAACACTGCACCTTGGACCTCAGTGGTGACCTTCAATGGATACTTTTCCTAACCATTACCAAGCTGCTGCTATCTAACCATCCATCATCTATACCAGGTGTCATGGGGGTTGCAATGTGAGTTACACAACGGACTGGTCACCAGCAGAGCACATACAAACGCCACCATTTACTGAATAAATAAGAATCGAAATGCGTTGAAGGCAATAAAAAGCAGTACACGATTTTGGTCAGGAGTAAACTGATCAAACTCCCCTTTCACAGAGTTCACCATCGCCATTACACTCAACAGCAAGAGAACACTTTCTCTCGCTCGCTTTCTCACACTCAGAGTTAGTGAAAGTGCTCAGATATTTATTAAAACTATTATCACATAACTATAGTTCATAGTCTTCCGCAGTCCTGTGTGAAGAGGTTATTTAGGTTAAACCTTATGGTTTTGCAATAAGTCCATCTTGGAGAAGTGACCGTCTATATTCCAAAGTTCCAGAAAGTGCAGTGTGAAGGTTTCCCGGGAACCTTTGCTCGGTTCTGTTATCTTTTTTGCCCACTATGCTAATAGCAGTGGCGGTCCGTGACTTTCACACGTACGCCTTCTCGAATAAATAACCCTCATGCGCACACGTACCCATTACTGGACTACACGGGCTATTTTCCGGAGCATTTGAACGTCAATAAACCCGCGTCAGCAATTAAAACTTGTCATTAAGGTGATGATGTCAAAACTTAAAAGAATGAATAATAATTTAAAATAACCACAAAATTTTATGAAGTCAAAATTGCAAATCGCAGTTTAATATAAGAGCATCATTTTTTTACTATTGACTGAATATGAGAGAAATAAAATAACACAAACCTATTAAAAAGGAAACGATAAATAAAGAAGAGGCTATCATTCACCAAAATAAACGGTGGTCACAATCGATCGGTGTTTTCAATATCTCCCGATTTTTCTTACTCCTACCTCTTCATTGTGGAGCTCTCTTTCCCTTCGCACTGAGATGTACATTGTATCCAGTCGGGTGTCTCCCAAAGGAGCTCACTTAACCTTCGAACCAAGATGCACAATCCTGGATATGCACTCGGGTGTCCCCAAAGGTTTTTAACAGCACCGTAGGGTGTGTGTCCAGCTGGGCTTTGGTGTTTTGTTGTTGCCTTGGTTAAACAATTGAAGGTTGCAAATCCAGTGTAGCTCCAAACACCATATCGATCCTTTGCAAACAAAAGGCATTTCCAGCAGAACAATTTGCAGTGCACCTCAGAAGCCGTAAGCCAGGGGTACAGCTTACTGTTTGTTGATTGGAAGCATCTTCCCCTTAGTGGACGGGTTAGCTAATAGCTATGCTACGCTATATCAGAGGCGGATCAGCCAAGCTAACACTATTGCGTAGCTTGGTAACTGAGGATAGCACCGCCTTCTTGCAGTGAGCATTCAATCACGTCGCGTTCAATGTGAGACCTCTAGATGGCAATCTTGTGACTCGATTGGCTATTGCAGCAGTCTATTAAAAATATGGGCTTGTTTACATGTGTCTTTGCACACGGCACAGATGGCCCGCAACTTTTGAAGCAAATGACCTAGCGCTTCGGGCTGCAGGCAAATTTCATACAGCCTGGCGACACGAGTTAGCCGAATTCTAATTGGCTAAAAACTCCATTATAAAACTACAGCACTTGAAAGGTCATAACCAAATGGATATAATATGACATGCAAAGAATGAAATATGGAGTATAATTTTATATACAAACTATATTAATATATATATATATATATATATATATATATATATATATATATATATATATATATATATATATATATATATATATATAGTAAAAATACATGTAAAATGAAATTGACTTACTATAGTTATTATTATGGTTATGATAATGTCAGGTTACAGTATATTTGGCCAGCAGAGAAGACTTCGCTGGCTCTGACAGACCACCGCTGGCTAATAGTAATTGTCAGAAGACTGCATTATGTCCGTTCAACTGTTTACCGTATGCCAGAAAGTTTGGAACACAGCTGTGGAGACTTAATTCTGCTGCAAGTCAAAGAAGGTCTGCCTCATGACAAAATGGTTCCTGTACTTATTCTACCTTGGCTACTGACTCACAGGGAGGACGACTCTGCCTAATCCATGTGACTGTGTGTCCATACGGTTTCAACTTAATGATGTGAGCCAGGGTGCAAATAGATAGGAAGATGCAGAGCAAGGAAGGTCACAGCAACATGACGGCTTAGCTAATTCACCTATTTAATCATGTGCCAAAGAGGCCTAATTTAACAGCAGTGTCATACTCACTCATCATCATTTCCCAGAAAAGAGGTTTCCATCCATTCGTTGGCTCTGGTTTGCCATTCCCAGGGTGCTTTGATAGAAGACCTCCGAGCCCCCCAAATATTAAAGATAGCAGATTCGTTTATAGGGGTGAGGTCTGAGACAACTGATGCCAAGTCAATGGTGAGGCCAAAAGACGTCCAGGAAGAATTTGAGGTGGTATTCTCTCTCCTCTCTTCCGATGCATTTTCTAGTTCCAGAGAATGAAACCGGGTGTAGGATGAAGTGGATGACGGGTGGAACCAGTATGGATACATCTGGGAAGGTTACATGACCAAGTGGATGATTGGAAGAAAATCAAGAGCAGTCTCTGGTCTCTTGTCAGGGTTTAACTTCAGCAAGGACTGAGAAGGGCAAGGAAGAACTATCCACACAAAAGAGAGGGAGGGCTCATTGTGATGTTACTGCAATTAGGACGACGATTGAAGCAGCAGCACTTTGAAGGTCACGGCTCCCATCTCAAAACAACTTAGACAATTGAATCATATGGTAAATGATAGAGATGGTCTGTGGTGAGAAATCGATTGCCGGTGCATCAAAAGGCTTTGGCTGGTGGCTTTGATGGCTGCGTAATAGCGGCTGGCGAGAGAGTGCCGTCTTGGGTTGCAGGGATAAGAGGTTAATTACGAGTACCTGATGCACTACAAATAAGATTGGGGCTTACTGCAAAAGCCCATTACAACCACAAAAAAAGAGAACAGGTGTGCAGTATGGAAGCAATCTTTGGATGGAAAACAACGCTTGACAGAGAGCAACATAAAATGGGCAGCTAAAACACAAAAACAACACTGATGAGCTTTTTGTGTTAGTTACAAAAGCATATTTTTACATGTAACATGGAACGGCTTTGAGAATCTTAAATTTTGCGCAAGGATCATTTCTACAGTATATTTTGCAGATCATCAAACCAATTTTAACATCTTAAAAAAAACATGTAAAACATTTGATCACATAGCCCATTTTAAGAAAAATGCCACTTGATATCTTTTCACTCAAACCCTAAAAATATCGAGAAAAAAACTGAACAATCTTGTTTGATTGACAGAGGAATTGGATTGGCAACACCTGGGATAAATATAAAAACAAATAGAGATGGTAAAGCCACACAGTAGGACCCCCCCCAACACACACACACACACACACACGCACACACAATTTCTATTAACAATGACAATTGTCCCACACATTCGATCAACATGAAGTTGAGCAGGTTGCATAAACAAATATTTAACTTGCACAAACACAAACCAAACAATCATAATCGTAAAATAATCGTAAAATAAATAAAATGCTTTATAGCATACATGTTCAAGACATACTGCGCATTTAAAAATAAGGTGAAAGCAAGTGGCTGCTGATTGTAGGGCTTAGTACTAAACAGGATCTATATTGATCTATAGACACGTAAGAGAGGGGAAAACCTTGATTTTATTTCTAAATAAACAATGTTGGCTGCTGCCTGTACTCAATATCCCTTTCTATTCTATTCCTTAGATTTGGAAAATGAGCAACTTTGTGGTCATTTTCAGCAAGGTTGTGAGCTCATGAGACCTCCCAATGATCTTGTCAAGAATGTATTCTGAGAGGACAAAAAAACAGAGAAGCAATAAATAAATAAATGAAAACAAGGTTGCCCTTTAAACGTTTTTATTTCTCAAAGTACAAATTCAAACTTATACCGAAAATGTACATGTACACTGGTTATGAAGTCAAGGGAAAAAAAGGGCAAGGAAAATCTGCTCTTTTCAGTAAACAGGCCTTGGTTGCTTCATGTTATTGTGAGCCTCGGATGCCGACACATAAGCAGACTCGGGAAAGAAATCCTCGTGGAACTCAGCCAGAAATCTACATGACAAAATGAGAAGATATTCAATATGTATTGTTGCACCGGTGCGTCCATTTTGATTCGATCTCTTTTCGTTCACAATATCAGGCTCATGCGACAGAAATATTCACCCCAATGCCTTCCTAGGGGGGTACAGCAAAGCAGATATAAATCCTCCTCTATGGCCATACAGACCGAACATGAACCAGCAGTAAGCATGAACCCACCCTTCCCCGACCCCTCTCCCTCCCATCTAATCAGTTGCGGCGAAAACTAATCCGGAATCTTCTTAGTATCTGCTACTCGGCCAAATCCTCTAAATCTTGCCATCTCTTCTTAACTCCACCGGTCCTCCTAATCTCAATGCAAACAAATTATACTCATCAGAAAGGAAACACAGAACGTTTTGATGACAACTGAAAAATAAGGCTACCAAATGGCCATGACAGAAAATGCCAGCGAGACCTCACTCTCATTTCAAAAAGGGAAACCACTGAGAAATTAAAGGTCTCCTTTTCTTGAGAAAACCTTAACCACGAGAAGGATCATTGATGTGCATGTAGCAAAACGTGACTACCACCTTCAGATTGAAAGGGGGGGGGGGGGGGGGATTCTTTGCTAAGTCTTACTGGAATTATACATTTGATTAACCTCTATTCTGAAAATGGAGCGATGCATGCTTACGCGCTGCATTGTTCAAAGATGTCATTTATTGTTCAGTTGGGGACTGAAGGTGGTTTTCACTCTCTAGGACAGATGAATCAATCATTTGCTGGATTTGTACAGTCGGGTTTTTGCTCCACAGCACAACATGGTGGCAGCAGGCAGTACTCTGTAGGTTTGATTAGAGACTGAATGAACCAAATCCCTTCGGTTTGGGAGCAGCTCAACTGAAGATCGCTTGGGAGGATTTAAAGATTAGACTCCCCGCGCTTGTGTAACACCCACTCATCTCCCTCCCACTAACACATGCTCTGTCCCTCCCTACGATCCAACTCATGCTCCCATTTTCTTACACCCCTCCTTGACTTTGTCTCCTTGACTTTTGTTGTCTACTAATTTTTATCGATCCAGAATGCAGCTAGCTCAAACTTGTTCGACATAAATATGGCAGATTATTCAAGCTTTCAACACATATATTTTCAGCTTTTGACATAGTACATTCATGTTTCCGGCTAATAAACGCTTTCAGGCCCGTTTGTAGCGGCAGCTCCCAACGCCTTCTAGTCATACTGTGCGCTTATGAGTCACTTGCATCAAAACATATATTAGTATCGCAATTAAAACCTATTACCTGAGAAAGAGCTCAAGATGTTTGACCAAGGCTCTTAGATTCCTTTCAGGGATCTGCATCTTTCCAAGGATCTCTGGAAGTTTCACTGGATAAATAAGGGAAACGTGATGCAGGAGTTAGCACCCAAAATGAGTATCGGTAGTCATCAAGGTTCAACTGTAATGAATTCCAACAGGCTGGATGGAAGTGGAACTCTTTGTAAGTGGAGGCTCTTTTTTTAATTTTTTTTAATTTAAATATTACAATTAAAAAAGAACAAAACAACATAAATCAAAATACTTCCGATTATACAACATCTGGTCCATTAATTACATTAAAAACTTCATGCATTTTTTTAGGTTAAATGAATGAAGGTGGACGGAAGAGTTATTGAATGGCGAGCTCGGCTGCTGAGGTTGAAGGTGCTGACCATTGACCGATTCAAGGCTTCTTCATACTCCAGCATAGGCATCAACACTCGCAAGACCAATGCATAATGTCGCATGACATTTTGGTGGCCCGTCTGCAGCACATTATGCGCACGGCAGAAATTATTGCTGTGGGCCATTAGTTCTCCTCAGCTAGGTTCCACCTTATCGCCATTTAAAAAAAAAAAAAAAACACATCGGGCCATGATGAAAAAAGGCCGTGTGAGCAGGTGCGCACATATGTGCATCTTTATGATTGCAGCTCAAGGCACTACAAAGATACACAAACGGCTTTCAATCCTGTGGCGTAAAATTTCTGCGACGGTTGGCTCGGAGTTGACGGCATGACAGCGAAAGTGCAATGAAAAAAAACACCCACACCTCTACCTAATTGGCCATAAATTGCAGCGGAAACTCCACACTCAGGTTCCCTAGTGCCACTCCCAAACTTTACAGGAAACTGCACATGTGAGGTGCACAGGAGCATAAAGGCCAACTGCATGCACAGTCACGACCTGCTGGAGTTGAAGCAACAGCCTTCATACCATAGGCACGGGCAACAGTAATCATCTTCTCACCACTCTTCAACTTTTTGATAATAGCAGCCTTTCCATGGAAACCGCCCGGTGTTTCTTACCACCACCATCATCGATTGCCTTGCTCTTTTTGCTGTCACCACCAGCATTTTGATTTATCTCCTAAAATGCTAGACACTTGACTTGCATGGTCAATTTAACAGGATTCGTGGACATCTGTCAGCGTTTGTATTTACAACACACTTCGAACATTCAAAACGGACCTGTATGTTCGTCAAATGGTTGCAAGAATTATGTCAAGTGAATGGATAAATAAGGGAGGAAAAATAACCAACCAAAAAGTCGCAGAAGGTGCTGCACTCCGTACAGGTAGGAGGGTGGAGGAGGCTGGTCATTTAAGGGATAGTTATCAGGTGTCAGTCTCCAACTCAGCACCTGACGGACAAAATGGAGGAAATGTATTTGATGAGCTGCTGGGTTCAACAGACAAAAAAATTGGTTTTCATAAATAAAATCATAACACAGAAAAGTGGGGATAAAAATGAGTAAGGCCATGCAAATTTCTGCAAATTCAATCTCAAATTTTCAGCAGCATCTTAAACATCTTGTGTTGTATGACCAAATAAAGCGCACAATTTGTTATGGTTTTGCTCATTTTGGTCCTCCAAAAACTTTGTGTACTTATCTAAAACTTTGACTGTATTTGTTTCTATGTTTGATTGGATAATTTAATGGCTGAGTGCACCGTGCATAGAACATTTCAACGATGCAATGATTTTCTGACTGGAACTATTTGAGACGTTCAAAAGGTGCATATTATCATCAGTGATTTTTTTTTTTTTTTGAGCCAATCAATCTAGAGTTTTCCAAGATCAAGTTATAAGGTATAATACTGTGTGCTGGCCAATGCCCTAACCAACCCCCCTTCCCCCCCAAACACACACACACGCGTACACCACTAATAGTTGCTAAGATTGCTGCACATTCATTTGAACCTGGAACTTGTTGAGAAATTCAAAAGTACTCTATTATAATCAGCATTTTTTTTTCTTTAGACCCGTCAGTCAAGTGTTCTTCAAAACCAACACACTATAAGGTATAATACTGTGTGCTTTCACACACACAATTGTGTCGTAATAGTCTCAAAAACATTTATATTTTCTATAGTTTCCTTTCCAAACCTGGAAATCTATTAAACAAGTTACATACTTGTTTAGGGACCCTGGAATATTCAATTTTGCCTGGTCATTGAAAATCCTGAGTAGAAAGGGACTTTTGTGAATTAACCAGGAGAAATTCTGAAATAAAACTCTTGAGTGAGGGTAAATGGGCAATAGCCAAACTGACTGTTAATGTCCAGGTGTGGACGACTGTTCCTAGCTCATAGAACATCAACATTACACAGTGGTTTGTCACCTCATTGAGCTCATTATTTCGCCTGCTCTCCAGGCCATGAAAAGGTCCGCTTCTGTCTTTGCTTGGAGTCAAAGGCAATGGGGAGGATGAACCGCTGTGTACTGGAGTTTCTGTATAAAGAGGACATATTTTTGTCGTTTCCTTTAAAATTCAGCTTGTGATGAAAACTTAACTTACTGGTAATTCAAATGACCAGAACCCCCCCCAATAAATAAATAAAATAATAAAATAACCATCAGTGAGTTACTCAGAAGCAGCAGCAATGTGGCTACAAAGTGATCTTGCTCCACCCACTGGGCAGACATGGTAGTACAAAAACAAGCTCAACTACACAAACGCTATAATTACATATTCTAAAACCTGTCGTTAATGAACCATTTATATTGAGCAAAATATTGTAAGCAGCTATCCCCTTACTTCTGTCAAGGCTGAGGACGAATTTTGACTGCGATGAGCTGTCGATCAAGCGGCGCTTGAGTTGAGGCGACGCTGTGGAACTGCTTCCACCTACCATTGGAAACCCATAGCAATCATCAGCGAGAGAATGTTTATAAATAGATACTCCCTCAGACAACTAGACATCCACAAAAATGTACTTACCTCCAGTGCTTCCTTCAATTGGCCGTTCTCCCCCTGGCGTGTTCCTGGTGGAACGCCTGAGCGACTGGGATTGGTAAGAGATGCAGTCCATGTCCGGGTGGCGCCGGCGCTTTGGGGTGGGAGCGGTGGGCGTGGTGGTGGAAACGTCACTCAGGGCTGGCTGGCTGTCTGTTGATTGAGGCGTGGGGGGGTTGTGACACGCCGGGCTGGGACTGCGCTCTTGCTGGGTGCTATGAAAGACAGATGAAATGGGAGCGGCCCCGTAGCTCCTCAATCCAATTCAAGGCTGTTTATACTTACTTGCCAGGGCAGGGGGATCCTTCATTGATTGTCAAGAAAAGTCGAGAAGAGCTGACCTTTTTGAACTGAGCTTGCTCACACGGATAGAGGAGGATCATGGGGAGAGTGAAATCAAATGTGATCCTCAGGCCATCCACCATTTCTTTACACAGTTCCTCACTTTATGGGGGGGGGGGGACGTTATGAATTGCAATAGCATATATAGAGCAGTGAAGTAAAACAATACACTTTTCCGTGTTCTGAACATACTTCTTTTCTGGAGGGATTGGCTGCGGGCTGCTGCTCTGTGTGGTATTTTGTTGCTGCTGCCGCCTGTAGCGCTCATTAGCCATGAAAGCCTTGTTGATAGCAAAGTGCTTTACATAGGACTCCAAGATTTGCACAACATTCGTCTGACAAGGAACCATCACCAACTACAAAAGGAAAAAGGTGCTCTTATAAGACTAAACATTATTCATTTTCAGCAACAGTGATACATTTTAGTACGGTCCTGGATATCCAAGACAAAAATGTAATTGTCACTCAACAAATACCAAACGTACCCATAATACAATCACAACACGCCATAAGAAGTCCAATAAAAATACCAAATAATAATCACAACACCTCATGCTTGATTTTTTTTTTTTTCATGTAAAAATGAGGAAGTTCAGCATTAGCTTCAAATACCTTCTTCCTCTTATTGATGTAAAAGCAGTCATCCTCCAGTTTCTTCTTGAGGACATCTGGAATACTGATATCAACATGTACAATCCTCTCCTCACTTTCCTTCTTGATACTGATATCAGGTTCAACTTTCTAAGGGGAAAAAAAAAAAGTTATGAAAAGAATCAACATATGCAACAATCGTAATGCAGTTACTACTCAGTACAAGCCAAAGCAATGAATAATTAATTTTTTCAAGTACAAGTCGATCTTCAGTACATCGCGCTACATACGGTACCTGACTGACATCTAATGCGGGAGCTGGAGTCCTCCTCCTTGCTTCCTCTTCCAGGTCCAACAAGACTGAGTGCTCATTCTAAATAGGACGCCGTGTGTGGTCTCAGGTGGCTATCACCATTCAGTGCCAACATATTATGTGAGTTTATTTATGGTAAAATAAGGGCAATGTAGGAACATTTCTTTTGAAGTGCAGTTTTGCATTTTCATACTCAATGCATCAATGTCAGCCGAAAAAATAAACCGCGCAGCCTCGTTTTCAACCGTGAACAAAACAAGCAAGATGGCGGTGCTTGACAAAAGTACATATTTGCGATTTTAGAAGTAAGTTTGCTCATTTTATGCCTCGTACATAACATGATATTACTTCTTTTGCATTTGAATGAATGTTGTCTAAATACAAATGTAAGAGAATAATGGTCAACCCTCTCTTTAGAGGTTGAAACTTACGGAAAGAAAACAAAACTTGACTTGAACTTAAAAAAATATACAGTAGTATCAACTGCAATCTCCCTCAGTGTGGTATTCACCATTTTGTTTATGTCTTCAGAGACTGTAGTGTCTCCGCTATTGGAAGATTCTGCTTCCGAACCGTCACCGTCACTGCTGCCAGAGGATGAAATCAAGCCTGGGAAGCAAAATACAAATTGCAGTACTTTGGTTGCAGCGAGAGACTGGGTACAACCAGACGGGAGCAAGGTGAGACTTCTCACATGTGTCATCACTTTCGTCCTCTTTAGGTAGAGTCTTCAGAGAGGGCTTAGAACCAGAAGGATGTCGCCTCTTTGCACATCCCTTTTTCTTCCTACAGTACAACAACAACAAGCATTTGAGCATGTTTTGAACCGATCATACAGTTAAATAGAACAACTGTGGTAAATGATACCAAGTTAGAAAACTTACATGCGACCAAGAGCTTCACGCGCCAGTTTACGTTGCAATTTGCGACTCTCCTTAGTGTCCCTTAGGACATGATCCTCTGCTGCCCAACGATCCCAGCTAAGTACAAATACACAAACGTTCATATACACATCATTCGTTGAGTTACATGTAAGGGTACACCTTCATGCAATTATAGTTACCTTCTACTCCAACCATTAAAGTGAATCAAGTACTTTGGAATTCGTCTTCCATGTTCATCCTTGCCTATCACTACATCAAGGACCTGGAATGATGAAATGACTTTAGCAAGTGTTTGGAAAAAAAAATCTTTACTTCACTCCACATGGAGTATAGGGTTGTGGCATTATATGAAGGACCTGACCAAGAACATTTTGTTTTCCCTGAGGGGCTTAGTGAAGTTTTCCTTGCGCTTCTGGGAGCTACGTTCAGAGGATGTAATTGTGGAGTTGTGAAGCCCTTTTGAGACTTATGTTCAAGGATTATACAGTATACATACATTTGACATGACTTGCAGCTGATGCTGATTTTTGGCAGAAAAAAAAGATAAGGATTACCAATCAATTGGTCAAAATGACCAAAATAACATTTCTTTCTTTCAAATGCAGTTGAATGGGTTTCAATTCACTATTCATGGGCTGGCCAAGTACCTATTACCCACAAATAGTCAACTTTATTTAGTTCCCAGAATGCATGCATTGTGTGGCATAATGCATTTCATTTATGTTAGGACGTCCATCCTTCTCATATGGTTTCAATGGCTCAGTACTCATCATGGCAACTAATAGCAGTATTGGCCACTTGTTTGAGGCCATTTTATGATCACAAACTAGAAATCAACAGAATAAAAAACTGACATTTTAATTCCAGTAGTTGGATGCGTGCGATAGTTAACACGTTTGTGCTGCATTTATGTTGCAGTATGTATGTAATTTATTATTTTTTTGTGAGACAGTATGACTTTGGGTTGAGTGTGATGAAGTGGTCAGCTTCAACATCGAAATCATCGGATCGAATGTTATTCCAGATTTGAGCTGGGCCCCCTGGTTTCTTGATCTGTCTGGTGTCTTCCTTTGGCGTCATGGTGCTTTTTACTCATTTGCATAGTGTTATTAAACTAGGAGACGGGATGCGTATTTGCTCGTTTTGATTTCCAAAGGCGATTTGCTGCACTGGAATTCATTTAGAGGTATCGAGCAGGTTATACTGCAGGTTTGTTGTCGTAAAGCGCAATGCGTGCGATTGGGTTAAGTTTACAACGTTGCTAAAGCGGTTACGGAGTGGTCACAAAGCAAAACAAACTTTACAATGACGAATTGGTTAATGGCACGATGCTAATATTGTAATTACAAACATGATCATCGTCTGTTTACAAGTCACAAAAAGACGTGAAGAATTAACGCAAGGTAAATATGAGCCGTTAGCCGTAACCATGTAAGCAAACGCGCGGCGTTTCAAATGATTACGAGTGCCAGCCAACACAATATGCCATGGAGAACTACCTATTGTAAATCATAATTTAAATAGGGGAATATGATGTCCGGTACCTTTGCGTCATACAAGACTTTAGCCTTGGTTGGATCGGGTTCGAAGCACAGGACTCGTTCTCCTTTTTGGAATCTAAATTTCATACCCCGCGAATTCATTTGTTCATGGCTCCGTGTAAGAGAGGAGGTATCAATTCAAAATCTAACATATTTATCAATCGGGTCATAAACGCTCGTTCGCTTGCTGGATCTCCCTCGGTTTTTCGTCACAAAAACAAACTACATGCGGAATAATGGCGCTGTGGGGAAGTCCATCGTGTTCAAAGCCTGTCGTCACTTCCGCTATTACGTAAACACTCTCGTAGCAGAGATCCCGCTGATGAAGAGCCCAAACGCCAGCGCTCTGGAGCGGCCATATTGGGAGGTATTCTGTTGGTGACAGCTTCACGTGAAGTGCCCAAAGGCAATCTCAGTTTTGCTTCGGCTTTATTTATTCTTAAAATAAATATTTCATTGAGATTTCTTACTTTTTTTTTCAATGCCCACAGGACAAACAGCTAACCTGTGTTTATCCCAGTTTTCAATTGAACATGGCACCACACAAGAAGCTTTCCTCAAATTTCAAGCTTTTAAAAAACATGCACTAAAATGTTATATATAATGACCATTACACGTAGACACATTAATACACACATTCCATCCTCATCTACACCCTCAGCAGGATCCTCAAGGGCGCATGGGAGTAAGCCCATCCAGTCTACATGTGTTTTGTAGAATGACAGTTTGTTCCGCATTTCCAGCAGTAAGTCAAATCCATTTCCAGTAGGGGGGCGGGGGGGTGGGGGGGGGGGGGGGGGACTCCGTTTGTCACTGATGCTGTCACATCCCCTGTCCCTTATGTATTGTCCTGTCTGCAGATTAGGGGGCGGAGTCACCAGCCATATACCTGCAGCTCATTGTCATGGAGAGACTATTTCGGTGCTGCAGAAGCAGGAGGATGTTGCCGGATTATTGCCTTTCGCGGATATCCAGCGCCTATGCCTGTTCCAAATTCCTCGCTTGGTTGCTACTTTGCCTGTTATTGTTCTGCAGTCTCCGAGAGTGAATTTAGTTTGTGCTTTGAGTTTTATGAGAATGTCCTCTGGAGTTGTAGATTTGCCTTACTGAGTTGTTATGTCATGCATTGCGTGCACCTTTTGTCAATAAACTTTTTTGCAACGGCAAAGCAGTCCTCGGTGTGTCCCAGGTTTCCCTTCTTGCTTGTTCTATTCAATAGCTTTATGGACAGAATCTCTGGGCACGGCCGAAGTGTCGAGCCTCCCGGACGTCTCCCTGGTGAGGTGTTCCAGGCATGTCCCACCAGGAGGAGGCCCCGAGACGACCCAGGACATGCCGGCGAGACTATGTCTCTCGGTTGGTCCGGGAACGCCTGGGCATCCTCCCGGAGGAGCTGGACGAAGTGGCCGGGGTGAGAGTCTGGGTTTCCCTCCTAAGGCTGCTGCCCCTGTGACCCAACCCCGAATAAGAGGGTCCCATTCCTCGGTGAGTGCAAAAGTCTAAATACCAACAATAATTTTGACAACAAAACATCATGGGTATATTTCTGATTGGGTTATTTAGATGTAATAATGTAAATATTTCCTATTAACAAGAGTTAGAAAGTATAATATTCATTATCATGCACTGCTTTTCATTCAAATTTTGCATTTCCATGGAAACGTCTGCTTTTTCTTTCAGGTAATGAAATCTATTTTAAAACGATCACTTAGCAAAGCTCAATTGACTTTCAAAATAGTAGTCATTTTGAGTTTGACCTTGACCTTTTTGCCATTGCTGACCTTGGCCCTAGCATGATCTTTTTTTTCTGAGAGGGCAAAATTGCTAATATGCTGCTTATGTGTTGTTTTAAACCTAGATACAGTGGGCCCCTGTGTTACGAACTTAATCCGTTCAGCGGCTATGCTCGATACTCGAATTGCTCGTATGACGGGCAATCCAAACCAATGTTATTTAGTGAATGCGTGCAAAAACCTTAGGTAAAAACATCACAGCTTTCTACACATATTAAAAATTAGGAACATAATCTACTGTACAGGTAAATTAAATAACATAAATATACAAAGGAAAAATGACATTTACCTTAGGGGCGACGTGATTTGAGCTGGTGGTGGGTGGAGGCGGAGGGAAGCAGAGACGAACCTGCAGAATTTTTTTTTTTTTCTTAAACAAGAACTTTTCTGAAACGAGAACATATCACCGGCGATTTCCTTCTCTTTAATCCATAATAGAAGAAACCTCTCCATTTTGTTGTTGACCGAGGTCCGTCCCCTGGCAAGAAAAGTCTTGCCCTTAGAAGATTGCCGAGCGGTTACGGCCATACTCCCTAGCAAGTTTAACTATGCGTACGCCTCCTTCGTATTTTTTAACCTCTCCTGCTTCGTTTCTATTGTCATCATCCTCTTACTCCTTCCTTTACCGCCACTTGCAATTTTAGAAACCATGTCTAACAGATAAAGTTTGCAAAGTCTTCACAACACACCGACCAGCTGTGCCATCAAGCTAGATGAAGGCGTTCAGCCAATAGCATATCAGCATGTGACTGTGACTGAGACCGTGACTGTGACCTTAATCGATCAATAGCATATCGGCATCTCCGTGACTGAGACCGTGACTGTGACCTTAATCGACCAATAGCATATCGGCATCTCCGTGACTGAGACCGTGACTGAGACCATGACTGTGACCTTATTAGACCAATAGCATATCGACGTTTCCGTGACATGCGAGAATAGATATTTTTGTTGAAGCAGCAATGCGAAAAAAATAGTGCGGACACACTGACCGGCATGTCGGATTGTTCGTAAGACGAAAGGTTTGTGCGTAAGAGGGGGACTAAAACGCCGCGGTCCATGTGCGTAAGTTGAAAAATACGTAAAACAGGGAGTTCGTAAACCGGGGGCCCACTGTATTTTTAATTGTAATGTACTATTCTGTTCATAGCAGTTGTAGCCAGACTAATGTGAAAAGTTTATTGTACATATAGTCACTTGGGGTCTTTCCTTCCTTTTAGATGAGCAATTAGCATGCTTAAAGACTCCTTGTTTGCATTTGAAGGTGTGAATTGTAGTCTGTGAAATGTAGAATAGTACGTTTATTTGTCACAATGGAGGATAGGCTCCACATCACGCAGCTCGTTGCTGCTGCTGCACATAGTCTTGACAGACTTGACAGATATACAACATGTAACATGTATCAATTTATCTATTCAGTTCTACTTCTAACTGTGTTTGAGCTGTGAGACGTTTGAATAATACCAACAGCACAAGGATCACATGCAAACTCTACACATGTAATCAGAGCTAATGAGATTTAACCCAGTTTTATTGCATTTATTCAATTGTTATAAACATGAAATTGGCAAAATACAAGAGACACATTCAGGTGTGATGTAGTGCAAGCAATTTCACCTCAATGCACAATATTGTTCAGGTCCCCTCTTTAAACGACGTTTTAACAAATGGAACTAGGCAGCAAGCCGCAAGAGTGCTCTTTCAGGTTCCAAAAGTAGGCCCATAAAAAATGACATTGCCTTTGTTTTTAACTTTTGACCCAAATTCAAAATTTTTTAGACTTTTTTTGACCAATGCAACATTTTACTGACCCAAGGGCAGAAAAGCATATCTGTGCAGCCGTAGCGAATCACTCATTGAACTTTAAGTGGTTTCAGACTGCGGCTCTACAATTGTATAACCAAATATGGTGTGTATATAACACTCAGCAGAACTGGCTTGAAGGGCAGCCCCAATTATTTATTTTTTTGACACAGGGCATGCCTGATGGAGTTTTACACTCTTTTGACCATTTTGTATTTAGTGTTTTCTATACAAGGCCCTCATTGAGGACTAGAATATCCTCAAAAGCAGATTAAACACACACATTGGACTCTAAGCATTGTAGTTGGCAAACTATTATATTGTAAGACCAAAAGATTGTCAATATTATTTTAAAGCTTTTTATTATTTCCATGTTTGTTTACAAAAGTCATTCACTCCCCCAAACAATTCTTATGTATTTATTTTGTTTCTTTTTAGATTTCCATACATATTAATTCATTGTACACGATAATATTTTTGTTAAAAATTTCAAGACTTACTGTAAAAGAGGGTCTAAAAATGGCTGGTATTGAATGAGTTAAGTGGTTTTGGCTGTTTTAACACAGTCCTCCCTCTCTTTCGGACAGTTTTTAGACGGGTTAAATCTATTGCAGCTGTTATCAGTTTCACATTCTCGTGTGTGTGCGTGTGTGTGCGTGTCTGCAGGGGGAGTGCAATGCAGCTTCATACACTCCATAGTAAGGTCAACCAGCCTACCCACAGCCCTTGCAGTCTATTTGCTTTTTTCCTATACTTTAACCATCTTGCATTGTCCAAAACACATACACCACATTAACTCATGCTTGACTCACGAAACAAACCCTGACATGCCACCAGTTATACCCTCCCTTCCATGGAGCTAATTATTGGACTCCTCCAGTTGGGAGGGAGGGAGATAGAGGGAGAGAGGGAGAGAGAGAGGGGATGGAGCGAGGGAGAGAGAGGGGAGGGAGAGAGAAGAAAAAAATAGGGCTTGGCAATATAGTCCGAAAAAATAATGTTTGATTTAAAATTTGATTTGTTTTCTCTTATTCTTCAAAGAAATACAGTAATCAAAGAAAACTCAACTCTCTTGAAAAAAAAACATTGCAACTTGTATCACTTGATGAAGTATTCAATGACAATAAGTGTTCTTCTCTAGTCTATATATATATATATATATATATATATATATATATATATATATATATATATATATATATATATATATATATATATATATATATATATATATATATATATATATATATATATATATATATATATATATATATATATATATATATATATATATATATATATATATATATATATATCACTACTGTAATGTATTACTTTTTATGGTGACGAGGTAATGTAGTAGATTGCACACAAAAAAACAGTATTGTACTTGTTACAAATGAGAGTAAAGTAACGCATTACATTGAATGTGTCATGATCTGTCTGTTGTCCCACACCGCCTCAAACCGCCATGTCTCACCGTGACGGCATGCATTTTTAGCCTGAAAGTGGTGTTCCCCCCCGCACCCCTAATTCACCAAAACACCGCGAGATCGGAGTCCGGGGCAAAATGTTGCCCCGAAAAGTCCGGGGCAAAATGTTAACTTGCTGATCTACAACAGCTGTTATCAAAAAACATTAAATTTGTAAAGCATTCTTTGCTTGCTGTGATGTGAACATAACGGATATAATGTACTCGAATTGACATTGACATAATTGGGCTCCTCCTTCTAAATTGTGGGCAGGTCTCGTGTGGCAAAATGGAGCGGGATATTTACATAGCACCACATCTGGCCTCACAACACTCCGGCCCACTGAGCATGTGCCCCGCATTTCCGACGGCCAGTCCAGCAGCTTGGGTTTTCACAACAGCTAGGGCAAGACAACATGAGCTCGCGGTACTTGCACGTTAGTTGGAAACAAATGGGGCATCATCAGGCTCCTGCTCGGTTCACCTCCTGGAACGTTGTTTTTTAACTTCACTGTTGTGGAGATTGAGGAAAACTCATTGAGCACAGTACGTCCCCCTGAAAAAGGGAGCCATGTCTGCGGCGCAGGGACTTTTGAACAGCGTCTTCTCCGGCTCCTCTGCGACATCGAAGGCTATCACCAAACAGAGGCTACGGCAAACCAGAAGTCTGGATTCCGCTATCATTAGACAATGCGGCACCGGACCCGAAAGTGCAAGTGGGGCGCAGTCACTAGGATCAACAGTCCTGGACGCAGGTGCGTCCTCTAAACAGTTTACGCGCACCAAGACTTCGCTCAAAGAGCTTATTGCGCCATCTATCTCCTCTCCCTCCATACCTCTGGACGTGTCCCCGTCAACCAACTATCACTTCGACTACGAGGAAGTAAAGCGTTCCAAACGGAACACGACCGGGGATTTTCTCTCTGTGCGAGTCTCCGGGTTCACGCCGTCCGCCAGTACCGGCGCGCTCTTCTCGCCTCGGCGGTGGCTCCAGAAGAGGACACAGCCGCCGAGCTCGCATGCTGACGTCGCGTGGAAGCCTGCGGTAATTAACTTTCTCCAATAAACTACCAAATCCAATGCTCTGTACAGACCAGGATGATTTTTATATTCATTATGCGAAGGCTATCACAATTCTACTCTAACTGAACTCTGCTAACTTTGCAATCAATCTGGGAGGAGAGTCGCCAGCACTTAAGTAGGCATTTGTGTTGTTTTAAAGTTATGCATTTTAATAAGTTGAATGAGGACTCTGGGCTAAAAAAGCACACATTAAAAAGCCGAGTTCAAAAACTGTAGTCTTATCTCATCTCAGAGCAAAACACACTGCTCAAATTACCTTCACAACTCTTCGCAAATGTTGCTGGAATGCGGTGCTGATGGGCAGAACTAAATCTACGGTATAACTGAGAATATTTGAGAATTGTTTGGATGAGAAAATTGCAAGAGAATGCCAGTATCAATGAATCAGATTTTGATGTGGTCAGTGGTGGGCCCTCAGGGCCAGCAAGGCCTTCTCTGCTGGCCTAACATAATCTCTCTCTCTCTCTCTCTCTCTCGCTCTCTCTCTCTCTCTCTCTCTATATATATATATATATATATATATATATATATATATATATATATATATATATATGGCCCCCCGTGTTACAACGTCCCTGACTTACGTACGTCACAGTTCTACGACATCCCTGCCCGTTTTACTGCATTTTTCCTGCTATATGACAAAAACAACTGTCATGACTCAAGGAGTTGGCTGTATTTGTGTTGTTTTGTCACCCTCTTCAGGCGTTTTTAGGTAATTGCTTATATTTTTTGGTCCTGTCAAACTGCCTACGCTGCAACGCGTCACTCTGACGCTGGTCTGCTATTGGTCTGCATCATGACTCCCTAAAAAACTGGTCTGCTATTGGTCAGCGAAAATGGCGGCATGCTACGGACTAGATTGCGTCTGAGTGCTTCAAATAACCATTCATTATGCATTTTATTACTTAATTCCTAGCCTAGGCTAGGCTACCCTCACTAGGAAATATGGCCATATCAAACTCGTCACATAAAGATAAATAAATCCTTTCTATTTTTTCTATTTATGATGGTTTTTATTTGTATACATGCATATTATATATATATATATATATATATATATATATATATATATATATATATATATATATATATATATATATATATATATATATATATATATATATATATGTATATATGTAGCACTTATTATACTATTCTGACATTTTTTCATAGGAGGAGAGGTAAACGTCAACCAAGTCATTGAAATCTTCTTGAGAAAAAAAAAAGGTTTTTGTGTTGAAATAAGTGTTTTGGAGAATAGCCGTTTTGACGTGTGCAAGAATTTCATTAATTTTTTTCATTGTCAATATGTTTTTGTAATTTTATTTCACTTATATTCAATCAATGGATATCTCATATCGTGTGTAGTAATAAGTTTAAATTGCTGATGCGGGTTTATTGATTTTTAAATGCTCCAAAAAATAACGTGTAGTACATGATTAAGATGATGTAATGCCCAGTAATGCGTTCGTGTGATTTTTCCAGCCGTGGTGTCAGACTAGGTAGGACATCATTAAAGGCCTAAGTGTGAAATGCACGGACCGCCACTGGTTGTAGTTATATTTTAAGAATTACAATAAAGGATCAAAGAAAGCCCTTACAACAGTTTTTTTTTAATCAAATATTTTCATTTGATTATTTTACATACATTCTAAAATTTTACTTGTTACTATCTGTTTGTTATCAGCGCTGTAGAAAATAGTTGTTGAAAAAGACAAGGCAAGTACTGATAAGCAGGTATCGGCTTAAGTATCGGTATCAGACTTGCTTTGGTAGCCAAATATCAGCTGCTTTTTGGGAGCACTTTTATAATCACAGACTAGTACTTACAAATGAGAAAAATGGAGAATTGTCTCTTGGAGGAGCCATTTTGTGTCTCAAAAGCAGTAGTGTTATAGGTACAAGTTATTATGTTTGATTACTTAAAGTGGTATTGGACATGTACACAAAATATTCTGGCATCTGCAACTGGAAACAGCAGTTGACTTGACCAAGGGCACGAGGAGCAGAAGGGTTTGTGGGGGGGGGGGGGGGGGGGGGGGGGGGGGGGTTGGGGTACTCTCACAATGTCATAGAATTAAAACATTCTCTGAGGTGAGCCTCATAATCTCTTTTGATGATTTTGAGGATTAATTAATTCTACCTAAAGGTGCATTCAAGGGCGCAAACATCTTTTTCACCCAGTGATGCACTCATATAGAGGATTGGGATTCAAGTAGGCTGAAATTGAATGAGGCTTAGTAGGAAATCTTTACCTAAACATACTTTGGATACTTATTTTTAGCAGGAGGGCTTTATCGGGTGCATAGTTGGCACAAGTCCACACGCACTAGTGGGAAGGTATGATTGGTTTCCCATTCTTGTTGATTTGATGTTTTTTTCCCTCTTTGTGGCTTTGTAGTGTGTACAAGTGTGTGTGTGTGTTGGGAAGGTCTTCAACAACTTGCTTCTCACGCTTGAGAGGGGGCGCTGGGTCAAAAACCATGCAGCCCTTGAAAAACTCATACTGCTTCCTGTTCCAGGGAAGTTCTCAACAGCTCTGCTCTTGACACTTTTACTGTCCCTCTCTTGATGCCGTTGTGATGGTATCACTTTGTGTTTTCCACTGCCAAATCTCAGTTTTAGTCTATGAGGCCCGTGATTAATTGCAAACCAGCTCAGCTGTAGGGATAGGTGGCTGTCATGAATTCAATGTGGTAAATGAACAGATGGGTGGATGGATGACTGATGAATGTCATCAGAAAAAAGAAAATAAAACAATATAATGGCCCAAGAACTTGAAACATTTGCTGGAAACATAAAAACCCTCTCAAATGTCAACCAAAATGCCAATGGTGTTTTGCAAGTGGGCTCCCCGAGGTTTTCAATGTTTATTGGCAAAACATACAAGGTGAAAAGATGTTGAAATAGTTAATCTGAGTCTCTTATTGTTGTTTTTGGGGCTTAAAAAGGTTGAAAATCAAGTTATTAACACATTGTTCAAGTGCTGGAATGTTTGATCTTGTGTGAATGCAGATGTTTGGGAGAGTTCTTCAGCTTTTGTTAAATAGCTGTAAGGCCAAGTTGGGAGCGTTGGGTGCACATGCTGTTTAAAACATTTGATTTCAATTAAGAACAAATTACGGTGAAAAGACTGCAGGAGTGCATAGCTAGTCTTGAGCTTGAGCGCATACTTGATTTTTTTGTTGTGTTGCTCAACAAGTCCCTACCTAAAATTTAAGTTATGAGGTTGTTTTCCAGGCACATAAATTCACAAGATCAAACAGAGTGAAGATGCCCCGTTCCATGTGGTACCATTCATAGAAATATGAATGAGCACTGTCTGATTTTGTTTGGCTCACAATCTACATTTTTTTTCAGCCACAGTTGTCAACCTGTTTAGATTTACAAGTGCTCCACAAATCCATTAATATAAACGCATGATAAATTGCTGATCTTTTTTTTATGTTTCTAAAATGTTTCAGTGATCACAGGCTGTATTTAACAGACTTCTCTGGTAGAGATATAGAGCAGGTCTACTTTGGCTCTTGTTTGATTCTTGTGTTTATTAAGCTTAATTTGCATCTCGTAACCAGCATGTCTATCCCCTATTAGTAACCAGAAAGTGGGTAGTAATAATTATAGCTGCATTTGTTTTCTTTTCTCTCACTATGTGTCCTTATTTATTTATTTTTGTTAATTTGCTGTCGTTGAGCTTTCAGTTAAGGTTTCTTATGTTTAGATAATACATACAGGTAAATGACGTGATGGACCATTTATTATAAGTGAGTAATATATCAAATTAAATTGACTGCTTGAAATATTGAAATATGTCCATTTCTAGAGTATAGCTTAATAGAAAGCCCACTGGCTAACATTAATGCTGGAGAATTGTGCCATATTGTGTAATTGACTAGCGGTTTCTTGGCGCCTCCTAGACAACAGCATGCCGCTGGCGTGGAATGTGATATCGTTATCTCTTCCTTGACAGTGTGAGTCGGCATTGTTTCATGGAAGATGAAAATACGCTGATTTGTTTTATGTATGTATGTACGGTATGTATGTATGTACATATTTATTTATTTATTTAGTTTTAATTTACAAAATTGATTCTGGGACTTTTAATATTGATTCTGAATTGCAGTAAATCTTGATTCTTTTGTGAATCCGTTTTTGGTACACGTCTCATTATGAACTTTATCCTGCGAGAATGATGTGATTTTAGTTGCTATTTAGTAGCTATGGCTTATTGCCATTCTTATGTATTTATTACCTTGATGTATCAATTCACACATTTGCTGTGGTTCTTTGGTTTGCTCCTGTTTGTTGTTTGCATGTTCTCCCTATGCCAAAGTGTGCCCAAGTCATCCGGTTTCCTCCAAAAACATGCGTGGTCGGCATACGTGTACTCTAAAATCGTCTAGGGGAGTTAGTTACAGTAGAACTCTTCTACAGTGAAATCAAATTTGCAGGCAGAAATTTTTCACAACAGGGAATTTTTCACTAGAGCAAATCTATGTCTTGGACGTAAACATAAAAAACGTGTAGTGCACTCTACAATCTGATTGAAGTTAAAAACAAAACCATCCAACATTTAAAAAAAAAGAAATAAGAAAGAAATTTCCAAATCTACAATAAGCATACATTTTCAAACTTACATCAATTTCTTGCATAATGTCTTTCACTTTGCTCCATCCATCTTTCATCTTTCTTCAAGTGTTGGTTAGGTTTAACGTCTGCACAGCTGCACGCCGAACAGGCTTTGCGCAACGCGTTTCTTCCGGAATTTTTTTACAACCAGAAAACATGGCGGCCGAACTATTGCAAATAGAATTTTGCCAGTAAAAACACCTTTATAATTTGTCTGTCCTGGAATACCGTGACATAAATACCGTGAACAAATCCTGGCGAGCACCCCGTTGGCGAGAGATGAGGAATCTGTTTAGAACATTTGAATCAACTAGGATTCTCTACCTCTGTTATAGAGTAGTGTTGTTTGTATGCTGTAGAACCAATTTACTGCCACCTATGGTATGGGAGAATATCATCTGACTGCGGGGGAAAGCCGCTACGAGTATACAGTGCTGAAAAACATGTGCCGGCGCGTCAAGTATAACCCAAGCTAGACTTTTCCTGCAGGCTTTTTTTCGCACAACACAAATGCAGGAAAAAAGAAAACAAAAACATTTTGCATTATGCAACAGGAGGATTTTTCCTTGTATGAGGACTTAAGAAATCGGAAAAGGCTTTAATGCATGGATTTTTTTTCACAATGGGGGATTTTTTAGCACATGGAGGTTTTGTTGTAGAGAAGTTTTACTGTTGTTAGTTAGTTAGTTAGTCAGTATGAATTTTGTGTCTTTAGTTAGTATGAGTGTCTTTGTGTCCTGTGAGTGGCTGGCAACTAGTTCAGTGTGTACCCAGCCTACTGCCCGAAGACAGCTGGGATAGGCTCTGATATTCCCTCGACCCCCACGAGGATAAATGGTTAGGGAAATGGATAGAGGGATGGATGTCAGTAAAGTGACAGTGTATAAGATGTAGAGCGTTTTTCATTACAGACAGCAGGAGGTGATGCAGGCGCTGCATTTACCATTGCCCATAGCTATAATAAACATGGCCGCCTCCTGAGAAGTCCCACCCCCCATGTAATATAACGGAATGAAAACTAGACCTATGATTATATTTCAAACACTCTGTTGGTCTTTAACAACACATCCATTTGCAAGTTTTTGAAATTTACAATCATTTCATTTATTCCTTTTGAATGAAAAACAGTCTCAATCTTACACACTGTCCCCTCAAGGGTTGATGCATAACAGGATTTAAGTCGTGGGTTCTTAGTGACTTGTTGTTCGAATATGAACTCAAGTCAACCTAACAAGCTGTCATGTCAAGCTTGGAAATGCTTTACAAGCCCATTAAGTTTTCAAATTCCAGTCCAGTTTCCACCTTTCACATTTAGATTCACAGTCTCATTTTTGAAGAATATACAGAACGTTGTGGAAAAGAATGTTGATGGAGAGGATTGCACTCAACCAAGCGTAATTCAAGTCTCAGCCACACTAGATGCTCTATAACCAGACTCGTGTTCACAAGGGTCTAGATGAGCCATTGGAGATTTGTCTGGCAGCATCCCAGCATGGGTGATCTCATGTCTCCTTTGGGATGTTTTCTCAACAATGAGGGGAAAGAGCACTGCTTGGAATACAAGACGGGCGCAAAGTAAACATTAATATCCGCTGACAGAATCTGTCTGTTGTCGATTAAAGCTCCCCTCCAGCAAGTGGGCAGTCGTGTTGGGTTTCATCATTAATGGATCAGGCAGTGATCTAATAGTTTGCTTTTTTTAGAGTTTTGGAGGCCAAAAGTGTACATGCCTTGTCCCTTTGAGCATGTATGTACATTGACCCGATTTTTAAGTGTGGGTGATTATGGGTCAGAGGAATGACTTTGCAAACACATGCAGATTCTGTAATCTTTTTCCGCGTCATGAACACAAAAAGTCTTATCCAACGGAGTGACGTTACGCTTCCAAACACAATACATACAGTCTGTGTAGTTTCCTCCTTGGAACATCAAAGAACATTCCCAGATGAAAAATGAATAGCAAAATATGTCTAAGAATAGTGTAAGGTCACCTACGCAGGATTCAATGCGTGCAGAAATTACTGAGCACTGAAAACTTACTCTGGTACTCTATTATACTCCTGTCCCCTTCGGTATATATGCTTGGATATTCATCATAATGGAATTCCAGGTCAAAGCGTCAAGCAGGAGTGCCATGGCCTACTAACAGAGGGAGCCCTTCAAGACGATACACTGCGGGTCCTAATGCCTTGTATTTCCACCTTTGTGTCTTTGTACGTATTTGTCTAGAGCGGTGTTAGCACGTCTACCTCACAGTTCAGGAACCCTTGTTCAAATCCACTTCGCTCCGGCCTTCCTGTGCATAGTTTGCTTGTTCTCCCCCAGCCCACGCAGGTTCTCTCCGGGCACCTTGGCCCTCCTGCTCCACTCCAAAAACATGCATGGTGGGCGTATTGGACATACTAAATTGTCCTTGGGTGTGATTGGGTGCGTGAATGGTTGTTAGAGTCTGTGTGCCCTGCAATTGGCTGTCAATCACTTCTGGATATCGCTCGCCTAACTGCCCGAAATCAGCTGGGATAGGCGCCAGCAAGCCTGCGGCTAATGTAAGGATAAGCGGCTATAGAAAATGGATTGATTGGTGTATTTGTTCAACTATCAGGCTCATAGTGAAGCAAAGTGAAATAAACCCATGGACATTACCTCCCCCTCTTGTGAATCTGCCAAACAGTGAGAGAAAGCAAAACAGAGTGAGGCAGTCAGCAGCTATAAATAGAAAAAGTCTGTTCTGCAAAGAGTTTGAACCCAGAAGTTCAATAAGTGAGTTTTTTTTTGTTTTTTTTGAGTAGGTTGCACGTGTGTTTATTCAAGTCGGTACATGCTTTGCCGTCACAAGGAAACTGCTCTCAAAATAACATCTGATTGTTAGGCAGCTCGATTTAGCTTTTTCACTTTAGCTCGTTACTTGCACATCATTGCCATCTAGTGGAATCTTCCTTGCAACAAAAAAAAACAGCTCAACTCAAGGTCATCCCAACATATTCGTCAGAAAACGTTGCTTACTTTCCAAATCACGAAATCCTTTTTCTTCCTGTGGCATATTATACAATGCAACAGTATAATTGGCTGGATTTTCAAAAGTTTCTTTGTTATTTTGAGCCTTATATTATTATTTCATCTGACGATGTATAAACAAGCATGAATCAACGATTCACGGTAATATAAAGACGTAGTAAATCTGCAACATTAGATCGATTCACAGTATTGATCATTTATTTGACCGCTTCGAGTTACATTGGCATTTTAAGGACCGCAACTCATTTATTATGAAAGGCATGGCTATAATGAAATGTAACCAGGGAACTATGACCAGTAGAGGACGCCAGACAGCTTTTAAGCAATCTTGCATGAGCTGCGCAAACCGTGCCGGGGTTCATGTCCAAACGTCTGCATCTGGACACAAGTAGAGGCACACGCATTGCAAATGATGAATCATGTTGAAAATATGGCTAGAGTGCTGTGTGTCCAGTTACTGCTGTGTCATACATGAACATGTGCAAGGTCCTTCTTTGTCCCAAGTATTTGACACAAAAACATCTCAGAGCTGTCCTGTTTTTGCCAAATAAATCTGGATAACAACATCGGAATTAAAGAAACAAATGATTTGAATTTAGCTTTTGAAACGGTTTTCCTTAACTTGGACATTTGCTCTGATCTATGCAATTGGCATGAGAAGGTTAGAGGTTTCTTCTGTCACTTGTAAACAGTAAACAATCACAACAATTACATCTTCACCCTTCACTCATTTTAGGTGTTCCTAGTCTGGACTCCGAAATACATAGATAATTGTGAAATCTAATATTATTGAAAGTGATGCTTAATGATTCTGTGATGACTTATCACACGCTCAATAAGGACAATATATTTATTGTAACTGAAGATTTGCATACAAAATTATTAGACCAAATCCTCATAGATCTCCATCGGCAGCTCACCTGTGACCCTAATGAGGACAAGCATTAGAGAAAGTATATAACTATGCCCCCCCCCCAAAAAAAAAAAAAAAAAAATCTCATGTGACGTGAGGGAGGAAAACATCCCTGCACTGTGTAGCATCTGCTACTGTAGGCTGTGAGGGTTGTTCTGTTGCCACAGCAACAACTCAGTGATGTAAACACTGGCTGTAGGAGGAACAAATAATGTGTCCTTCTCCAAAGAACAGTTTACATGATGAAAAGGCTCTGACGCAGTTTTTGCAAATTGTCGGCAATGGAAAAAAAATGAGACCGTATTCGGTGACTGTGGCTTTATCTGCTAAACTGTGTCAAAGATATTTCAAGGTACAAAGCATAGCATCCTCTGTCGTGAGCATCTGCCATACATGACCTGTGTTTTTTAGAGCACAATGTTGTGTACGAAGGAGATTGAAAAGCTAAACAAGGAACACATTTAGATTACACTTCCTAGCAATAAGGACACGAGTATGAGGGAAAAAACTATAACCTGTAGCTCTTGTACATTCCGTTTCTCTATAATTGTGCAACGGAGGTCAGGATCATCTTTCGAAACCAAACTAAAGACCTTGATATTGGAAGGACTCCTTGAAAAAAAATAGTCCGTGTCTCTTTAAGATTACCGTAACCAATGAAAATGAAATGAAAGTGGGTCTCACTGTTTTCTGGATGCACTGTATCATCAGATGGAAAGAAGATCACATACAGACATTCCTTGTACTTGATTAAAATGACCCAACTTGTGCATAGGGAGCCTGGATGTACGATTGTGTATGTGCATGTGTGTTTTTGCTGCATGGTGGGGACCAAATTCCAGGTTTTACTGTCTTTGTGGGGACCTCTTGCACTTATAAGGACCATTTTGGTTGACCCCACAAGTACAGAGGGTCAAGAATTGCACTTTGAGAATAGATTTGAATAGGACTTAGGACAGTAGGAAAAACCCTTGTTTGTGGGTGTGCATGTGTACGTGTGTGTATGATATGAGGCGGTGGGAGTGTCAACTGAGGAGTCAAGCATGGATTCCAGCTGCATTCCAAAGAGGAAATACATCAGATGGATTTGTCAACACTTTCCTTTCTTTCTTTCTTTTTCTCTTCCTTCCTTCCTTCCTTCCTTCCTTCCTTCCTTCCTTCCTTCCTTCCTTCCTTCCTTCCTTTCTTCCTTCCTTCCTTCCTTTGTTCCTTCCTTCCTTCCTACCTTCCTTCCTTCCTTCCTTCCTTCCTTCCTCCCTCCCTCCCTCCCTTCCTTCCTTCCTTCCTTCCTTCCTTCCTTCCTTCCTTCCTTCCTTCCTTCCTTCCTTCCTTCCTTCCTTCCTTCCTTCCTTCCTCCCTTCCTTCCTTCCTTCCTTCTTTCAAACACACCTGTTTTGTCTGCTAGCTGAGGACTATATTTAAATGTGCTTTCAAGCCAGGCACATCTTAGAGCCACTTTAAAAAAACAAAACAAACAAAAAAAAAGTTCAGCTCAGGCTGGGTGATTATGAGTGAAAGTTAGGTGGGTACACAAATGCGCGAAGTGAAGCATGCTTCGTTACACATCGGTGATTTCTGTCACACATGCATATCTGCGTTATATCTGAGTTATGTTCACCCCGGACTATATGGCTTTGTGAGTCACATTATCTGCTGTGAGCATGAAGAGCATTCCTCGAAAGTCAGTGCGTTTACAATGCAGAATAAATATTTGAACTGAAAAAAGGAATTCAGGTTTCACATGCTTAACACATACATGGCCCTTTGTAGACCTAAAGACAAAAACACAATTAACTTTGCTGTAGAGGTTCACAAGACTATACACAACACACTCGCATTACATCATGCAGTGGGCATCTTATTTGGTTGTTCACTCTACATCCCACGGGTGCCTGCAGTGGCTGTTTCTCTAGCTTCAGAGCACTTAACAGGCGAATAAAAGTTTGAATGCAAAGCCTTAGGGAAGTGATGGGCAAAAATGATCTTTCAGAGATGCACAACATTTGAGCGGATATGCAAAATACATGCTCTTAATATATTTACATTTTCGTGATATGATTCCCAATGCATAGAGGAGCAGTAGGTTGAAATAATGTGTTTCCTCACATTTTACATTGATCTAATTTACTTGACATGAGTACACTCATCATCGAGTGCATTTTGACTACATGGTATGGTGCACATTAAACACATTAAACAAACTTATCATGGCATGAAATCCCATGCATGTATTTCGATGACAACAAAACATCAAAAGGAATATTTTTGAATTCTAAAGAAAACCGTATACAATCCCTTCCAAAAGTATTAGAACATCAAAATTTTTTCCTGGTGACTGAAAGCATTTGTATGAACGACACAAGAAAGCATTTCAGCTTTTCTTTCCAAATATACACATCTGGATCTGAGCAAATGGGAAGCTACAAGAAGCTGGAAAATGAATCAGAGCCATTGCACAAACATTGTCTAAAGCCAGTACAGCCATTTTGAATTCCAGAAGAATGGAAAAATCACTGGTGTCCTAAATAACAGGTGGAGAACAGGTAGATGAAGGGAAGCAACAGCAGTCGATGACAGAAACATTATGAGAGCTGTAAAGAAGGCTTCAAAACAACTGTTAGTGACATCAGCAACAAGCCCCAGAGGGCAAGTAGACTTACTTAAAAAAAAAAAAAAGCACATAGGCAATAATAGAGTCTGCAAGCTGCTCATTAGCCAGAAAAATAGGAGGGAAAGGATGGAGTCTGGATACAACAGAGACAATCCTCAAGATGTTGACGTCAAAGCGTCATATTTTTGAGACGCACGAATCTTCATTGTCGAATATTCTATGTTGGTAGCATCAAAATAAAACTAGAATCATGTGTTGTATGAATAACAATAAAAAAAGGACTGGCATAGCCTTCATTATGCGGCGTGATGATCCAAACATAGTGAGTGATCATCTCACTGATCATAAGAAGTGCAAGGCTTTAGAGGCCAAGTCAAACTCCAGCCTTAAAACCTTCAGCTCATACAGTTTTCCTGCAAATGTGGAAACTTAATGTAGCAATCTTCAAAATAAAAAATGATTGAAAAAGGTTGCAGTGAAAGCATCACAAAGAAGAATGCAAAAAGGTATTGTCAATTGGCCGCATCACTGATACCATTTCTGTAATTTAGTTATGTACCTCTTTCAGTGCAGAGCATTATTCGAAAAGGCAACCCGATTTCGAGCATTTAAACTCATCTTTCCACTGCCAACAATAAATATATTGTGTGCTAAGACTAGGTAAACATGGGTGGTACCATATGAAAGATTGGATTACATTGCCCAGAAAAAGAAAGTGAGATTCTACCCTATTCCGTTCCTTAGTAATCACTAGGAATTGGACAATATCTGATTCAGACGGTATGATATCCTTGAGCAAAAATAATACGGTATCACGGGATCGAAATTACAGCTCCAAAACGCGATATATTGTCAATCGGGTTATCAAATCAAATTTATTTGTATAGCCCTCTCAAAGCGCTTCACAGGTGAAAAATAAATCACAGATAGGATCACACAGAACATACAAATACATCCAAATACACAACGGCATTCCAATCAGTTCCAATTAGTTATTTGCCGTTGTGACTTGTTGTGACTGGTATGTTCCCTGATGTCTTAGTTGCTATGCAGTTTCTATGGTTGTTTGTTTTATTATGTCAAATTATATTTATGTTTGAAAGCATTTTTGTGCTAGTTTTCTCAGTCGCACATTGTCAGAGTTGTCAAGCTTTCAAGCTATCATCTCAAACTGTCCATAGTTGTGGTTACCTGTTTATTTCCGTACAGTTTTCAGGTACTTGTTTCACAGGCCCAGTTTCTGAGGTTTGCTGTGGTTAATTTGGATTTTTGCGAATAAGAACTTTGTACTTTACACTTCTGTTTCTGGGTCCAAATTTTCCTCCTCACGTCACACCTTTGTTTTCCTGGCAAATCCTTTTTCTTTATTACCACACTTGTATTACAAAAGGTCAAAATTCTGTAATACCGCTTTGCATTTGTTATCCAGGCATTCACTTACATGACTATCACGTCAAAGTTGGCGGAACAATTAGTAATGTATAAATACACAATATTATGACATACAAGTATTCAAATTGTTGTTTGAGAGCCATAAAAGGAAATTGATTTATCAATGTACTGTATGTCTTTCTATCCAATACTGTATAAGGGAGGGATCATACATATTTCCTCTTAAACACTTGAACGCAATATATGCACACATGCACCCACTCACACACACACACACACACACACACACGCACATTCCCCAATTGTGAGGTCATCCATCGGAGCTTTGTCAATGTCTGTTTCACTGTGAGTGCGTTTATGTGCTCCCACTATTTTTCCCCGCCATTACCCTCTTTATACATTACGGTGGTTAACTCGTGCAGTTTTGCAATTTGAACTATGATTTTGAAGGTAGACATTGAACTACTGTCCCCAATTTAGTTGAACCCTATGGTTTTTTAATAGCTTTTTTATTTACGCTTTGCTGTTGGGGCGTGGAAAATAATAACATTCGTGTTTATAGCAGTCCCATACGAGATCCTCCCATGTACAGTTCTGAAGTTTGTTTCATGACCATCCACGCCATAGTACTCCCTAGGAGGGAGGAAAGTTTGTCCCGTGTGGCACAACACTGGTAAAGGCCTCCACAGTGCGCTTGGAACATTTTTTAGACTTTTTTTAGTCTTTTTTTGAAGTCTCTCTGTTGCCCAGTGCAGCATCTTCATGCAATTCATATGGCATACTTTCCACTCCAATTGTAATATCATGCGCCATCCAGGCGTTCAGCCTTCAGAAGGTCGTCATCCCGCAACATACGGTAGCGTTTTGCAACTCAGTCTGGACCTGTGTATGAAAGAGTTGTCAAAGCGTATGACAAAAAGGGGCTGAATCCGACACCACATATGGGATGCATGTCCAGACTTCACATGCCTCCCTTTCCTTCTTCCCTCACATGCAGCTTCGGAGTCACGTTGGAAACGCCAATTTAGGAGCTCCGCCCACTGAAGTATGAAACAACAGCCTTCTGCCTTGCAAATGAACTTTAGTGACTTAAGGCAAACATGAAAAAAAAACCTGTAAATTTCCTCTTGATCATCCTCAAGAATGTCTGACTTCACTTTGTCTAGACGATGCCTATTTATTAACTTTTTGTTTTTCTGAAGACTAAGGCATCTTGATTACCATTCTTTCAGTTGAGTTTCACAACAATAGAAGCAAAAGTACATCGACATGTGATGCGTTTCTCCCATGGGTAATCACAACTCATCATGAAATAAAGTGATTGGTCAAATGGAGGCCACAAGTGCATGCTAAATCAAGAGCATTCGGGGTTTATCACGTTACCATCTTGTTTGTTCAGGCTGCTTGATTGTTTTACAGTTGCTCTCAGTGTTTTATCTCTTATCTGTAGTGTAAAGAAACCATTCTGCTCCAAACGTCTTGGCATTCTTTAAATGGCTGTGGTACTATCTGATAAGGAGGAATTTGGCATCACTTCTTTATCAAATGCTGAACGGGCGCTTTTCCATTTTGAAGTTCCCCGTAGCCCCAGTGTCCTAAATGCAATGTCTCCATTTGCTCCTCTCATTCTGTTTTTACAAGCTTTAGCAGCCTGCAGGGGCTTTTGACAGATTGCCCAACATCGGTTCCACATCAACAATTGCATGAACTATGCAATGTGCTACCCCCCCTTCGGTCTTCCAGTTGTCTGCTTCTCAGGACTTTTCTAACAGCCTATTTAAAACAAAGCTCTTCTAACTAAACGAAATAATTATTTAACAACAACAAAAACAAAACATAGATGTTCTCTGGATGTATAATATAATAATTTTGTGTTTTTTTTTGTCGTTATTTAAAAAAGTACAATGTTGTAAATCAATATTTAAGTCATCGACATTCAGAAGTATTGATGTAATTATTCGTTAAACAAAATGTTCATCAAATCAGAAAGTTTTGTAATTCTTTTGTACTGTAATTCTCTTGTCCAGGTTGGGATTTTCTGTCAGTTTTATGACATTGATGATGCTTTATAATCTGCTTTATTATCTAATGACTTTCACTTAACACATCTACATTGTCAAAACATTGTCTAAACATGTTATTTTGAATTTCATGACATCTTGATGTGCTTGACCATTTCAATTCAAAGTTTCAAAGCTATTGACTGGGTAACAAGCAGCCAAAGAACTTTTTTTTTGTTTGCCAGATTCCCGCCCCTTCGTCAGTGTCAGAATGCGCTAATCAGTGTGACACAGTGAACGTAAGGTGGCTGCCCTACAAAATAAAAGCAAGTCGCTTAATTTTACAATGCCTGTTACGGTATTCGATCTGCCAATATATTGTAACACACACTCAATTCTTGTGTTTTTAAATTCAATCTGATGATTTTTAGTAACCCTGGCCGAGTTATTATAGGCCTTAGCATTAGTTATAAAATATATGTAATTGATATGTCGAGTAGCCTATATTTAGTCCGCAATTGTATTACAGTATTTGGGCTAGCTCAAAAATGTAAAAGATACATTTTTCTGTATTGTTTTGTGCAGGTGAAACTACTAGAACCACTGCAATAATAACACTAATTATAGTTAAACACATTTTTTTATTTGCGGGGGCATTTCCCTCACAGGTGATAGTAGTGTGCAATACAGTATAGAAATTACAGTACTTAATAGTAAACCATATGGAAAGCTTATGTTGTCCTGTGCAGCAGGTTGATGAGAGGGACGGCGTAAAACGCATTTTGATTGCTTTTAATTTGAAAGAACGAAGCGGAAGTTTTTTTTCAACAACAATAGCTTAAAGCCAGTTTCTGCCTTTTCTGGTTCCCTTCAGCGTGTTATGTTCATCAGCGCACATTGAGCGCGCAGTATGGATCCGTCACGCACCAGCGCAGGATGGCGTCTTGGATTCTGACAGTGATACATACATCGACACGAGTCTATTCGGCGCCATAGAGTAGAGGAGACAAGAAAGTCCAAAAATGCTCCGTGTTGTTGCAGAGAGTAGATAAGCGTAGACTCTTCTTACGCTCGTATCGGACGCACGCTCATTTATTCGGACTTAATACTTGGATGCAAGATCCCGCCTGTTCCTCATACATTTCAGAATTTTTCTCGGTGTATATTTGTCCTGGGTAATGGGAGACGCCGTGTTCCTCGACAGGCAAAATTCCTACCTCGTAAGTCTGACCATGATTTATTCTTATGAGTTTGCCGGACTCGTGGGGTTGTGTTGTGCCAAGAGCTTGCGTGTATGTAGTATGACTTTTTATACATTCTATAGTGACAGATAATGGAAACAAACTTGTGTAAAGTCAAATACAGTGTGTGGCGTTTACATGACTTACACGAGACTGCGCGTCTTTTCTTGCAGTTTCAAACGATACAACTTTGCTCTAAAATGGTCCTCAGGGTTTTGTTTTTGGTTTGTGACAAGGTGAGGGCAAAACAGACAACATATGGGCCAAGGCCAATGAGATCATTTGAAAAGCGCAGAGAAGCGACAGGTTGCTTGCGCAGCTGCTTGGTGTCATTACAACGTGGGAATGAACTCCTGCTACACTCACTACACTACACCACACCACTACGCTGGGGGATGGGGTGGGGGCAGAAGAGGTACAGTTATCCTGGGGTGTGTTATCAAAAAAAAATAAAAATAAAATAAATATATATATATATATATATATATATATATATATATATATATATATATATATATATATATATATATATATATATATATATATATATGTGTACAGTGATCCCGCCTACTTCGCTGATAATGGGGGGTGTCAACCCCCCACGAAGTCTGAAACCCGTGATGTAGGGTATCAGTTTAGATTTCTATGTACGCCGCAATATAGCCGCAGTAACCATAAACAATCCTATTTTTTTTGTATATTTTGCATATTTTATTTCCTTTCTCCTATCATTTAACATTACATTATCCTTGTTAACATTATTGTATATTCATTAAATAACTAATATTACTTTGTTGAGAATTTGTTCTCAGAACTAGTTATCTACACCAAGACTCCGGTGAGAGAGTACGCAAGTCATCACGTTGAACTTCACATTTATTTTGGCTCATGTATGGTGTATCATGTAGTATCTGTTGAATAATAAATCAACAACAATGTTAAAGTCAGTCAACTAACATATAAACACTTGCCGAACTTTAATCTATGAATTTACTGTATTTTTAGCCGACATTAGCGGGTTAGCAACAACTAACAACAACTACTAACTATAAAGTGCAACTTCTACACAAACAAACACATAAACAGAATAAACACTCATCGCTTACTATAGGCAGTAGCGTGCATTATCAACATAAATGATAATAAACTATATATATGCGCTTATGTTGTCATTCACTACGTCACCGTAACAAGCTGAATGACGCACAGAGAACGTAAAACAGGAAACGCGACGCGACCCAACAAACTAAAAGCATGCATTTCAAAATAAGATAAGAAACATCACGAACTCTAACGCTAGTGCAGCACATTAGTATTATTGTCAGCCACTGACATTTACCATTCTAGTGATTCCATTTATGTACTCATCTGATTCAAATTTGGTGCAAAAAGGCCATTAGAATCAGCAAGCCCAGAAGAAAGTGCTTTTGTGTGATAGCAAGATAAAGATTCCTGCATAGTATGGCAGTAAATAAGCTGCAACAGGGACCGATAAATATTTTGGATTGTAGTTTACCGGAGCGAAGTGGTCTGGAAGCCAGAGAATGTGCGTGGGATGATGCGTAGCAGCACCTCATGATTTCCAGTCTGTAACTGTTAATCCCTGGCCGTGATGCGGCAGCCTGTGCATTGCTCAGAAGGGTGTGATCTTTTTAAGGGAACTGGGTGCTGTGTTAGTCCTTTTGGTGAAATTTTTGATTAAGCACATTTGTTTATATCATGGCTGCAGTGGGTACACCATCAAATGTTTTGGTATCGGCGTATCCTACTGAAAGTTCTATCAAAAGATCTTGAATTTGAAGGAAAAAAAAATTATGGTTTTGCTGAGATGACAGGAAAAAAAAGATTAATTAATGGTTGGTTTCTTTTTTTAACATAAATGTAATTTTTACTCTGCAGAACATTATTTTCCTTTTTTTTAGAAACATTAGTAAGATTTTAGATACATCTCTTCATGGATTTTGGCCTTTGAGACAAAGCCTTTGAGACAAAGAGACGCCAGAACTTCAGTAGAATTTTTACCATGATAAACAGCACATTTGAGTAAGGCTTATTTGTCAAAAAGGTTTCAGTGCTCTCAGCTCTCATCATCAATCAGTCATTTTCATTTGTTTTGAGCAGTCTTTGGAAAGTAATGTGATACCTGGTTGCAGTTCCGTAAAGTTTAGTCTACTTTCAACCAACATATTGTTGTATGGTTAGGGTTAATCATCATTTATATTAATATTTTGATTATTTTCTCGATGACTCGACTAATCTGCTTTTATCTTTTATCATGTATACATTTCATCCTTTTATTACAAAATGTGTGTTTCTTTGTTGTTGTTTTTTTTTTTTTTTGAACCAGACTCAACAAAACCAGTTTTTTTAGGATTTGGTTGCTTGTTTCATTTGTAGAAGGTTAGACAATTAGCAAAACTGTTAACTTGTGTTTTTTTTTTTTTTGGATAAAACACAATGATAACATGTCTTATTTTATACAAGACTAAAGAAATTTGAGATTATTTACTGTCAAGATACTGAGACTGAAAGTTTGGACATTTTTTTTTCAATTAATTTACTGCAAAAATAATTATTAATACGGTAATCAATTAGTTGTCATCGCACCATGAGTCAGGTGCATCAAAGTGCCCTTGATCTACCTACATGGCTAAGCCGTTTGTCAAATTCCCAAACTTGCCAAGTCTAGCCAGTGTTACTTTCCTCAGCATTGTGTTGTGGTTGGACAGAAGATTGGGTCAAACTGGGTCTCACAGCGTTGTTTATCATTGTGGAGAAATGGCAAGTGAGCACGGTGTGCTGCAGACGCCCTCGCTAGCTCAAAAGTACACTCCAAAAAATGCAAGCTAATAATCAGCATTAGCGATACTAACTTAGTCACCCAATGGACAATGGCTCCACTGCAAAATGATCCCAGACCTACACAAGCTATCCCCACATCATAGTATTCCCTCCATTGTTTTTGTTTCATAGGGATCGAACCCCACGAAAAGTGAAATTTGAAATCTTAATCAAGTTTTATTGCTTCAATTGTTGACAATATCAGATGAGCATAATGTAAACAACTAAGCTCATCCACGTCAAAAGCGAGAGTGGCCGCTGAGGCATGTGCACGCTCTGGACATCACCACGCAATACTCCATGATGGCATGCACCCTGGCTCATGTCAGAAAAAAAAACCCTTTTTTAATTCTAAAACGTAACAACCGTAAGGGTACTGTAACCTGTTGCACGAATAACGCTTGCACCGGCGCAAAGATCACGCCGGTTTTCACGCACAAGCGCACTTGCACTGTCTATGAATTAACCGAAGACCCCATTGAATCAGAAGCACATGGATAATAATAAACCTGCATGCCTATGAGCTAAACAAATGAAGCCCATGATTTAAGTCAGCATTTGTGCTCATTGTGGCGTGTTGCTAAGTGCGTCCAAAAACGGCATTGACTTGAAAAATGCTATTTGCACTGCTGCAATGCAGAAGGTGTCCACACTGGTTCACCACCAAGCCAACAACCGAGATGCTAAAATGCATATTATAAGCCTTAAGATAAGATAACATCCATTAAATGCAGGAATATTATTATGATTGTATTCCTGCATGAGAATCATACAGATGTAAATATGGATCATATTCAAAGGAACTAATAAATAACTGAAGAACAGAACACGACAATTGTGAAGCATCAGTCACATGAGCCATGTGGTGTCTCCTTGTTACACAATAACAGAAAAGAAAAGCATTAAAGCAGAAGTTAAAAACAATTCTCAGCAGTAATATGTTCCATGTGCCTGTGCCGATCTAAAACAGTATTCTGATTCACATTGAGTTTGTGGATGTCAAGATACTGTATATCATTTTGCATTCTTGACGTTCGCGAGGCCAGCTTGTGAGCACTTGGATGTGAATTTGTGTCAAAAGTTTTGAGATCCATTGTAAATGTCTTTTTAAAGAGATATGTGGGTCAAAAATTATTCAATTATGGGTCAAAAAAGACCAAACCAATATTTTCAATTTGATCATATTTTCCTGTTTTATACATACTAATTCCGTTTGCGAGGTTTTTCGAAGTTGTTTGAAGCTAAACAAAACAGAAAGTTAGGTCAAACCCATACAAATGTTAATTCTGTCCTTTTTTTTGACCAATAATTGGGTTACTTTTTACCCAAGTGTTTTTTGAGTATATTTAGCAATTTTTTGCTGGACAAAAGTTAAGGTTTTGCCTCTAATCATGGTAATTTGATAAATATTGCAAGGGTAAAATGGATACCTTTCAAACCAAATTTTCCTCTCTCTGACAACTGAAAATGACATCACATGTTCTCATAGCTAGTGTATTGACCAGCCACAACATCTGTTGTCTGGGTTAGGTCAAGTGACATTCGCAATCTGATTCAGGATTGATCGTAATCTGAGCCCTGTAGTGTCATTTTCAGTCAAAAGCAAGTAGACAATTGTGTTTTTAGATATTAATTTTAGACTAAAAACATGAATTTGTCAGATTAACTATAGAGAAAATATGAACTTTTTAATGCACGAAAAGGGCAGATAAGTTTAGTACTTTTAATGTATTTTATTGTGCCGCGTTTTCTTTTTTTCCAAGGCTCAAACTTTGCTCCCTTTCAATAGCCTTTATAGGTAGCCGCCAATCTTGGCATTTTATCATGCTATTTAGTTTGCTTTTTTCTGTGGAATGAAGGAAATACTGCAACGCTGAAAGTGGGACATGTTGCGGCAAACACAAATCTAAGAGAAGATTGATCACCGAACTTCATTTATGCATCTTGGACTCCTGTATCATTTTGCATCTGTCTTTAGTCAGCAGCCACAAAAACAAAATGTCTTCTCTTCCTGTAGTATTTAGAAGCCCCCATGTTCTTCCTCATGCAGCCCGTGTTGGTTTTTTTTTTTTTTTTTGGTCACACTTTGACGTCACCCATGTCATTTTGCTGTGGCTTGTCTCCAACTTGATGGCGCTGAACTCGCTTTTCCCCATGCACCAAATAATAGTACGTGCCTGTCGTCTCTCTGCATGCTGATGTGTTTATTTTAGTACGCGGCCGCTCCCAGGGCAAACAGCCCTGGCAACAAAAAAGGGCTCTCCTGTCTTTAGTGAAAGGAGGTCAAATACTTCATTTTCCCTTTGTTGTCAAATTAATAAATATGTGTCTATGTCAGCAGCCAAGCATGTGTCCTCTTAGTCATTTGCGCTGTGTGTGTATTTACACTGATCACAAGTTTTCTGAAACATAGTTTGACCTGGACAGAGGAGCCAGCCAGCAGACATGACGGTAAGATAGCTCGTGCCCTGAATGTCTTTTCCTCGCCTGATAAATGGGACTATTTTCAAAGCAGGAGCAGAAATGAGGACCTATACGGAATATTATGTCAAACTACTTGCGGTATATTTATTGCCTGGTACTTCAAGGCATTACTGCTGTGGCGCAACTGCATAACACTTAAGGGTGGGCGTTTCGGAGTGCCTCTTGGCGTTCCACAGTTGTCACCACTAGCTCGTCATGACAACACCGCCCATCTCCCGTTTTCCTCAGCAGAACCTGTTGCATGGGGGTGCAGTGCTTGCTTTATTATCAACAACCCAAAACAAGTCCAACCTCCTTGGGAGTTGTCTTTTTATGGAGTTAAAGGAAGGCGGCAGGAAGAACGAAATCCAGCAGGGACGCACAGAGGAGAACGTTCTTCAGAGGATTTGCATGTTAAACTCTTACCCCGGTTAGAGAAATATTGTGTGTTCCAGTTTCAGCAGAGGCTGTTGGTCAGGAGAGATAGAAACAGATTACCCACATTTCCTGCAGTCAGACATGCTTTGTTGCTTTATTACCTGTAGGAGCCTCACATTGTTCAACTGATTCCTTTGCCTTTCATACAAAGCGACACATACATGCACGCTTTGTGCAGCCAGAGTAGAAATTGATCGTGGCATTCCGTGGAAGAATCCCAGCTTGGGGTTTAAATGCTATTGCCAAACTGACCTGAGCAGCCCAGCCAAACCCAAATTTGCCTCAGCTGTTAAATGGCAGAGTATTGTCTTTCCACATACGGCACAATTTAAAGAATCAAACTGAGTGCATATGAATTCAAAAGTGTCTTCAGGGGTATGCAAAAAAAAAAAAAAAAACTTCCCACAAATTCCACATTCAATAACTCCCAGGTTTTCTTTGTGTGAGAAATTTCCATCAAGTCTTGCAACGCAAAAAGGGCAGGCGTCACGGATCATCTGCCTAACTGCTTCAATGTGTTTTCGGACCAAAGGTCATGGAGCAGAATGTTCCTCTTTGCTTATGCGCATCTGAAGACCTAACATTGTGGTCTTAATTATGTGAATAGAAATATTGTTTTCATAATTCCGCTGCTGCATGAGAGTCACATTTTGGCTACCCGCTGCATTCTTGCAGCGGAATGCATCTTTTCACTTGCACAGACAGCGTCACTCACCATATTCAACCCTACCAAAATTCTCTGTTCAACTGGAGTATGGCATTTTGCGAACACAATTTAGTCTAAATCTGAGAGAATAAACTGCATTTTAATAGCAGTTAATAACCGTTGAACAGTAACTGTTTAATTTTCAAATCTATCATTTTTGATAATCGGTCATTTCGAGACCTAATTTAGAATGATGGGACTCCTTGGAATTTCTACCTCTTAACTGTATGATATAGTTTCTGTAGCCAAGGTATATATTCTGTTGAATTTAAATAGAACATTTGCAAACATTTGATTTCCCTGAGTGAAAAAAAAAACAATAATTTTTGTCCTTTTACATCCATCAGACCAAATCAATAACTGAATATTATTTTGTTTTGCATTTTCTTTACTACCAATTTTTTAAATCAACACATGGAAATTAAAACTTTCTTTTTTTTTTTTTTTTTATAAAATCAGTCATGGATCAATTGATCAAAAAAAATACACAAATCAGTTGATCATTAAAATAAACATACAGTATTTTCAGCCATACAATGCAGTAATAAACCCATTTCAACCACTCAGTCAAGACAATTCTATTAATGAGGCTCTATTATTGATTTTTCAATCATTTTTCATGAGGTACTGAAATATTATGCGTAGATGAAATGTGTGCAACGTCACATGTTTAGAGAGTATTTTCACATGACCAGAGCTGTTTACTTTGTGGTTGCACTTCGAGAGAAAGATGGCCGCCTTAAAGCTCCCAAACAAAAAGTTCGTAAAGTATGCTAAAACAAACATAAGATTTTTCACGCACATGATCTTTAAGATGATATATGCATTTGCACTTACTCAAATTGGTTTGGTGTGTTTTCACAATGAGTAATTACATTGTTGTGACCGGTCATAAAACACACGTTTTCATCAACTATTTAAATTAAAAAAAATAAAATTTGGATGGTTTCATGTTCAGGAAAAAATTCTTCTTTAATGGGCTAAATAGTAAAAGAGAAAATAAATGTAATATTAGAGATAAAAAAAACAAATGCTTAGTATTCCCAAATTGTGAAGTCAAAGGCAGCATCTGCTATGACGCACATTGCAATACATTATTATATGTATATTCTGAATTTGTCAAAGCGATCCAGATGACAAAAGAGTACTACATTTGACCTGTTTGAGGCTATTTCATTTGAAATGTGCCAGTTTGTGGAATGGTGACAGTGCAAATATATAAACTAGATGGAGTGAGACAAGAAAAATAAGTGACATTTCCTGTTGCATATTTGCATGGCGGGCAAATAGGTGTTGTGTCTGCATGTGTGTGTGTGTGTTTATGTCAATGTGTGTACGTGTGGGTGACCCAAGAGTTCAAGAGGCCATTGCCTAAGACTGGATTAGCTGCTCTCAAGGCTTCCAATGGAATGTAAGGACCCACAGTGCCTGTGCGCACACGAGCATGCACACATTTTTTTTTTTTTTTTGGTCTTCATTCAGACACTCATTATTAACCTAGGAATTTATAACGGTCTATTAACGCTCCTTGCTTTTGAGAGAACACTTATAACAAAAAAAGCAATGTGTTGAGATGTTCTTATGTATTTATTAATAGATTTAACAATATGCTCCCAATTCCGCCTGTTTTAAAGGGTAACTATAGCAATGCTCATTTTCCTTTAGGAAATCAATAAAAGATTAGCACATGTACACACACACACACATACACACACACCCACACACATATCACTGGGCATTCGCGGGTGTGGTGAGGTCTGCAGGAAGTTACACTTGGCTAAAACTTCCTGCACTGTACCACAAAGTTTGTACTATTTATACTTACTCCTCAGTTTCATGTTACACATCCATGTAAAAGTATGGAGGATAACAAAAGGTGGCCCAGAAAACTGTTAGACTCCTTAATTAATGAGTTCTTGTTTGTCATTTGCAACATGCTGGCAAAGGGACCTTTGATTCCTGGGTTCCATGCAAGAATGCGCGAATTGAAGCAATGATCATGAAGCAGCGTGCCCAGTTGAGCCTGAAGATCAATGTCCCATTCATTCTGTTCGAACAGTGATTTGAAATAGTCAGCAAAGTTCCAAAGGAGCTTGTTTTGTGCTCGAGAAAAAGAACAGGTGCGAAAATAAATGTTTGTGGTGATCAGCTTCACGATACGGTATGCTTTTACCATGAAAGGGAAATTGGCTTTGTCGTGTTCATATCCAAAGGTAGTGGCTGCCAGCCCATTAAGTGCGAATGGGATTAAACAATCAAGTAGATTTTGGTTTGAAAGTTGTTTTCTTAAGTGACTGCACATCAGTTAAAACACTTGTATTTTGATAATATGGATAGATTTTAAATGCCATTAATTGATTAAAATGACTGTGATCACACAAAGGGGGATTCAAATTACACACCGCTGTATACATTTGGCGATATTGTGTACCTTTCTACCAAGTGAACTGTTCACCCAGAAAAATCGCTTTTGGTTGATGGCCAGTAACACCTGTGAGTATGCTGAAATGACCCAGAGTTTTTTCACCTGAAATATGACATGACTCTTTCTTCTGACTTGTGGCAAGTCAAGCTTTAGATCATCTCCAAAATGTCTTTGCTTTGAATTAGGCAATATGTTGTGATAACCTTTGTTGGCTTTTCCAAAGTGATTATATGGGTGAAAACGTTTTCTGCATTGACATTGCTTTGCATGATTGGTTGCACTTGCCTTACAGATGCTCTTTCAAAAGATTTAAAATCCATCCTTCCATTTTCTATAGCTGCTTATCCTCATTAGGGTCGCTGGCTTGCTGGTACCTATCCAAGCTGTACTCGGGAAGTAGGTGGGGGGAAAACCCGCTCTCTTTCAATTCTTTCATTGGTTGTTGTCACGCTGGGAGTCAATCACGTGTCTTATAGGAGTGCCCGTGATGTAATTGACTGGTAGCCTCGCCAGCCTTGTCCAAACTATCGACTGTTGACTACAGTCTACAGTCTAGTCTAGCACTAGCGAAGACATCCTTTTCTCGAAGCTGGTATTTTAGGCTGGTTGCGCTTTGATGTTACAGCAGTTCATCAGAGCAATAAGTGCATACAGCACATACATACATGCACATACATATATATACACTGTGTATATATATATATATATATATATATATATATATATATATATATATATATATATATATATATATATATATATATATATATATATGTACACACACACACACACACACACACACACACACACACACAGTACACATCATGGAGCTGAAGCAAAGGCATTTTTCTGATGTTAAGAGATGCTGTCATGCAACCACAGCTCAGTTTTAACACTGTCATTTGGGCGAATGGGCCAGTGTGCTATAATCCCACAACTCTATAACTACAGCACAGGATTAACAAGAAATTGATTTGGGCGGGAGGCGAGAGATGGGGCACCCATGCGGAAAATAGAGTCTTAAAGAGACTTTTCTCTGATCCTGCTGTGCAAAATGGATACGGTGGATGAAGATCAGAGAGGGGAACTGCAGGGGAATGTGATTTACTTTTGTTGGCTCATGTTCCTGCCACTGTAGTGAAATATAAACTAAAAAATCCTTAATAAGATTACTTTAAGCTTTAAATCAGTAGAAAAAAAAACTGCCACTGAACTATTTTGGCTGGAAAGCGCAAAACAAAAATAACAAATGTGAAACACTTTTACACTGCACGAAAAAAAAAAATACTTCATAACACACATTAACAAAATCAGAAACAAACGTACTCAGAAAACAAAACTATTAAACAGATTTACATTAAAAAATAACAAAAGCCAAAACCGTTATATTTCAGAAAACAAACTTACCTTTCAGAAAACAAATCACCATTGATATTTAAATTAAAGTCTGTCATAGTTTACGACTGTTCAGCTGTTAAATGCCTGTTTTCATATGTCACAATCGAAATGCTGATATATCCATACACCCTCCAATGTAAGACAATTGAAGCACTTTAATAAAGCTTTGTGAAATTCCGGGAAGAGTTCATTATTTTGGGGAACGAGGGGCTGGCAGTGTTTCAATCAAAAGACAATGCCCTGAAACCTATGTACAATGGCTCAAAATATCGCAATCTCAGATCAGTGTAAACATTGTATTAGTATATAAATAATAATAAAAAATGAATGAGTACACCTAAACCTGTATCCTTTTTAACTTAACAGTTACTTTAACAGTCAATTTTAACAGTCTGGACTATAGGGCACACTGGTATATAAGCCACAGCAGCAAAATATGAGCAAATAAATTATTTTTGTCACTGATAAGCCACACTGGACTATAAACCGCAGGTAATACCATCAGATCTTCACGCAAAAAGCTGGTATATATTACTTTTTTTTTTGTAATTGTCTGCCAACAGCAACGTCCTCTCTATAACAGACTGAGCATGCCTGCATATTTAGTCCCAACATATTTACAGAAAATGGATATTTGTTAGTTAAATAGCAGTTCAAAATTGAAATCATTACTTCAATAGCATCTTTTTTTTGTCTCCCTTTGTTTCATAGTTTATTTTAGTGAACACAACACATTCTACATAATTCATCTACAATCATAAATACATAAATAAAATCACATATACTTTGTATTGTATATAAAATTTACACGTCACAAATTTACCCGTTTTGTACATTCTCTTATTAAAATTAGACATGTATATTTTTTTAATAATGTACTTTTTTAACTCTTTTTCAGCACAGCCATTGATTCACATACAAAAACAAAACAACACAACAAAAAAACAACAATAACAACAACAACAACAAAAACATAGATAAGACGCACTAGACTATAAGCCGCAGGGCTCAAAACATGAAGAAAAAATTGCGGCTTGTAGTCCGAAAAATAAGGTAATCTTCACACGACAAAAACTAAGTCTTTTCCCTGAGGTCATCCGCTCCCACGGGCATCACCTCGAGTCGTCGGCACAGTACATGCGCAGACACTTTGTTTCGCTGATTAGTGTTAGCCCTACCATTAGTGCCACAGTTCGCAGCTACACCTCATTAATAAATGAGAATAGAGTGGGGCATGCCTACGAATCAATGTCACGCATGCAACCCAAAGTGAAACAGTCCAAGCCCTGAACCACTTTTCAAGCGTCGTGCCACCCTCAATCTGTATGTGGGTGTGAGTTTCACCTTGCGCATTGGGCAGAGGGAATGACCGTTTTTCGGGTTTGAAAAAGAGCTGCTATGTGCTTTTTATGAATCAAACAATAATTTGACTTTGTAATTATTGTCACAGGCCTAATGTTTGGTTCTGTAACATGGATCACCCAACATTCCCTCAAACCGAATGGAGAACAGCCTTAAAACGCTGGAAAAACCTATTAATCTTCTGAATTGGACAGGTACATGTACACACAGGCCTTAAGCGCATGAACATAGGCCTATGATATGCACGCACGAGAAGAGTGCTGGCTGATGAGTTCAGATGGTCAGTAATTGCAAGCAGATGTGAACGTTGAGATGTTTGTCGTGGAGAGGAAAATCTATAAGATGCATAATCTACAAAAGACACATGCACAAAGAAGACAAACAGATTTTTCCTCTTCAACGTTGGGAGACAAACTCTTCTCAGGGGTCATTTCAAGGCAGTGGAAACACAAAATGAAAGCTGATCAAAAGCCTAAATAGAAAGAATTCCTCCAGCGGTCTGTTGGTATCTGTTTTCATAGTAAGGACTCCTCTTTTGGACCCCTTGTACCTGCCTGGAATATCGCAGCACATGTTGTACCTAATTGTGTGTAAGGCTGGCCAGAACGACTGGTATGATTTTACCAGATGTGCATGTGTGTTTTTCCTAAATTTGATCTAAATTTGATTTGTTGTATCTCACAGTGCACAAATAAGCGTTAATCATTATGAACAGCACCTCACTGACACTCTTAAAGTTGTGTTCTTCTCGAAAGAAGCAGAATGATGGCTTTAATCATTCTGTCTTCTTGCCGGAAGAGCTAGTAAGAGGTAATGACTTGTGTGCCAAAGTACGAGCAAGGGCTGGTAATTTACATGCCGCTTGTGTTTGCGTCACACTACCTGTTTTTTTGTGCAGATTTGTTTAATTGCTGATCAAATGAGTTTGACTTATTGCAAGGTACTCTGCGCTGTACGTAAGGCATCAGTTTGCTTGACTGATATATAATTTATATTGTAGATGATGCCAAATGAAATATTTGGCAGAAAAACCTGACAGTTTACCAGTTAATCATCTGATTAAAAATATATAATGCCTTAAATAGCATCCTCTTGTATCAAAAATTGTACTTTTGTGTGTTAATTATGTTTATGAAGATGTATAGGTGTATATTAAGTATTTTTTATTTGGTGTAAATAAGATTATGTTGTGTTTGGGCAGGTGTGGACATCCTTTATATTCTAATATAACATGCATTTACTTTTGGTAATTGCACATTTGTGCATGGATGACATTTATAGAGATGTATAACTGTATACTTTGTATATTTTAATTTGGTGTAAACAAGAACGTGGTTTGTTTGGAAAGGATAATAAGGTTTTACTATAGTTTTACACTGTCAGTGGTTGATGAAACTCGATAAATATACTGTGAACAAAACATCATCTTTGTTGGTCCCCTATTTATATCAATGTAGCATTCCCTCCTCAAAATTACATAAAAGTAAACAGTACATTTCCATAAACGTTTTTGTTCATGAAACACATTTAGTACTGTAGGCAACACACAGTAAAATAACTTTGGAAAAAAAAAACAAGAAATGAAATTAAACAGTGATATATACAATATAAAAAGTCCCAAATATGTGGTTGTGCAATATATTCTGTGCCAAGAATTAAACTGAATGCAAGACTGCTTCACATAACATTTAGGACTGGATGTTTTGATTGAACAGCTACAAAGCACTATTGGAGACACACACACACACACATACTTTCAGCATCACATCCAATGACTTCTTATAGTGGCTAGTAAGTCCTTGCGGTAGATACGTACTGCATTTGGCACAGATGATGGCATTGATGTCTCGCAATGGGGAAAAAAAAAGGAGTGTGTGATGTTTATGATGGGCGAGAAATGGCGTGGCGCTGCCAATAAGTCGTGGTGATGGTGATTTATTTTAGGAAAATGAGAGTCACCTTGCTCACATTGAGAGTCTCTCCATTTGGAAATAATTTATGCAGAGCATCATGGCAACAAGTGCCCACTGCCTGAGTTGCCATAGCGATATTTTTCTCGCTCCCTTGCCCTTAGACCGTCCCTGAATCGCTACGGAAACCAACATATTCTTTCATCCCTTTGTCTAAAACAACAAATTACATGCTGCAGCTCTCCGTATGCAGCATTAGTCAACCCAGTACATGGGGGAGGTCCAGTCACCGCAATGTGTACACGCGCGACGATAACAGCTGTCAGTTAACTTAAATTGCAATGAATATTCATCTTAAAGGGATGTACTGTAGATGATGGCCTTGCTGCTTAGCAACCAAATGTTTTGGTGGCTTACTTTGGGAGGTTGTGTGTTCGATCGCTCGATCATTGTGAGCATTTCAAAGTGATCGTCCTTGAGCATCACTCCTGACGCTACGTCATCAATAGGTAAAATGAGTTGTCGGTGTAAAGCGCTTTGAGTACCGACGCTAGTAAAAGCGCTATATAAGTTGAGGTCACAAGTGCTCTCTCTCAAAAGTGCTGCTGCTGCTGCCGCTGAAAATTGTTTGCCCCACTCATTCACACGAATACCATTTTAAAGACAAAAGGTAAATAAGCAGCTCTTGATGGGATGGATGAACTTAAGCTCAGTGTCGACCCCTGAGAGCTGTGGTATGGTGACACACCAGAGAGAGTGTAGGGGAGGAGACCGGGAAGGTGGTTCTTTGTTGGAATCCCGTAATCGCTGCTGGACTGGCAAAAAAACAAAACAAAACAAAAGTGAATAGCAATGAGCCCTGCGGTGGAGCACATACAGTTTGTACTGGTGAATGGCAAAGTCATGCCATGCGCTAAAGAAAACAGATTCTGCGCTCCTGAACACAGCTGTCAGAAGACATCTCACAATGTACATATACAAAGGGGGCATGAAGTGTTGAATCGCCACACCAATATTCCTTCAGCTACCAGTAGTCAGGGTTGAAGCTTTATTTGTAATCAAAGTTTAATTGAAATGAATTGAACGGAATTGTAATATATTTTGAGAAGCGCTCTGAGACTCAGCAGGTTTTGATGCCACACTCCACACTCTGGTCATGCATTCCTTTATGTCCATGAAAGAAGGAGTGAGGAGTCTGAGAAGAAGCCTCAATTACAACAATATTCTACAGACACTACAGTCATTCAAGTGTACAAGTATGAGTTGATATTACAAATGCACTGAAATGAAAATTATTAGCAGACACCATAAATTAAAAACCCAAAGAAGACAACTGAATCACCCAAACAAGTTATAATGCATTGAAAGCATTAAAAGGCAAAGAAAAGGGCTAGCCATTCATAACGTCTCTTGAACATCCTGGATATTTCGCCAGGAATATTTATATGTTGTGAGAAACATTTGCCTCTTAGAAAAAACAACAAAAGTAAGGAAAACAACATGAATATTTCCTGATATTTTTCTTTTCTTTCATCACATGTTTGGAATGACAAAATAGCGATCACTTTTTTAAAAACTTCATCTCTGATTAACGCAACACGTAAATGATTTGTTTTCTCACGACTCTATGCAGGAACCAAGATGGCAATGTAATTCATTCACTGCAGGCCCAGTAAAAAATGATCTTGGACGTCTATAGCCATCAAAACCAGTGAAAGAGTTAATGTACTAATAATGCTTTGCCTTCCCGTAGGGTGATTTCACCTGGAACAGCCTGTCCGGCCAGACTGTGCGTCTGACCCCAGTCGCCATCCAAAGCTTGTCTGAACTGGAGAGGGCCCGGCTCCAAGAAGTGGCCTATGCCCGTTTGCACCAAGACTATGATGTTGGGTGCCAGATTACTGTGCCGAAAGGTGAGGTCATTTCTACTATTTCCTCACCTGTATTGTCACATGACTTTTATAACATCCAGAGGATTGCACTGCTTCAACACTGACCGTGGTACTAAAGAAAACCTGCATTTGTTGAATTTGCGCCTGTACACTTGGTGCGAAGCAACTCAGCTAATGTCTTCTTGTCTGTGTTGCTCACAAATTCTACAGCAATGCACGGTGGCTCATTAAAAGGAGAATTGTGTTGGTGTATGTCAAACACTCTCAATTCTATCAAATGAAACCATGTTTTTGTTAAGAACACATTAGCATAACATAGAAAACTGCATAATGCAACATCAAGGGCATGACAAGACAAAAAAAAGCATGCCAAGGTTTACCAAACATTATTATTGAACCCGACGTTCATCAGATTTCCGTTCAGCTTTGCAAGCCATCTGTGTATAAATTCCCCCCAATCAATCCATTTCCTATCTCTACCCCCCCCCCCCCCCACACACACACACACACACACACACACTCTGTGCTGCCCCATACATCTGCTTGCTTTCTCTTTGTTCACATACCATTTCCCTCTCTTTCAACTTGTTTGGTAAACTGGGTGCTCGTCTTTCTCAAGTGTCATAAAAAACATGGTGAAACTCAAAGAGCAGTGGTAATGTTGACGATTCGGAGATTCGTCAATGGCGCTTGGAAGCTTACGGAAACTGAAACCCTACTATGACGCAAGCAGCTGCTGCTATGCTGGGATGTTTAGTGGGAGGTGGATACATTTCCCGGAGTGACTCATATGATACAGGAGAACATCTGGAGTTCAAACCGAGGCTGCGTAATCAGAATGTAGAACGGCCCAAGTGACCCAGCATGAAGAGTTTTACAGAGGCTTACACTAGAATTCCAAGGATTGAAATAAGTGCATTCCACAACTTTCAGTGTTTCCGGTTATTGAATTATCCAGTTTGGGGGCCATGCATCATGTTTACAGTGAACACTATCAAGGTTTTTTTTTTTTTTCCTTCTTTGTTGAGACTGGAAGATAACACTCCTTGCCATAAAATCCAACAAAAATATTCTAAACATAACTCCAAGGGTTAACCACAATATGAAACCAATTCAACCCTAATCCGGCAAGCAGAAAAAAAAATCAAACAAGTTGCTCAAACTAATTAATCCAGGTTCAGCCTCAGCATTTCCAATGTTTCTTTTGAAAACTTGCATTTGAATCACTGATGGCAAAAACATTTCCGCTTTTGTGAAACCTTTTTTTTCTGTACAGATGGCCAGAAGAGGAAAAAGTCCCTGCGGAGGAAGCTGGATTCGTTGTCCAAAGAGAAGAGCAAAGACAAAGGTATGCTAAGGTCTTAAATATTTTGTGACATGTTTCTTAATTTTTTCTCAATGTTGCCAAAACTCAGATTCTACCTTCCTCTGGCGAGACGATTCTTTGTCAGGTGAATAGAGAGGCTGTAAAAAAAAACTTAAGTATCTGTTTACAGTTTGTATTTATGTTAAGTGGATGGACTGCATGCTGAGCACAACATATCTGCCTTCTGAAAATACAGGTCTTGAAAGAGGCACAGCAGTGATTGGAGATGATGTGAAACAGGCTTTTCCTATCAAACTGGCATGGCTTTTTTTTTTGAGTAAACACCTTCTTATTGAAATTCACATGCTAATATGCGCTCATCTGATGTTGTTGACTCATCTTTGCAGGAATGTGTCAGATTAGTTGTCATTGCACAATCAAAAGTCTGTCTTTAATTCGGGAAAAGCAACACCTTTATTCATGACAACAACCTTGTGAACATTTTTGTCTTCTACTACCAGTACCAAAAGGGATTTAAAAAAAACTTTCACTTCACGACCATTTTTCAAGTTTGGGTGTTTTCAGCTTTTGTGTGAATTGCTGCTTTTGTCAATTTTTATTTACATTTGATTATACACATGGCTTTTACCACTTCTAATTCAAATTCTAATCACTAGGTTTAGCGTAGAGGTCAAGGGTATAGTGTGTCTAAGCAGCTAGCTCAACCAATTTCGACTCTTTGCTAGCTGTGGTTTTAACCCTTGTGCAGCATTTTGACCATTTTCGGTTATTTTCTTCCACATCGTTCTTGCCGTATTTTAGCCAAGGGAAGGTCCTCTTCTGGTCACCTAATAACTAAGTGGCTGTGCCATGTTGAAATTTGACATGCCACCCAGCCTCCCCACTGTCTTCTTTCAGTGCTTTCCATTTGATGTGAAATGCCTTTGATGTAAAGACTGGACAAAATATGCACAAGGCATTAGGGTTAAGGTTGACTATAAGATGTCAACTATTGTAACTTGCCACTTGCAAATCCCTAACCTCTGGGAAAAGCTTTAGCTCACACTTGACCCTCAGTGGAAGACGGACGTCATTAACCCGTGTGCAGGCATACACACAAACACACACACACACACATTGTATGAGTAGATTCTGTGATGGCTGTTCATCATCATCATGTTCGTCATGCAGCACAGATGGCACTTTTGTGCATACGTGCAGACCTGCATGCGCCTTGTGTTTACCAGATGTGCATGTTGCTTTGAGATTATGTAATCTCATTGTGGTCTCTTGTGGTCATGCTGAGCCACAAACCCTCCAGTTGTGGTTACGGGATGCTGTTAGCCTCTGCTGTCTTCCCTCCTTCATACGCATTATGCAAATAAAACAAGAGAAGCAACATGTACTTGTTGGGATCTTCAAGCAAAGCATGATTTAAGACAAGGGGCAACTGTTGTTTTTATCAAAGGTACTACATTGTAATATAAGAAAAAAGTCTATCTTTTATGGTTTACACATTACAGTCTGTGGTAATATTGTTAAAAAAAGACAAAAAACAAGCGACACACCAAAAAACAAACACTTAACATGACCGTCAATGGCAGTGATTGAGTGAATGTTTTATCCATAAGACCCCTCTTAAGATTTACTTTTTGCTGTGTGATCTAGACTGTAATCTCTCAGTTTTCTATTTGTCTCCCAGAGGGTGTTCCACAGGCCTTCAGTATACCCCTCTCACAAGTTATAGCAAACGACAGGACGCATAGGCAACGCCAAGACGGCTATCGTCAAGATCCGCCACAACGAGAGGAGCACAAAGATTCGTCTGACCTTGTCTCCTCCATTCTCCAGGTGAGTATGCATTAGGACTGCACGATTATGATTATTGCCAAAATAATAATCACGATTATTGTGGTCAATATTGAATTCAGCAGCATATAAACAAGGCTTGATACTTACAAATATTAGAAATAAACTAACTAAATGAATAATAAAAACAAATTCACAGCTAACTCTTTTGCTCAGTGCAAACCAATGAAAAAAATAAGCCTACTTAGAACCAAGCACATTTGACCAAATTTTACTCAAATAGCAGTCAAAATGTCATTTTCCATCGTTTCAAACCAAATGTATTCCTTTTTTTTTTCTCAATCAAATTTTTCAAAATGGGTCTCAATTAACAGCTAGCACTGTATATATAAGGAATCTGGTCAGAAACTCAACACGATGTCACACTGGTAAATAATATATTAGCGTGAGAAAAGCAGAGGCTTTTGTCATGCTAACATACGGGAAATATTGCCTCCTGGTGGTAGGATGACAAAGTGCTTGATTTGATATGTTTTTAGCCGGCTTTTTAAATGTTAACGTCTCAGAGGATCAGCTTAATTAATCGTGGCAGCCAATATCGTGATCGCAATTAAAATTCGATTGATTGCGCAGCCCTGATATGCATGTATGCACCTCATGATAAAATCCCCAAACTATGAGCACTCAATACATATATCAGTACAGTAATAGCAAGTAAAATTCTTGCATTACTTCCAGTTTGCGACTAAGCGATCAACTAATAAGGAGCTCTCAAGCAGTAACTCCTCATTGAGCTCCACGTCGGAGACAGCAAATGAGTCTACGTCGCCCAACACGCCCGAGGCCGCACCACGAGTGCGCAGACGGGTGAGTTGGTCGCCCGTCGTGGAAGAGGATGAGCGTGTTTTATGGTTGTACACTTCTCAAATGGAAATGCGTGTTTCGGCTCTAGGGTGCCATGTCAGTGGATTCGATCACAGATCTGGACGACAACCAGTCTCGTCTTCTTGAGGCGCTGCAGCTCTCCCTGCCTGCCGATACAGCGAGTAAAAAAGAGAAGCACAGGGACAAGCGGCTGAGTCTCAACCCAATATACCGCCAGGTGCCCCGAGTAGTCGACAGCTGCTGCCAACACATTGAGAAATATGGTATGCACGTAATGCTTGTGAAATAGACATCATTGGCCTCATATCTGCAGTTTTGCTATAGTTACGATGGGCCTTCTTTTTTCTTTCTCCACACCCAGGATTGCAGACAGTGGGGATTTTCAGGGTGGGAAGTTCAAAGAAAAGAGTTCGACAGGTTGGTTCTCAGTTCAGTTCAAATCAAATCAATCAAATGTATATGTAAGGCCTTGAATCGCCACAGTTTCAAAGGGCTTCTCAGGTGAAAAAGAAATCACAGATAGGCTCACGCAGAACATGATAAATACACAGCGGCATTCCCCTAAAACAGAGCTCCCAGAAGAGCTGCATCAACGGTTTTCTGATTTTCAAGGGCAAACCGGTTTTATCCCAAAGTGTTATATTTCATTTCCACTCATAGATTAGACACAAGGAAATTTGTTGTGACCAAGTAAAATAATACTACTCGGTGCACCGTAACGTTTGCTTGCACAATGCAGTATGAGAGGTGAATAAAAGTAATTGTCTCTTCCAATAAGTGGACCCAGACGGTCTTTGGATAAAGGCTGGGCTTTGTTCCACCCATCGGATGCCCGCATCTCTCCGGTTCTATAGAGAGCGGGCCGGTGGTCCAGACGCTCGACTTCTATTCCACGATCGAAACCTCTCTTTAATTGAAAAGGAAACCGGTGTATCAAATTTATGATGCAGGGAAAAAAAAAAAAAACTGTTTCCCTCGTGCACCTTATAACCCAGTGTTCCCTAATTTAACCAGCCAAAAATGTTTACTACACATTGGTAGCGCCTCGCATCCACAGAAATGTATGATGCTCAATCACAAAAATCTGCATTCCATTAGATACTTGTTTTTACTGGAACTTTTTTTCCCCACCTTAGTTGCGAGAGGAGTTTGACCGAGGCGTTGATGTCCATTTAGATGAGGAGCACAGCGTTCACGATGTGGCAGCTTTGTTAAAGGAGTTCCTCAGGGACATGCCTGACCCACTTCTTACCAAGGAGCTCTATACTGCCTTCATTAACACGACATGTACGCTTGCTTCCTGGCCAGCGGACACAATTCTCTATGGGGATACCTCAACTTGTCTGTTGATGCCATCCGACTTGCCACTTTTGCAGTGTTGGATCCAGAGGAGCAGCAAAGTGTCATGCAGCTTCTGGTGTACCTGCTCCCGCCATCCAACAGTGATACACTTTACCGCCTCTTGGAGTTCCTGTCCACCGTGGCCGACCACGCCCATGACAGGCAAGACAAAGACAGACAGGAGGTAAATTCATCCCTCATGGACACAATTAGCTGCGGGTCACTGGACCTCAGGGCCTGATTTATTACGGTGTCTCGCGGGTGTCAATCATTCATCCCAACCCATTTTGAAAGTGCTTTTTTCCGATTCAGATCGTGGGGAACAAGATGACTTCTTTAAACCTCGCCACCATCTTTGGCCCCAACCTGCTCCACAAGCTCAAATCTTCGGACAAGGAGTTCACCGTCCAAAGCTCAGCCCGGGCTGAGGAGAGCACAGCAGTCATCGCCACGCTCCAGAAAATGATCGCCAGTTATCAGACCCTCTTCATGGTCGGTTGGCTCTCATCGCCGCTTCCCTCAGATGATGCACTTTCACATTATTGTGTAGACAGAAATGGAACTTTTCTTGTCAGTAAGTACAGTGAGGCAGATTTATGACCAAAGCGTCACAAAGTGCTCACCCGGACACTTAAGCGCCTTCTCTCCAGAACAAAAAGGAACATTCGGGCATGAAATCTTTCAGGTGGAGTCAGGAGAGGTTAGGATCTTACAAAGATTAGCATCTTCTTCCGTTGCTTTGTTCCTGTCTCTTCTCAGCATTCTCCAACAGTGCAGACGGGCAGCTCAGGTCATATTAGGTCCGAAACTGTAAACCTTAATGTTTTGTAATCTGCCACTCCCCTGAGGCTTAAATTCCTTCAGTAAGCCAATTAATCACATCAGCCCTCTTTGGGTCTGCTAAGTGTATGATTTTTATGTTTATTTGAAATGGGGGTGGGAGGATGACGTTTGCAATTTCTTTTGTAATTCAGCTTGAGTCAGAGTTTATTCAAGATCTGGCAAAAATTCAGAAAAATCAGATATTGAGTTTCTGTAATGTTGCTTTGAACAGGGAGCTTCCAAACCTTCATTTAAAGAAGCCAAATTGCATTTTGTTTAGGTGCCACCTGACCTGCAAAACGAAGTTTTGATGAGTCTACTGGAGACAGACCCCGATGTCGTGGACTACCTCCTGCGACGAAAAGCGTCACAGTGAGTTCGATACACAGTCGTTTTCTCCTCTTCAACTCGTCTCTCAGCCCGATTTGATTTTCATTGCAGGAGTAGTGGTCTACCGCAGTCCGAGGAGCCCTTCACCCTGAGCGAACGCCACTCTTCCAGCGACTCCAACAAGCCGTCCAGCGGGGAGGTGTCCCCGTACGACAACAACTCCCCAGTCCTGAGCGAACGAAGAGGGGAGGCGGGGAAGCCCGGCGCCATGCTGATGGGGCAAGTGGCGGCCTGGGCAGGGGAGTCGGGAGCAGTTGGCAGAGTGGGACCAGGTGAGCTGTTGATCTTGGCCCAAACGACTCACTTTATTTTTACACTATGGGTACTGCATGCAATCATTTGACCTCATTTTCCTTTTGCCTACTTTAGACTGTATATCAGACGAACACATTAACATTTGGGGTACCTGGCACACGACACTCAAGCCAGCACTGAAGGACCAAACTTATACAGGTGAGCTACCACTTGACAAGTCACGCCCTGTTTGCAGATCAAATACGAGTCGGCGGCAGATTGCACAACTGTTAACTTAAAACATTGCAATTTTTGGTAGTCCACATATACAGTGACTGCACTGTGGCAACAACGGCGCACACCCCAGCCCACCGCATGCATTTCCCCGCCATGCCACGCTACACCACACCACAGAGTCCCTGAAAGTTCAAACTGCACTTGTGTGAGGAAAAGTTCTCTTATATTCCGAAAACGAACCAAGCTGCATTCATGGAAAGTTTTCCATGGATAGTACATGCTTCATTTACATTGGATAAATATATACAGCATTCATTTTAACTCTTAAGTGAATCCATAGAGTCGTGACTTAAACACTAATACATATTTGTACACGTTACAATGCCAAATACTGTTACAGGAGGAAAGTGTTTGCTTTTGTTGTCTTGATAGCAATGGCACAGGGAATCAGTCACTTTTGGCTTCAGCCATTCAATCTGCAAAGAAGAAAATCCTGTCAATATGGAGTGCTTTTTTTCTCTCTAAATTCCGATGTAGATCACGTTCTTTTTCCTATTTGGTGCTTTCTGAGCTGTGGTAGTTGACGAGCACACGGCGGCAGAGCAGATCTTTCAAGTCTTGTGTGGAGTTGGCGAACCACGGCAGAACGGCGATGCCACGGCGCAGCGCTGCGCGGCGCATACACAGGATGTGGGACCGCTCTCATTCATTAACATGGCCGCGTCGGGCTGCGCAGACGTTGTATGTGGAATCCGCGAATAACTCCATGAACCTCATTGATATCGGTCAAACGGGAATCCTAATGAGGTGTGCTTCACATCAATTCATGTCAACAACTTTTTCTTTCTTATGGGAATGAGCAACGAAAAAGGCTTGAGCAGTTCTGGCTTGACCATTAAGCCAGGAATATCAAAAGTACATGAAATACGGTCATCAGATAGCAGCATTATGTCTCTTGAGTGAAACCACCATCTATCAATGAAAAGAGAAAGAAAATGTCAAATCGTTAGAAAATTAAAAATAGAAGTTATGGCCTAATGCATGGTGTGCACAATAGTTTGTAGAGTTAGTCAAATGTGGAATATTGAATATTTATATATCCGCTAAGCACATTTTCACTGACATTGTTGGTACTTTATAGAAAAAAAGACTGTTTGAAGCATACTGAAAGCTTAAAGGTCGCATTTTTTTTCAATTATTATTCTGTGTTTGGTCCAAATTCGACCATTTCTTAATGGCTGACATTTAAAGAGTGATGTTATGTATATACTGTATTATATACACAGCCACCTTAATTTATTCCATTAATACTGTGACTTTTCCTTCCGCAGGCTCCCATGGAAACATGTCTGAGGCAAGTTCTCGCAGCTCACAAGAAGGACTCGATGGACTCCATGGCGATAGCGGCCACCATCCAGTGGCACCGCAGACTGGAACAGTGCCTGGCATCACAGAGTACAGACCCCACATGCCGCTGACCCGCGTGTGCACTAGCCCTCTCCCGCAGCCCGCCATCAATCAAAAGGTCCTCGAGCAACCTCATGGAGCCTCCACATCATCGGGATTGAAAGGCTGGGTGAAGTCCAACGAGTGTGGCCGGTTCCCTCCCCCTTATAACGCTCATCACCGCCTGGCCGCTTGTCCAAGTTCCCCTCAGCTTGCAGCAGTGCAGCAGCACCCCCTGCAGCACAAGAAGCCGAGTGCCGAACAGAAAAACTCAGACGGGCCCCTGGTGCCGCACAGCCCGGAGTGGCAGGACTGGCAGAGAGATCGCTGGCAAATATGGCAGCTGCTATCGTCAGACAGTGCAGACACACTTCCGGAGACACTTGTGTGAGAGCGTCATGTCCAGCTTCATGTCAGATTTCATTCCTGCTTGGCGAACCGCTCCTGTGATGAATCTACCGGCATGTTCACACAGTGGCGTTTTTATTGTTTACATGTTAAGCTGCTGCCTTCTATAGACTTTAAAACATGTATGAGCCACCAATCAGCACGTACTATTTAGATGTTGTGCCTGCCCCTCATTTCGGTTTGAAGCGTTTCAAAACACCCCACCGAAAATACCTCAAAACTCATTATTACATTTCAAAGCGTTGCCATCAGGCTTTGGTTTTGTTTTGTTTTTTTCTTGTTGTTAAAAAATAGGAATCGTGTGCTTTCAGTTAATGTAAAGGCAAATCTTATCTAGACCACTTAAACCCTCTGTCAATTTCCACACGATTTCATCTGGTCATTGATCTCAGAAAAAGCATGAAAAAAATTGGAGGCTAAAAATTACTATAGATTGTCGAAACAGGTAGAGGTTCAAAACAGCATTTACAGCGTTTATGTATTCCTTAATGCTTACAAATGGGAATCATTTGATTACACTAGGGACCCGTGTGACCATCGACAGCGAGGAGTTACAAGGTCATCAAACATTTGATTTGCAGTGTGTCTGTCCTTCAAGCCATTTACATAAATCTTAGTCCTTGTAAGACTGTTCTGTTGTCCTCAGTGTTGAATGCAGCAATTGCAATATTAACACACTCTGCTTTAAGTTTGCTTCCTGTTGCCCTGAGATGTGCCAAAGCTTTTTTTTTTTTTTTTTTTTTCATTACGGCGAGAAGAGAGCATATAGAAAGACCCCAAAATGTTCACATTACATTTCAGGAAATATCCACGTTAGTTTCTCTCTTCTGTAACTAAACTACATCTAGAAATAAGTATCATTTTGAAAAGGCCAAATGTGAAGTATTTTTAGAAGCTAGCCAAACAGTGTAATTAAGGGTACGATCCTGCAAATTGAAAGGTGAAGTCAATTCTAAGGATTTTATTTACAATGAGGTTCTATGCAACCCTGTGAATTAACCTATGACCTGATTTAATTCACCTTGTCTCCTATTTTGGTCATGTTATCTGAACTTCAAGCAATTTCTATTCATGCAATTTTCCGTTTACAACAAGTAGCAAAATGGGCGCCCCTCTGAGGTGGGTAAAAGTGGCCTTTGCTGCTTAATTCAGGTTTCATATTTCCATATTAATTATAATGCTGTGTTTTTGATCCTTAGAGGGTACATAGAACATTGTTGTAAATATCTTTTTTTTCTATCTGACCTCCCCTTTAACTATATTGTGGCTCTGTTGATGGGTATAAATGATTATCCAACTAAGTTGTCTTAATTTTAAAATACTATACTGTGTACCTAGTCTTTTAATGGTTGAACAGCTTTCCATTCCATTTTCATCAAGAACCATTTTGCTGCTTTTGTCACCTGATTGTGCGCATAGGGCAATTTGCGACTTGTGGTGAGTAACCTTAATTGGCCATAGTTAAATGACCAATACTTGCAAGTCTGGACACGTGGAACAAAATGTTTCAGCTTGAATGACATCATAGATTTATATCAGCAACAGCACTTTTGAATGATCCCCCAAACCAAAAATGCGAAGTCCTCTGCCTTGATCACATGGGTTTTTGCTGGTAAATATTTTACAAATTGTAATTTTTAGAAGGGTGAATAAATTCAGGCAGTTGTGTCTTTCATTGGTGAGCACTGCTGCTCTCAAAGCAATGCCTTTTCTATGGATATTGAAGGGAGTAAATAAATCGTAATTAATAGCCAAGGGTCTGTTTCTTTTTTTTTTTTAATTAAGCAAATGTGCATTGCTTTCCAGAATGTGTACTATGATATTATGCAGTTGATGTTTCTATTCAATTTTTTTCAAATGTAATTAAAGATGCGGTGTTTTCTCACTCGTGTATTATATTGTCCAATGATAGATTTATCGACATCAGTGGGGGTTCTCGGTCCAGTTTGATATGTAATGTGATCTTCGTTTTTTCCTTTTTTTTATACCACCTGACTTATATGTATGTTTTATTGCAATAAATATGGTAATGTTAACATGTGTTAGTGAGGTAATTCATTTGGAAAGAACACAAAAGCACTGCTGATGAAGAGTTTTTCCAATATGTAACTATGGCACAATGTATTAACCAAATTATTTCCAAAAGCGATCCTTTCCAAAAAGAATAAGGCCTAATCTCTAGTTGCACTGTCGGCGAGGATTTGATTTAGAAGCATGTTCTCAGAGTAACAGAGCAAATGAGATGTCTCTGTTAAAAAAAAAAAAAAAAAAAAGAGGCAAATTGCTGTAAACTTTTACCCAATTTTAAGGTAAATATATGTCTAGTTTGGTAAAAGATGCTTTTACCAATGATTAGTCTCAAACTCATGCAAATGACATTGAACATATGAAAAACCATTGATAGTTTATTTCAAGTTAAATGAGGAGTTAGTCAATTCGAGTTTGTTAGTTCTGTTTCTTTCAAAAACATGAACCTATGTGGGACAAACAGTTAAATATTTGAGTGAGTAGAATTTTTGTCGAAGAAATAAATTCACAAATCACACTCCTTGCACTTCACGTTTATGTGCTATTAAGCGGGTTTGTGCTATCTTTGAATGATATCTTTCCTTGTATGAAAGCCAATATGGAGTTATATTCTGTCCATAGTTAAAATATTTGCCATCGCATTTTTGTCACGGTTTTGTCACACGTCTCATCATATCATCCCCTAATAGCTAACGGGAAAAAAAGAAAATGGCACCTCCATCATCCAAGTAGGCTAGCCTACTTAGATGATAAAAATGAGTGCAATTATCATTTAGACTCTAAATGATAATTGCATTCATTTTTATATATTAGGAATCCTAATATTTAATATAATTAATGGAATTACGATATGCTGTACCTAGGCAATCTATAACATTTCTTAAGGACGGCAAGCCTTTATTTTTACCACAAGAGGTCACCCAATGGCCAATTTTGTTGCCATGGGTTAAGCGATGAACTGATGAATAATATTGCACCGACTAAGTAATGTTGGTGATGCAGGTGTGTAAATATAGCGGTCTTCGGAATATACCATGAATTATTCCGTTAATTACTGTACATATAGTAGACTTGACAATAGAGGACAATACCAGAACAACATCAATCAATCCCTATCCGGTGTAGCACAAAATTCCACACGTTTCCCGGATACGTGGTGCACTGCGGATACACTAAAATCAATGCGTTGTTATCAGTGAAATTTTACCCAAGTACGCAAGGTAATTCGAGAGCCCTTTCCCAACTCTTACACAAGGATCAGGTTAAAATGAAGCGAAGGGAAACTGTTCACTTCCACACCTGGAGAAAGTTAGGTGATGGTGCATGTCAGGAAACAAAAATGAGCACATTCCTGTTGATCTAATTCATGGCATAAACGAAAGGCTCTTGTGTGAGTGCGCACATTTGGATTGCACACACAGAAACACATGGTTACACTCATCACGGAAGGAATGTGCAGGCACACGGACTTCATTAGCTGCTCGACTCTTTACTGTTGTTTCACGAAGGCTCCCGTGAGTACCCTGAACTTTGGGCCGTTGGGGAATGGAACACACGTCCCCTTACGCTCATGCAATGTCATTGACACAGATGGTGCACAAGAGAATCCACAGAACTCAATCATTTCCATTGTTGAAGTCGGACTTTGGAATTCTGCTTCATACTGTAAGACATTTTGGATAATTTTACTATTCTTCTAACTTTGGTGGAACAGTTTGGCTTTAATTTTTTTGATGATGTGAGTGAGCGACAGACCTACTGACGGAGTGGTGGGCCAACGGTTACAATTTTCGGCTTGAAAAAAAACATTAAAACGATTTGCATAAAAATTAGCTGAAATATTTCGGGAACATTTGAAATATTTTGTGATTAATAGTTAATATTTTATGATGAATAGTTCTCTTGTACTTGTTTTATTTCGGACAGTATTAAAAAAAGAATAATAAATCCAACTTTGTTGTTTTAAGTTATATAAAGGTTTACCATAATTTTATTGGTCCAGTCCACTTGGGAACATATTTTCCTTCAGATTTTCCTACTGCCAGTATGCTTAAACGAGTTTGACACCCCTGCTCTGGATGGTGCAATGGTTCTCAAAAGGTCTACCTTCTGGAGGATAAACAGTTTCCCTATCATCAAGTTGTTCTACTAAGGAGCCAAATTGCATAGTGGACTTGTTTGTCCTTACACAGCTTCTGGGATTATTTTTTTTAACCCCCCTTCTGAAGTACAAAATGATCTATGTTATATCAGTGGCTGTGAAGAAGAAGAAGATATGAAGAAGGATGTCACCATTCTATTTTCATAAATCCTACTGTCATATTTGTTAATATCTGCTCTTGGTTTTATTCACCCCTTGTAAATGCAGTTTGAATCTTGGACTTACTTTGTCCTTTTTAATGCGCAATTTTTGGAAATCCAAACATTTCTCTTGGAACCCATAGTTTTTAAGTATTGTGAGTCCCGGGGACCAAACAGTATGAAGAGGTATGACCACTGCAGTGTTGATGAGTTGAGAGGAAACACACACCCACGCACATGCGTGCACATGCGCGCACACACGCACACACACACACACACACACACATATAGCGTCAGTAAAACAAGCAAACATTGGCCATGTTCCAATATTGATTTCTCACCCTTAACACCCCCAAAGTGTTATTTTCCTTCAGTGATGCATTTCTGAGCATTGCTAGCCAATACTGCGCTCATTAGCCCCGCTCAAACAGATAAACAGACTTGAAGAAAACATGTGGCAGCAGAAGAATTCATACCTCCTACACTGCTCCCGTACTGCTGGCGCAAGAGTGAATAAATACTGACCTTTACCACGTCTTTTTGTTTCTTCTGGTTCCGGATTTAAGGGGAGAGAGTTTGCACTGAGTCAGCCTAGTAAACAACAACGTTTCATTTGTTAGTTACAACGTTTTACTGTAGAAATCGTCAAAAGTAGTGAAAATGTGTGTTTGGGAGCACACGGCCAACGAACATCTCGTAATTAATTCCCCCACAGGTGTAACGATTGTTATAAATACTGGGTTCCCACGGGGACTGATTTGATAGGAGGAACCTGTGTTAGTAAGAGCGTAATGATGCTGTTTTGCATTTTAAACTCAGTAAAATGCTTGCTTTTGGCCCGTTATTCACTCGGTTGAATCTTTCTCCATCATCTGTGAGCCTCATGAGGATAAGCGGTGAAGATAATGGATGGATGGATGGTTGTTTCGTGTCCTCCCAGCATTGAACAACGTCATGAAGGGGTGAGGCGGCCACATGGTAAGCGACGCAGCGTCTGCAAACAAGATGTTTTACTTCCTGGTAAGAAATATTTGTACTACTCATAAAACTCATATTTAATAAGAAATTAAACCACCATTGTGACAAATGTAATTTATATCCACATATTTAACTGGAAAAATGACGTGATCTAGGCCTTGTGATAACATCTTCAAATTTGTTTCGGAGTTGAGGTCTAATCACCATTTTTGCCTAATTTTATCTATTGAATATGACAAAGTTCCTCAGATTTTAAGTTGTTCAACTCTCAGATGATGTCTTTACCTCCTTTTGGAATTTACTTTCCATTGTTCTTTAAACAACTCCTGATAATTTGAGGTCAATATAATTTCCTTAGTTCCTGACTGCGACCCATCTTTGTGAGTTGCACGCAGCAAAACTTTAAAGGTGTTTTTCTCAAAACTAGAGATTTCAACCTTATAACACTGAAAATGCTGGAACCATCAATTTTTGAGCTACAGTACATGTATTCTATGTGCATATTGTTTTAAAAAAGAATTAAGGGTAGAATAAGAATATATGAACGTTTCAATTTTCATTTCAGAGGGTGATTTTCTGTTATGTTCTGACATTGTCAGGTGGACCCAAGATGCAGGGACAGACAGGTGGGACGTGCTTGAAAAATACTTATTTAATGAAATGATTAAATAAACAACAAAAACAAGATAGAAGTCTACAAAAGTACAACCCCCACCAAAAACCACCCAATAATATACTCCATACAAAAAACTAGAACTTAAGCAAACAAGAAGGACCCACAAGAAAAACAAGGAATGGAATGACTACTCGACACAGTGATACTTGGACATGTAGACATTGACCCAACAAGAACTGAAAGGAAACAACAAACTAAATACACTCAAAACTAACGAGGCCACAAAAAAAACACTTGGATAGGCAACATTTGGCAGAGGGAGCTGATTGGTCAATACAAGGGAGCATGTTAACACAGACAGGTGGACACAATCACACTGATGGGACCCTGACACAAGGGGAACAGAAACATGAACAGAAGACCAAACAACTCAGAATGTGCGAAGACAAACTAAAGCTCCACAAAAACCCAGAACTAAAAGGAACACAACACCCAGACACTTACCCCGACACAAACAGAACCTCACAGAACAGCACATTGTCTCTTCTAAATTTCAAGTTCCTTTTACAGCTCCCCACAAGGGGTGTCTGTTGGTGTCAGCCACTGTCGTGAGTGACAATTCCTCGGAATAAAGCCTGGTATCGACACGACACTGATACTTACTATCAATACTCATCCATCCCTAATTATCATACAATTACTTTACATGGACGTATGTCTGAGACAAACCAAATTTGTTAAATTGTGCTTTAATATGATAGAGTATGATTTCCCTGTAACGCCCCATAAAATATTACTGTAAACTGTAAACTCATTTTCACCCCTGAGAAAAAATATGGCGAAGACAAGTCCAAACAAATATTCCCCTTTCACAATGACTAATATGCCATTACAGGGGAAAGCCAAACCACTTTTGAGGTAAACATCTTCTGGAAAATTGGAGCTCAAGACGATGCCAGATGACAGCCATAGGCGGCCGGAAAGATGGCGGAAGAAGTGACTAAGAAGATGTACGCGTGCGTGTGTGTGTGTGTGTGTGTGTGTGTGTGTGTGTTTCCGTATGTGTGCCTGTGCGTTCATGTGCCTGTAAGTGTTTATCCAACTGAGTGCACAAAGTTATCTACATATCACGCAAAACTCCAAACATAAGCCCTTTAAAGCTTTTGAGAGGATTTTTGGCAACTTTGTACTTTTTGGGGACAGGTTTGACTAAAGTGGCCTTTGCATGACCTGCCAGATTCACTTCAAGCAGTTCTCTCTTGGATTTAACCATTTTGTAAAACACTATCTGTGACAACTTTGAGCTCCAAACTTTACAGGGACACTCTACTAAGTCACTAGTGTGGCTAAAACCACAACAATTTCCATGTACAGTGATACTTCTACTTACAAAATAAATTGGTTCCGGAAGTAATTTCATAACTTGAATCTTTTATATGTTTTTTCTGCATGTAAATAGCCTAATCTGTTCCAAGCCCGCCAAAATGCTCTTAAACCCTTTAAATGGATATCATAAAATTTTGAAAATGCATAAAAAATGGTAACAAATACATACTGGAATTACATTAGTGCACAATAATCAAAATATATTACGTAATGAATAATAATAACAATGAAAAAATTCTCCTAAACCCTTCAAATTAAACGTATTAACTGTACCAGTTGACAAGATGAATGCAGTTCACTTGGTTGCCTTGAGATGGTGCTGGTGAGCTGGTGATGAGTGCAAAGAGAGAGAGACCTTTTTAGGATGTTTAATTTGTACATTTTTATTTTAAATTTTCAATGGTCCAAGAATCATTTACAAGTCTATTTATTTTTTTGGTTTATTTTGAGAATGTTAGTTTACTTACGTTTAGTTTGGGGCCATGCGAAAACTGGAAGACCAAAGTAAACATCAATGCAAAATACTATCTCAAAATGTTTGTGGGCAAGCCGGCATTTGAATAAATTATAAAAATGCATCACAAAGTGAAACAAATATGTTAGACATCACAGGTTGTGATAACATTTTACATCACGTTGGTCAGTGTCTCGTGCCTCATAATATATGCCAACAATGTCACCTTTCGTATCTTGAATTTCCTCTCATTACCCGAGACAATATTTTTCTACCGAGGTAAAATAAGCTGAATTTTTTTGTAACAAGAGGCGCTCATAAGTCGGGGTACCACTGTACTTCTATATCCCAATACAACTTTCTAGGTGTTGGTGTTTCAGCTCAAACGAGCTACAGAATAACAGTTTTGCATTCTGCTGAGCGCTTCGGGATCTTGTGATGAAATGCCTGACTGACTCATTTTAATGTCTCTCGGAGAGTGAGAGGCCGCATTGTCCGGAGCCTAAAGTCAAGATAAAGACTTCTGGGAGGATGACAGAGCAAATTCAAAAATTATGTTTTAGATGATTCATTTGCTCTTTTATGCACAGTTGGGACACATGTTTTGGCGCAGACTTGAACTTTTTCACACATACAATGTGCAGCCTGTGTGCAGGTCAACGTCATGTACATTCTGACTATGGATGCAAACATGTTACACTGCCATGCAATCCTTTCTACCCACTGCCGTTTTGCTCTGCAATTTTGAGTTGCATGGGCGCCTTCAAAATGCAGACCTTTATGCACATGAGTCTACAGTATAGGTAGAGTATATGGACAGATATGCACATAGTTAGTATGCAGGTAAACATGCGCGATAGAAATCACTGATGCGTAACCTCGCATGCTTCACTGCGCGGCATTTACCTACGCTACGTAACTTTCACTCATGACTACAACCAAGCTTGATCAGAACATTTTTTTTACTTGAGAAGTGGCTCCAAGATATGCCGTGGTTTGAAGCAAGAATCAAAGAATTTATCACATCCCAGGCCCTCATGCTTTACTGTTGGCGTCAAGTTCTTTTTATCAAATTCTGTGCCCTTTGTCTCCCAGAAGTAACTTGCTGCACAGCTTCCAAAAAGTTCCATTTTTGTTTCATCTGTTGTTTCATTTTTGTTTAGACTGTTTTCGAAAAGCTGGACTGTGATTGAACTGATGTTCGAACCTGATTGAAATAACAATTCTTGATCACGTAATCACTGAACCTTTTTTATACTTCCCCATTAAAGGTAATCGGTGGTTGATGTATATCGTCAGAATTTATTTATTTTTTTCCGGCTGAGCCCCTCTGGAGCCCAGTTACAACTGGCCCATGAATTGGAAGCTCATGAGATGCTTGAAGGTCACTAAACGTTCACTCCTTATTTAACTTATGTCTAGCAAAATTATTGGCAAGCAGTGCAAATGACAGCACTGCGTCCGTTTGAAAATTTAAAGAATGGCCTACTGCACTCTTGAAGCCCTCTGGCTCTACTGCAGTAATTATATTCAGTTCCAGGTCATCTCTCACGCTTGTGCTTTACAGCTGCTTCTCACAAATGTGTACTCATCACATATATATCATTAATCATCTCACGCGTTACAACAGTAGAGGGAGTTGGACAGAAAAAGCTGACATGTATGAGTTTACCATCCTGACATGTCTGCCCTTCCCTCCATGTGTACACCAAAGCCTGGGAGCGTAGCCTGCCCTTATGAATGCTTGCAAAAGTGGCAGATGCGCATAGTGTACTACAGAGTGCAATCCACTTGGCTTACCAGCATCAGGGGATGGAAAGTGGGAAGACACGAAAAGTAACCTGGGGATTCAAACATCATGTTCTACCCTTTCCGAAGCAACTGGACTGTCAGTGTCGATATTGCCTAATATTGCGCGACTAGATTAGGCTCGCCAACAGACTGGAAATCCATGAATAGCGTCGTACTAACAGGGGCAAAATAGGTCAACCGTGCTTCTGTTATGTGGGCTGGAGGCGATGCAGTCACTTGAATATCTGGCAAAACGGCTGCTGTGATATCATTCCAACAGTTCTGCTTACATTACGACATTCAGCATGTTGTATTCACATTTTATAGATGAATTGAAACAAGTATCTCTTATGCTAAATCCAAAAAAAAAAAAAAAAAAACTCTACGTCATATGTGTCAAAATCAAGTCCTCGAGGGCTGGTGTCCTGCATGTTTTCCTGTTTTCTCTCCTCAACACACCTGATTCAAATGATTAGTTCCTTAGTAAGCTCTGCAGGAGGAGATGATCATAATCATTTGAATCAGGTGTGTTTGAGAGAGAGAGGGTTGGAAAACTACCAGGCCACGAGCTCAACACCTGCGCCCTATATCGTAATTATTACCTTGAGTACCTTTTCCATAAGGTTCCAAACCTTGCACTGACTCTCAGGTGTGGAGCAGGACTGAGTACCAGAAGCAACGAGGACAAGGTTGTGGAAAAGTATTGAATTTTAATGCACAAAATCCATCGTAACCATAAGAATACAATTCAAATTACTACACTCGAAAACTAGACTTGAAATCCAGGCAAAAACCAGACTTGGGAGGAGACTCAGCCACTCGAGTCGGAAAGAAACTTGACGAAAGACGGTTTGACATGGCAGCTTGAGAGTTTAACATTCGGACAATATGTCACTGAGAACCTAATTCGTAAATACTACAGTGTCAAACAGTGATCATATGGCATAATATGGCAAACTAAAAGAACCATAGCATACAACACATATTCAGGAACCGACTTGACAAAGTTGCGAAATACATAAAATGACAAAGTTGACAAAGCCCATAGCAAGAGCAAAGCAAGTAATGTCACAATTCTGACTTTACAAATTATCGACTGTACACATTTAAAACTACTGTGTTTGCCTGCTGTGTAGATGAGCTAAATACGTAGGTCAAAGACTTAGATTTGAGTCAATATTTCCCCTCTGCTACCAAATTGACCTTCTGCCTGTAGAGACCCATAAGGGAAGATATATATATATATATATATATATATATATATATATATATATATATAGATATATATATATATATATATATATATATATATATATATATATATATATATATATATATATATATATATATATATATATATATATATATACTTTCTTTGGAAGTTATAAAATACCTTTACTAGTTCTAGACCTAAAGATGCAAAATGCACCCGCCCCCCCCCAAAAAACCAAACAAACAAACAAACAACCTAACAACCAAAAAAAAGTGCCACCAGGTAGCCCTCAAAGATCATATGAGTAGACTGCAGGCCTGTTTGGCAAATAGCTTACAAGAGATAGCACATTGGTGATTTTCTATGAATTTTACATGTATTACATTTACATTACACTTGATTTACATATTTACAACAGCTGTTCCTTAATTATTGTGAAAAATCATTAACATGATCAGTGTCTTCACATAAACTGGCAGCCCTTAGTATTACTCAGTACCAAAGAAGTAGCTCTCAGTTTCAAAAATGTTGGTGACCCCTGTACTATGGTATCTGTATGAAATGGCACGAGCAAAGGTCTTAGGAAATTCATGTTGATGATGAAAGGGAGCAGAATTGAGGCACAACTCTCAAAATGAAGAATAACTCGCTCACGAATGCTTTAAAAAAAAAAAAACAGATTTTTTTTTTAATCAGATTTTGAATCGGACTGCACTAGCATGTATGCATTTTTTAAAGGAGCTAAAATATTATTTCATGAATGTATTTTTTTTTTTACATTTTTAAGCATACTTGAATCCGGTAAATCTGGTATAAAATGCGCTCCATCAACACCGCACCATTCCTCGAATATCTCTAGAACACCTTGACACACAGTACGACCTGTATGCTTTTAGCACTCCCTGTAATTCATTGTGCAGTAAATATTTGGATAAAAGCAATGTGAATGTCCATTTAACAATCCGTCAACTTTTTTTATAATTATACCATCTCCTGTGCAGGGTCGCAGGGAAATGGAACTTATACCAGGTGACTTCACACACAAATTGGCCTTACATGCTGCACTGGTCACCAGTCCATGTTGACATGTGTGTACTGTGCATAACACATTACACACAGTACACATCATCTTTCCATCTTTGAATCAGGACAGAACAAATCTATTGATTGCTCACTGGGCTATGGTAACCAATTCTGAAGATACAACTGTTTCTATAGGCTATAGTGAAAAAGTTAAATGTTCATAACAAGTCAAGGTCAGTTGCGCAATCCAGAACACATGCAAAGAAACTGCACGTTTGGCATGAAAGAATCTCAGAGTTCCCCAAATGTTAGACAAAACACTCGGGGGGCTGGTTGCACCCGCCCGCTTCACGCTTGCCCGAGCCTGAACGCATGACAAGCAAAACCCCTAGGCTTGAAGGGGAGGCGGGAGTGAGTGACGGCATCGCTGTGAACGGCAGATGAACAAGAACAGAACTCAACGTTTGGATTTGTGCAAAAGCTGGATACCTCAGATGCTTCTTTAAGCTTCAACACTATTGCTTCTCAAGGCGAAAGGACTGCGTGTCTTGCTTTCGTTTGTGTTGGTGGACCCTGTGAGGCTCTTGAACGTAAGTGCCCTTTGTTGTCAAAGTCACTTTCATTGTCAGCATTTCTTTTGAGACAATAGGGTGAGGCTCACATACACAATGCACTCTCATTCATGGGTAATATGGAGAGGGCTTTGTTGCAACTTATAATTTGAGCATCACGTTCCAAAGCATGTGCATGCCACAGTGACAGCATTTTGTTTGCTTGTGCATCAAGTGTGATAGACTTTTTTTTAAAGCAATCCAAATTCTCAAAGGCTGCCACCGTTTTTTTTGTTTGTTTTTTTTTTCATAATGGATGCTTCAATTACCCGCATGGCCTCATTTCCAACTTTTATTCTACATGAGCCCACATCTTATAGAGGATTCCAAATTGGGAACGTTTAACATCACGTCCATCCATGACTCTCTTTATTTGAATAAAATTGAGTATATTGGAATTGGCTAAATTTGGCCAAGAAATCAAGAATGTGGTCCATTTCATCCAAGACAGATCTGTAAGAACGGGCAACACATCTGATGTTTATTAAACCTGACATAAACATTGAATAATACAAGAAGTGAATGTACACTGCTATCAATAATGCAAACTTTGCCAAGCTGTATGTGTATGGAGGACATGTTGCTCAGTGTTTGCACTTATGCACTTATTGCACTTATTGCCTAAGCCTGGTGCGCCACTGGTAGCCAATAGTTTTACTTTCACTGGCCAACGAGACATTGAGGTACAGCAATGATAACTAAGATGTTTGTTCCATTTCACACAGCACTTGTGATTGTTAATGTAACGAAATCATTTTACCATTCAAACAATATTTTTGCACTGAAACTCTGTTCATTAAATTCTCATCCTATCTTAAGTTCAAATAAAGTTACGATTTAACCTCCAGTAAAATGCATCAAATAGACCTCCTGAAATGTTTCTCGGGTAGATGCACAATATAAACGACTATTTAAAACTCCTGTGAACTTTTATTTGTAAATTGCTAATTTCGTCTTTGCTCGGAAACACAGGTCTTGCCATATTTGGAGGCCCGCAGGTTTTTTTTAAGCTTTAGGGGCTTTGGCAGCAGTGACTGCCGGTGGCGCCAGTCTTTTTCATACCTTGCCAAAGTCCTCCCCAAAGACGACCGCTCTTGGCTGGAAATTCAAGAGCTTGGCATTCACATTGCGGTCTTTTAAGAAAAGAACTCGGGCTCCTTGCCACCTCAAATCAATCATGGAATAAAATGGAAGGATAGGGTGAATTTGAATTAAAACACAAGCTTTATCTAGGTGATATCTACCATGTATCTCCCCTCTGGGCACTGAACTACATGAATAAGTGCATCGGTTCTATGAGTGACCAGACATGGCACTAATCACCAAGACAAAGGCTGGGGGAAGGAAAGCACTTAGCTCGAAGATAATCTTTGCACTAATCAAGTACCCTTTTCAGTTTCTTTATTGCTGCAGACAATTTGTTGAGACTAGGTGCCAATGCAACACACTGCAAGGCAACACTCATGATAGATTATCTGTGACACAAATGGCATGAATTCCTCTCCAATGAGTCTTCATTAATTCTTTCTTTCTTTTGCATTAACCTATTAAAAAAGCTGTTATGCACTGGCCTAGTGTGCACCCCATCACAACGGCGCTTAAGAGGATAATGATATGGCTCCAATTATTTGTGAGTCTTTTCCAATGCACACATGCAGAACTACAGACTACATCAAACTACTTGGTGAAAATGAAAGTGGGAATTATTAGACTTGGAAAAGATGAAAAATAAAATTGTTGACCAGATCAACATTTTGCCTTGGAGGATCGTGTCTTCTGCAAAGTATGATTTGTTAAATAATTGGAGTGAAATTTCATTGTACAGTATTGTCTTGGGTTATGTTAAAAAGACAGACACAGCCTTCCTTCAAAGGTCACCCTTTCCCGATCCTGGGCAATATTTCAGACGGCAGCACAAACGGAAGCTAAATCAACATAATTGTTCCCCTGTTACTCAGAAAGGCCTTAGCAGTTTAGCAAGGAATTGATTTCCCCCGCAGCTCGGCTTATGTAGGCTTTCTCCTATTAATTGGCTCTGTGATTAGTCAACGCTTGGAGTTTGGGATTTGAGCCCAAGTGGATCGATGTGCAGATTTCACCCCACAACCCCCACGCAGGAAGGCAAGAGCTGAGATTCCAAGAGGTTCTCAGTCAAACACCGGGCAAATAGTATGGTGACAGAAAACCGTTCACACTTGCTTCTACACCTTTAGTGAGTGGAAACTGAACCCATGTTGCCTGCAAATTGACCGGTACATCATCATAGACTCCACATGAGAAAATTGTCACATAAAAAAAACACACATGCACATCTTTTTTCTGTACTTACAAACACAAGATTATTTTCTCTACATTTGCATTTAATCACAGACACGAATCAATTTTAGCAACACATTTGGAATGTCGACGTGAAAATATATTGGGCTCTGTTTTTGTGCTGATGGGCAAGTCTGTCCGCAGGCTACGCAAATGAGCTGGGACTGGGGTCAGACAGAGATTTGGTGGTTTTGTGGACCGACACAGCTTGGAACAGTTAGCCAGAGGCTGTCAGCACCATTTGAACATCAACACAGTCGACTCCCATTGTGCAAGTCAAGCGGCTCCCACTATATCTCCTGACTTGCATGGAAAAGTCCAGACAGTCATTTGGGCAAAAGGTGGGAGGACACCAAAGTTCACTAGGGAGGTGTCTGATTTGCTCAGCCGGAACGTCGATGCGTGACATCAATGCAGTGGAGTCTGCACTCACAAATAGACTTGTATCCGTCTGCCGGCCCCCCACAGATAAATTAAATCAATAAATAAAACCCCAGGACTCCACAACCTCACTCCAACACACACACTAACTCAGCTTGTGAAAAAAAAAAAAAAAATTAAATAACTTCTGCAGAGCGCAGTCCACTCTTTGTTGCCAAAATGTGAAATGCATTGAAGGAGTGGCATTTCTGTTGCCCGGAACACCTAGAAAGGCGCAACGTGGTTTGCCACCTTTTCACACCGAGCGGTAGGCTACAAAAATAAGCTCCGTTTTTGGTGTATAAGCTGGTCATTCCACAAGAGACCTCAATGTCTGAGATGGTCTAATGAATTGCTGTGGCTGCAAAGTATAACACCTCAAGCAGTTGGCCAGATAACCAATAGTGCCTTTCAGACTGCAGGAACCAATTCAAGAAACTCCAGGTGTACCCTAGGCGTTTGTGTATTCCATCCTGCTTACTGGTGCCTATCCCAAATGGCTTCAGGCAGTAGGTGGGGGTCACCCTGAATTGGTTGCCAGCCAATGGCAGGTCACACAGAGACGAACAACCATTCACACACCAAATCATACCTAAGTATTTAGTATGTCCGGGTCTTCCTAAGTGCCACCAAAACAGTAGGGTTTTTGTGTATCTGCATAGAACCATTGAGCAGGGCATGTGCTCACAAATGTTGATTGGTTGGTTGAACCTAGGGGTGTGTTGTTTTATGTAAGCGTTCGCTTTCCTCACCATCAGCAGCCATCATTAAGTGTTTCAACAATCACTTTCGCTACTGTGGTCAGTTTGATAAATTGAAATAACGGAAGGAGGGAAAAATAACTGGTCGGATGATGAGGAACAGGCTCTCTTGAATATTTACGAGGGCAAGGACGACGGATGCCAATTTATTTCAGCTACATGAAATGCTAAGGTGAGCTGGACATCGCCTCGCAAACGTGACGAGTAGTTGACAGTATGTCCACCTTCAGCGAGGGCTACCAAAATTATACAAAAAAAATACACAAACCGGTTCTTTATTTGTCAACCGGGGTAAGTATAGACGACAAGCTTTCACATCATAAAACATTTGCTGAAGTGAGGTGACTGATAGCCAACAAAGTATATCAACCTATGTGTACTTCTTTCTTTTATCATCCTGCTTGTTCGTCCGTTCATTTTTTCTCCTTGCTGGACAGGAGTACTAGTGTAGTCCCCCCCACCCCCACCCCCTCTGCCGACGTATGTCATCAGACTGATTTGAATGAACTACCTCACCCATTGGGTTTCAATGCAAACTCATGAACCGCACTCAAGTTCTTAGAACAGAAAAACATGGTACCAGGAATTATGTGCCATTGCCAGGGAGGTTTGGTTTATTTAACCTATGCTTCACTCCTCCATTGCTAGTTTGATGGATGGATGGATGGATGGATGGATGGATGGATGGATGGATGGATGGATAGATAGATAGATAGATAGATAGATAGATAGATAGATAGATAGATAGATAGATAGATAGATAGATAGATAGATAGATAGATAGATAGATAGATAGATAGATAGATAGATAGATAGATGGCTAGAAGCCTATTGCAGTTGACTTAGGGAAGGACACGGCATTAAGACAGTACAGGTTAGAATACAATATTGGGCACATATAGACCACCAAGCACAATAGACAATTTAGAGTTTTCAAATAACCAAGCATGAAATTCATGTCTAGTCCCTCTCCAATATGAGGCAGAAATTCCAGTCCATCCATGGCCCAGTGGGACCGTCACTTATTCAATTCATAATTAATCACCGTATTACACTGTAGTCAATGTACCACCGCTGAAACGGCTCTCTCTTCATAAAATGTGCATATACTTTGATTAATTTCACTGCTTTCCCTTTCCAACTTCAGTTTATGCTCCTCTCTGATTCATCTAATGGTCAAAGCAAGTACTTAGCTTTTATATCAGGAATCCCTCCATTTTTATGTTACCCTCTCTGTCATGGGGAAAGTTGAGCTCATATTTTGTTCTTTCCAGGCGGGCCCTGGCACATTACCATTGCATTGCAATACCTTCACTGCCCTGCTCAAGCAAGAGCAGGCGCGGTCGAAGAGCCTGACATACTCCTATAATTTATTCATATCCCCACTTTGCACGCCAGGGGGAATAAAACACATTTCAAAGCTGGGTCACTCATCTAAACTGGCTGCATTTGACAGTTATGTTGTGGAACTCACACAGCCCAACCTCAACCGTTTGAGGCACCAAACAACCCGCCCTTCCTATGCGTATCTTCCAGTGCAATAGTTTTCCCGCCTTTCCTTTTAAGTGTCAATCGTGCACAACAAGAAGAATAAAGCCTGTCAATCTCGGCTCTCAGGCCATCAGCCCATCATGGTTCATCTTTGTTAAGGTCTCATAGTGAGACTTTGCTACATTCCACTCATTCCTGGTTGCTTATGAGCAAGACTTCATGCAATTGAGAGCAGATACCTGTTTTCCACTTGTAAAGAGCACAGCACAGTTTCAAAACAGTGATGTTAATAAAATTAAATGATAAACTTCAAAACTGACAAGACTGGCATGATGTGATACAAGAACACCCACAACTGTAGTAAATCAAGTTGTGAATTCACATTAGTGTACAGTATACAAAATCTGGCTGTCATCTAGCGTTCTTGCGGTGTGTTTTGTCTGGAAGTAATCACAGCTCCCCAAGTTTAGGATAGACTTTAAAGTTACTAAAAATGGTGTTTGACTGTTGCTCTTCAGCTCCGTTTTTTCAGCAAAGCACAACCTCATTGTTTCTTTGAGTCAAGTGAATGCTTAACATTTGAATTGCGTTTTGCAGTTTCAGGGGTATTAGTGTGGATGATTAAAGGGCTGACTTGCAACTTGGAGATTAATCTAAGCCTCTTTCCTTTTGGGATATGTGAATAAGGCCTTGTTTTTTTTTTTTGTTTTTTTTTTCATCCCCTAAAACAACTGCACATGCTACATTACAACGAGTGACCTCTTTTTCAGGATATGTCAAACTCTCCAGCATTGGAGTTTAAGTGCTTGGACAGACATTAGAAGAGAGGCGCATGCACATATGAGGTTGCAGAAATGATGTAGTAGTCGGGCATTTACGAGACATATTTGCTTCTGACACATCCGACAGGAACTAGTAAAGCTCTCCCAGCCTCCGCCCTGAGTGGTCAAGTGATTGGCCCATAACGAGGCAGCGCAGCCCACTGGCAGATTTGAATAGGGAAGCTGAGTGGGAGGAGGAGGGTGGAGGCGTTCTCTCTCTCTCCTGCTCCCTTTCTCTCTCTCTCACTCCAGTGTCAGGATGCACTGGCTTGCACAGGCAGGATAGGAAGCATGTCATGAGAGGTGATGACACAGCCACGGCTTCGTGGCCACAGCCTTGCCGACTCCTGTTTTGGCTACTGGCGACTTTTGTTTGTTTTTCTTTGCCCCATCCGTGTCCACCGGAGGAGAGAGAGCTAAAGATAGCAGACATTAAGTTCTTCTGATAGCTTTTTTCACTTTGCCTGCAGATGATGGGAATTTAACCATGTGGAAGGTAAGAAGGCATTTTTTTAAATGTATTTTTTGATTATTTTTGCTGTCTCTCTGGGACTTTGCTCCGCTGTGAGTTTACTCCAGACTGTGTCTTTTGCGGAATTCTGAACATATAGACTAAAATATTGTAACACCTGACAGGAAGTAGAAAGCCGGCGGGAATAAGGTTTTGCTCCCCTAGCTTTCACTCTTTCGGAAACACTTTTGAATAACTTTGAAATAGTTTTCTTTGTACGCTCATATGAATGAGCATTTGTAAGGTCAAAGGTCACACGCGTTGAGTCTTTGCCACTTCAACCCAATGGTGCTTTACGACGGTGAGGTCAGGTCTCAAGTTTTCACACATTACATTCGTTAAAGTAAGCTTCAATGGATCAAGCATTTTGTCCTGGGGAACATTAGTGCTGGGAAAAAAATAAGACCTTGCCATAAAGCACGCAGCTATCCAAAATGTCTCGGTTTTAGTTATGAAGTTTACGGAGGCAATAATGAGTGATGAAATGGGAAGCACAGCTCGGAGCAGCGTGTGCCAGCAGTACTGGAATGATAATGACAGAGCTGCAGCTCTTTAGGTCCAGCCAATGAACACTGCGGGGCCATCTGTGTCATGGACTAAGAAGCAGAAGTTGCTATTTTCACAACAGCAACAGCAAAATAGAACTCTTTATTTTTATATTAAGTTATAAGTGAATGATTTTAGATAGAGCTTGAGGAAATCGGTTTTGTGTCTCTGACCCATTTTTACCAATCAACTAAGTTTTTCATAATGCATGGCGTTGACATCTAATGAATCAAGACAGCGCCTTGATGGATGCTTCGAGGGAAGTCTGAGAATACTGATTTAACACCTTATCTTTTCTTACATTCAAAATGGAAACAGCAGAAAAGAGAAGGTGGACAGGAGCATGGAAAGCAACTCTTGCGTGTTCGCACATGTTTCGTGTGTACTGAGGCATGTGTGTGACAGCTGGACCCCCCTCCCCTCTACTCCCTTCCTCAGGCTCAACCTGCTCAGGTCATGGGGCAACAAGGAAATCAACGGTGTGATACGGACCATGAGATGATGTGAGATGTAATGTGCCTCATACGAGGGAGGGCTTGGGAGTTTTGTGCAATATTTGTCTGTGACCAATATAGCGACATGTTGTTGTTTCTGTTTCCTGTTTCCCACGCATGACATGTTTCGGTGCCATTGTCAAGAGTGTCAAAGCATCCCAGCTGTCAAGACTGGCCCAGAGGCTGCCCTGTAAAACACTCTAGATAAATATAGGCCAAGATAGTATTGTGATGCCGTTTCCTGGACAATTGCGTTCTTATGTTTATATTGTTTTGTTTTGCATTTTTAAAATGATACTTTATTTAGAAGAGAAAATATGAATTTTCCTGTATTGTTATTAACTGTAACGGTGTGTGATTCAATCGAAAAAAAGAGAAAGGCTAAAAAAGAGGGGGGGAATCTTTGCTGATTAATTGAAAATGATTCCTGTTTTAATATATAGATGTGCAAAGAATCACACTGCTTCCATCTGCTGTCCAAGACAGAATAACAAAAGGGGGCAGTGTCATCTTTGTTTTGTTGTTGTTGTTGTTGTTATTTTTAATTTGATTAAGTTTGACAGTTAAGGAACATGCCCTTTTCCCCACAGAACAGCATGGAGACAATTGTGACTGTTTGTAGCTAGCTATGAATTGTATAAAGTGCATATTTATCATTCAAGAGGGAGAACAAGATATAATTGTCATTTCACAGAAAATTGCAATACCAAAATGCGTGAAAATCTGTTGCACAAATGAAAATATGAACAGATTAATATTTCTCAGTACGTTTATGACAAACAAGATATGAAAATAGCGTTTTTCAAGTGAGCAGCTAAATGAGAGTATGGGCAAAGCATGAAACGTTTGCCAGATTGTTAATTTATGTAACTGTCAGCATATCAGGAGCATGATCAATCAAAATTGCAACATACAATTTAGTGCAGAATAGACACAATTTTCATTCACTTACATGTATGTGAGTAATATGTAATATGTGCATTCATTTGCAGTTGGGAAACATTGTTTTGTGTACATTCTGAAGTTTTATGTTGTGTTGAATATGGACCAGTTGATTTATGTTCTGTATGAATATTTGTTCCTGGTTAACGCATTTAATTCATATGCTAGAGCGAGAGAGAGAGAGGGGAGGAGGGGGAGAGAAAGAGAGAGCGAGAGACAGAGAGAGACAGAGAGAGAGGGAACAAGAGAAGTGCATTAGAGCAAGGAGAGTTGTGGTGTGAGGAGGGAGAAGAAGAATAAAAATACCTATCTGGCTGCTTTTCTTGTTGTCAATCTTTGTAGCAGGAAGGCAGCAGAAATATTCATCACAAATTCAGCGTGATTGTGACCCGCAATAGCCATAGGAAAAGCACCTTTTAAGGCTCACACGGTCACCCTAGGACAGTCATACTTCAATCATTAGCAACGGTGAAATGTTGCGTTCAAAGAGTTTGTAAAACGTGACAAGGTTGCGTTGCTTACAATCTTAGTGTCCCTTTGCTTGCTTTATTCAAGGCTCTTTTTAAAGCGGGATGAGATAGCGCACCTTACCTGTCTGTCCGCAACATGTAGATAAACACCTCAATTTATACTACAATGTAGGGTGTAAATCTTTGTTTGTGTATCCCGCCGCTCAAGTTTGTCTTCCAGAACTGTGTGCGGCCATCATGATGTAGTGCACCTCCAACACAGTACCGAAGCCGAGAGCGAGCGGCTCAAGTTCTTTTTATCCATAATATTGATTTTGGACGTTTTAAATAGATTCTTAATCACAGTAAATGAGAATCCCTGTTCTTATGGGAATCCATTTTTGGCACACCCCTAGAAAAAGCATCAAATACAGTATTGATGCTTGCTGCACTCACTCTTGGCAGCTTGCATAATCATGATCATTAGTGATTGTTGTCAACGTTCTTTACGAAAACCCTTGCGAACATTTCACAAACCAGTTCATTTGTCTGCCACTGTGCCATCCAATAACTTTAGAGGTTACAAAGTAGAGTAAATGTCCTGAGGTATCAACATCCATTTATTTCACTGTTTTATGCTGTTCCATAGCCTCAACCGAACTGAAGTAGATCGCATGACATTGCACAAACTAAAAACAAAACAAACAAAAAATGATGCAAACAAAGCCTAAAAGCTAACCTATAACAACATATGCATCTATGTAACGGGTTATATATAGTATATTATTAATTTTACCAAAAGTACTTATGTTATTATTGGGATAAAGAATATGCTTTATTATTTATACCTGTGCATTTAGGAAGTGAGAGCATGTGCGCCAGTTGATGTTTTGGACCCACCGTCCGTCAAAGGACTAAGCTAATATTGCTAATACTGATAACAATATGGATTTTACTTACATGTAGTGCTGATCGGTATTGACAGCTTACCGGTAGTGTTTGGCCATGTCTGGCCAAACTTAAATTGATTTGAATATGATGGTTTCCTAATAATAAATAATTTGTTCTTTTCAGTAACAATATTCAGTATTGACGGACAGTGATGATCAGGAATTGATTCACTGAACACTCAACATAATGTTATGAACAGAATTTCAGCAGTACTATATATAGTCCTATTGTTTGTGCAGGTATCTGATTTAAAGTGGTTGGAAAGTCTTTGTCACGCCCAATCAACTTTTTTGTGGTTGAGGTCTAATGCGAGACGTGGATAACTCACAAACAATGCATCTCCCCATCAGCATCCCTTGCTGTTTCCCATCAACATCATCAACACTAAAACGTGTTCACGTTTCCTTCCCTTATTCCTCTTTATGCCACATCTAATTTTGCAAACATAGTCACATCTAATTTGGATCATTTAAGCAAGACACACACAGAAATACAAATGTGTCACCCTCTATCTTATACTGCACTTGTATACCGCCAAATCCTGTAGCCAAGCACATCCACAAAATGCAACACTGTGATTGGTCACAGTCCATCGTGGGTGGCATCGGATTATGGATCAATTTGGTGTCTGCAATCACACAAAGGCGATGCATGTGTGTGTATATGTGTGTTTTATTAATGTGTGTATCTGTGCACGAGCATCTGCTCACATGTGTGTTTGTGTGTGTGCATATGTGTGTGCGGTTAAAAATCGGACAGTGTCCTGCACTGTTTTACTGAGAGGAATAGGAAGTAGCAAATGAAGGAGAAAGAAAGTAGGATAAGATTTTAGACATCACTTAGCAATGAACCCTGGCACTTTGGCCCAGATTAGGGAGCATGCCTGCACTGCAGAATTTATCACATGCTGCTTCCCACTTTCATGAACATGGAAGAGTACAGCAAAATAGAAGGCTTGGCGTCTCTAATGTGCCCGTAACTTTGTGCTAAAAAAAGACCTAAAGCTGCTTTTGTGGATGGTATTCTGACTTCTTGTATGTCTCATCATGTGCTGATTGAAGTCAATTGGCTAGACACCTTTGGCATTTCTTGCCCAGCTTTTGGGGCTGGTCAAGGACCCCTAAATTAAATCCCTGTACCCTGTAGTTAGTGTTTGTCCTTTTAAGACCTTTTGGGCACCACCAATTTCGATATTTGTGACTTTTTTCACAGCAGTCGTTTTATCCATTAAAACAGCAAGTGATACTGCCATTATCAATGGCATTTGTTATTCTTCTGTTTAATATAGGTTGTTGCAACATTGTTTAATTTGTTATTCAAGAATTTTTTGAGGGGCCACATTATTTCAACGTTCTGAGTTCTTGACAACGCAAATATATAAATGTACTGTATGTGATGAGAAAACGAGCAGTGTAAGGGGGCGGTAATAAAACGTGGTTTAGATTTTACAGAGCATAATTCAAAGAGTCACTGCCACAATACAGCATGTCTCAATGTAACAGAGTATTACTAAAATAATATCGGTGATGAGTACTTCCGATTCAGGCCTTGCTGGTTCCTTTCTACTCTGGTGGTTTACAGCGCATACAGGTTTCCTGTTTGAAAATGCTGAAAAAACGTGAGTGGTAAATAGTGTACGACGCAAAATGTGTATTGTACAGTATCACTGAGTAACGCCACCATGCACTGTATATAGAGTACTATGTGCATGCCAGTAAGATCCTCCAGTAAAAAATAAGATGTTAAGTAGTTCAAAACAATCTCTGGCAAAGGGTGGAATCCTAGTATCTCCATAATCATCTCTTCTCAAGAAAATTTTTGGGGAACAAAATGATGAGGTTTTGGGCCAACACCAAGGAATGAAAATTAATATGTTTTGTACAAAGACGTACATTAGTGGGAACGTAATCATGCATTTTGGAAGGCAGTCATCACTGAAGTTTATTTTAATACTAAACATAGCCAGTTTATGCCCCAAATAAGGTTTTTGGGCATTGCACTGTAATGTTACAATATAGAAGACAACTGATTGCAGCTTTATCTTGGGCCTGAAAGCTGCTGTCTGCCCTCTGGGCCTGTGTTATGCAGCATTCCGAGTGACACATACGCATGCACACTGGGGTCTGATTATGTGCACCAGGTCAGCGGGGATGACCTACTTCTCGGTCGTGCCGCAGCAGCTCACCAAATGGTGGTTGCCCCGCCCTCCCTAAAGTTTGTGCTATTCAGAAATCACAGTTTTCTGACAAATTCAGTAAAATTCGTTTCAATTCCCACAACACCCCGATGACCATTCAACGACGCACTGTGTGGGTTGTCCACTCAAAAAAATCATGTTGCGAATGAAGGGATTCGACTTTTATTTGGATAGCTTTCCTTTCTGCATTAAAAATACATACATATTTTTTCATTTAAGCGCCAAGTCTGTGAATACAGGCATGCCTTTGAGAAAGAAGCGTTGGCAGTAAATCAAGCTTGATTCTGCTGCCCTCAAGAGGCCACCAGGCACCGATGCATGCTTGACCAGTCAAAGTTTCCTTTACTTATTTATGAAGCACCCCGCGCTCCCCCCAAAAGTGTCATATTTATTTGCTTATTTATTTATACTGATTTCTCTCCCGCCCACAGGTATTTGAGCGGCCCCCCTGGATTTTGATGACATTGCACCACACCCCGCTTGGTTTCCCCTGAGCAGGATGGACACTCTAGAGTCAGAGTTGACCTGCCCAATCTGCTTGGAGCTCTTTGAGGACCCACTGTTGCTCCCCTGCGCCCATAGCCTATGTTTTGGGTGCGCTCACCGCATCCTCGTCTCGCACTGCGCCACCAACGAATCGGTTCAAAGTATCAACGCCTTTCAGTGTCCCACGTGCAGACATGTCATTTCCCTGAGCCCTGATCGTGGACTTGAAGGACTCAAGAGAAACGTGACCTTGCAGAACATAATAGACCGAGTTCAGCAGGCCTCATCTTCCGCTGGGCTCCCGCTGCCACTGGCCCTTCCTGCCCCCCAAAGCGGCCCCAACTCGCCCGGAGACGAAGACAACAAGCGGCTGGCCCTGGTCCCCGTCAGCGTCGCCATGTCAAGCCCTGGCACCCCTCCGGAACCGGTCCAGTGCCAGTTCTGTGAGCAGGATCCGCCACAGGAGGCCGTCAAGACGTGTGTGACTTGCGAAGTGTCGTACTGCGAGGAGTGCCTCAGGGCTACGCACCCCAACAAGAAGCCGTTCACTGGCCATCGGCTCATTGAGCCCATGCCTGGCTCTCACCTGCGAGGGCTCCAGTGCTTGGAGCACGAGGAAGAAAGGGTCAACATGTACTGTGTAATTGATGACCAGCTCATCTGCTCCCTCTGCAAACTGGTGGGAAGGCACAGAGACCACCAGGTGGCAGCTCTAAGTGAGCGCTTTGAAAAACTTAGGGTGAGTGTTCCCATTTTTTCAATATCTAATATGATATTTATTTTCATTTTTGAATGAGATGTGGAATCGTTTACATCAGCTCTCCCTCCTTCATTGAACCATGGTGCAGTACCAATCAGAGGTTTGGAGACGCGCTCGAGTTCCGTGGTTCTCAAATTGGGGTATGGGTACCCCTGGGGGTACTCGAGATTTTGAATAAAACAAACAAACTGTCACATTCTGTGTCCCTAATGTCTTTTCCTGCTGCTACTTCACACATCGCGTGCTCTTTTGGTTAATAAACCTTTTTATACATTCAAAGCTGCCTTCAGTGTGTCCCTGGGTTCCCATCCTGTTTCTCCTGACACAAACATGCAAAAAAAAAAATAAAAAATAAAAAAATAAAAACAATTAGTTAATCAGGAAAATATTAGTTAAAGTTCACAAATGTGTATATATATATATATATATATATATATATATATATATATATATATATATATATATATATATATATATATATAGAACTTGTCACCTGCCAGCTCTCGTTACCTGCCAAGTTAATGTTTTATTTTATTTTTTTATTTTTTGGTGAACAGATTTCTACTTTGATTCCAAAAGAAGACACTTTAAGTTGAATATTTTTTCTGTAGACAAATATTTATATTTAATGATTTATTTTTGTGAAGAGATCTCTACTGTAACCCCAAAAGATGATGCTTTATGTTTAATATTTTTCTGTGGACAAATATGTATTCAGAATGACTTCTTTTTGCAAACAGGTCTGATACTTGCAGCCCTACTGCACAATTAATCGAATTTTAACCGTGATCATGATATTGGCTGCCACGATTAACCAAGCTAATCCTCTGGGATATTAACATTACAAAAGCCTGCAACCTGTTAAAAAGAATTGGAATAAATTCGGTTTGAAATAACTGAAAATTACATTTTGGCTGCTAATTGATTAAAATTCGCTTAAAAGTAAAAAACATATTCTTGGTTCTAGGTAGGCTTCATTTTTTTCATCTGTTTTCACTCAGCAAGTAAATTAGCCGTGCTGCCCTGTGTGCCAAGTTCATTATGAGTTTATTATAGATTATTATATTGTTTATTATTATTATTATTTATAAGTACCAATCCTTGAAGCCTTGTTCATATAATGCTTGTGTAAAAAAGGCTATAAATAGACATGTTTGACCAAAAATGATGAATAATCGTAATAATCGTAATCACAATTTCAATATTTACCAAAATGATGGTGATTATTATTTTAGCCATAACCATGCAGTCCTAGGTCTGACACTTTATGTTGAATATTTTTTGTGGTTAAATATTGATTAAATATTAAGTTTATGACTTATTTTTCTGATGGGGGTGTTTAGGCTTAATCAAAAAGTTTAATCATTAAGACATGTTTTAAGTATTTTTTTTCAACCCAAAAATCCTTTGCACTTGTAAAGGGGTATGTAGCTGAAACATTTAACATTTTAACATTTAAACATTTCCCAAATTGTTGATTAATACTTTTTATTATTTCTTAATTCCTGATTGTCAATAACATTATGAGAGTTAGTGATGGAATTATTTATTAGGCAAAAAAAAAGTATTCTCCAGAAATTATTTAAAGTATTCACCATTTGCCAGATAAACAGCTTTGCACATCTTGATACTCTCATGTGATGTGATGTGGATGATGCTTTATGACCTGGAATAACCTTCACTTCACACTTTCGCATTGTTAAGAATTAATAGCTCGGATATCCTGACCTCTTAATGGGTTTTTAGACCATTTGAATTTGCAGGTTTTCAAACATCTGACTGGTACTGTCCATATGTCGCATTAAAAAATTAGAAAATCTCACATCATGTTATAAAACTATTATCACGGTCACAAAACCTGCATGCACAGGTTATTGCCATAGAGTAGACGCAGATTTATTCGTTTTACCTGTCACGATAGGTAACTGTCAATGATACATATAAAGAATACAAACTGATACATTGAAGTAAAAAACCAAGTTACTGATACTGAAGAACTTCACACGGCACGCATATTAAACAATTACGGCGCACTAACAGCAGAATCATTCGTATACCTGACTGTGTCCAGTTGAAGACTGATATTTTTTTGAGTAACAACACTATTTTGGAGCCCATTTAGGAATGACACATTTGGAAACAGCACCATTATTGTGTCTGCCAAAATACTGAAAGCGGTTGTCGGAGAAAACACGCCGAGTGTTTAGTTTGGACAATACATCATAACCAAAGATAAGAGCTGTAGCAGCACTGTTATTGAATTTGCGCTGGATGAGATAGTGACCGTCATATATTTATCCAGTAAAGTGCACACTTAACTACAACCTGCAGAATGCCACATTTTCGACTCCAGCATACCTGAAGGGTATCTAGTCTGGATAATAGCTTGGAAGATTAAGTATACGTTGGTGCATATACAATAGTCTTTATTTACAAACCGACCTTGCCAGATACTTGCTTGATATATAAATCAGAGTGTTTTCCATCATTTTTGAAGGCCAGTGTTAACGAGGATGCTTTTGACAATGTTATCTGTAGGTAACATTTTTCGAAGAGCCAAATGCAAACGACTTTCCAATAGATTTTTCTTGTGTACATAGTCCCTTGTTTTAAATAAGCACTAAATACCCTTGTTAATGCTCAAGTGTTTCGAAATACTGTAAATTATGAAACAATATATGCGGCTTTGCCACCTGTAGTTATCAGATCAGAGGGCACCTTTTCTGGAAATACACAATGGGCTATAAAATAGTCAAAAGAGCAAACGTGCGATTTGTCATGGCATAGCTTCAAAACATTTCACATAAACAATCAGATTTTTGTTTCCTAAGGGCATTTCCGTGAGATATTTGGGGCCCGCCCTAATGAGTTATATTCCATTTGCCAACATTTCTATGAGAGGCTTGAAATGTCGTATTGAAATAAATTTCTCTTATTTTCATGAATAGCCAAATGAGTTTAGAGCAGTAATTTAACCCCTCCCAGAATAAGTCATTTTCACAAATGAATGAGCAGGTGAGATTCCATATTAGCTCTGGAATTATTAGGCAATCGGCATCATCACAAAGACGTGCTGGTGTGAACAGTCATGCATATTGGGCCATTATGAGCGTGCGTTCGGAAACTCTTAATTTACGGAGAGCCATGTCTGTTTTCAATTGGGGTGCAGGTTAATGAGCGCCAATCACCTCCCTTTTATATTGGCTTAACTGAGCATGGCATACTGTACAATTATATATAATGTGTTGCTGTCATTTTTGGAGATTGCATGCGTGGTTTTGGAAAGGAGAGAATTGGGATTCCAAGAGCTCATTCAAAATCCAGCTTGCACAGTAACAAAGCTAAGTTTTCACTGACATTGTCTGAGATATTCATTTCACAGCACACGCCGCTGGTTGGGTTTAACAGTGGTATGTATTATAAGCAACAGAGATTATTTGGAGGTCAAAATACCATCCGCTCATTCAATCACCAAACTATAGCAAAGCGTTGCTCCAAAAGGTTGAACCTTGAAAATGTATCACCTGACCATATAGATTTATATTTACAGCAAAACTGAATGGGAAAGTCTAGACACTACACATTAATTTATGCTCAACTCGATGAGACACATCCTAAAGGCCTGTCACATGTCAGCAAACTTATATAATTAAAACTCAAAGATGTCCTTTAATTCAGATCTTTTCCCCTTCTTTTTGGACTCTGAAAAATTACCCCTAAAAAAAGTGACCTATTTCCTGGCTCTTACTTTTTGATGCGATGTGCTGTGAATTTGAGATGTTGTAACATTTTTTCGTTGTTACTCTTCACACGCGTGCATGCACACTCACTCACACACACACACACACACGCACGCACACACGCGCACACGCACACACACACACACACACGCGCACACACACACACACACAGGCACACACACGCACACACGCACGCGCACACACAAAGAAAGAATACTAGATAACTAGAATAGTTTCCTTTTCTGTGAAGGTCTGATAAGAGCCATAGGGGTTATTGTCAGAATAACCATCCATTTTCTGAGATAAAATTACCCACAGGCACTAGGAGGAAAAAAAAATAGATTTCAGTCCCGGATGGTGGGTGAGAAAGAAAAAGCTTCAAGATGAAAAATAAAACAAAAAAGAAAAAGAAAACAAGAGTTGGTGTGTGACTACATTGGTTCCAGGTGTCAAGCATTGTTGCGTTTTGCAAACCCGTTTGCTTTCATCGGCTGCCCTTTAGTATTGCCCACATCATATGGCCAGCTGACATTGTTATCTTAGAAGTATCATTCATGTGATTTAGCATTTTTTTTTAATGCACTTGTGCATTAACATGTGCAAAGCTGAAAAGTAACCAGGTATGAGTATAACCTCCATTTCCCTCCATGTCCATCAACACTCAGGCACATGCAATAGACACAGTGATAAGGCAATATGTAAGTATGTCATAAGCTTCCAGGAAGAGATTTGTGCTGCCTTTGCTTTTGTGTGCCAGCATCGTATTAAGGCCATCCTTTAAGCTCCCTGTGGCACAATGATCACCCAAACACAAACAATAGAAACCCTGGATTAAAATTATCTACGTACTTAAAATAGGGGAAAACACCAGGAATGTTGTATCATTAAAAAAAAAAAAGACAGTTTATGCATGCACTTAACTGCATTGGGGTAGCGTGCCTCCACATGTTGCAATTTCAGAAAGGCACCACAGTAACATTCATGTTGGATCAATTCAAGGAGAGAAAACGAGTTGTGCATGGGACAGACACAGCATCACATCAGCTTAAGCTTAGCATGCTCGATTTGGCAATTGGGCGAAGCTCTTGGAAGTAAAGGAGATTGCTTGTACCTATGCTGACCACAAGAAGGGAGATGGTCTCAAAAAAAGAAAGAAGTAGTAGAGAGGAGGACAGCGCTGATGTGCTGTCACCTGTTTGCCGGTTTGTTAGCCGCAAGCGCCGCATGCTCTCATAGGATGGCAAAAAAAGCTTTTGATGCCTAATTTGCCGCTTGGCCGGGTTCGCGCATGACTTTACGCTCAGCGGAGTGGCTGTCCCACTCACGTCTTCGACTTGCGCAGGACTGTGACTAAGGCTTGCACGGGACAAGATGAGGAGGCAGTGCCGGGATGAGGGTTACCACCATTGTGCAGAGGTATGGGAATATAGAGGGATATTACAACAACATTTTATACAAACTCGCTTAGGAAGAGAAAATATCACTCCATCATTTAATGGTATCTTCTTTTTGTTTTGTGAAGAACAAGCGCCTGAGGTTTTCTCAAACTTACTTGGTCGGTGGAAACCCAAAAGGGGATCTGCTTTCATTTGAGGCTTTGCTGTTTTTGTAGAAGGGATTTCTGCTCATTCGTGTTAACTCGATGTTTTCTTTTGTTTTGTTTTGTTTTCTCTCATCAGCAAGCCTTGGATTCTAACTTGAGTAATCTGATCAAGAGGAACGGCGAGCTGGAGTCACTAATGGGGAAACTGATTCAGACTTGTCAACATGTGGAGGTGAGCGATGTGAGACTTAACATCGTCAGTGATGCACAATATACAGTTCGATTCACTTGGGATGATTTATTGAAATGTTGGAAGACAGTCACGTGTCTTCTTATTGTGCATGACATTAAATGAGGATCTCTTGGGTTCGCAACCTTTTACTTTACTCGGACCAAGAATATCAATGATACTATAGAAATTGATGATGCATTATAGCTTCATTGCACTGAATGTAAAATCAGATGTATTTTTAAAATGTCATCCCTAAATCGTTCAGAACACATAGGATGTACATATGGATGGTTTCTGGGGGTGCTCAATTCATTTCTTGGTATTTGGACAAACACAAATGTAAAGTTAAGTCATTGTTTATTGTGTATCTTATTATGACGGTGCAATCATTTTTTTTCAATGTTCATTTTTTTTCAATGTTCAGGCATCGGGTGAGTTGTTCATTCTTCACATGCATACAAAACTAAGGGTGGTGTAGTCAGTAGTTTTTGTAGGCGGCTTCATTTCAAGGCTGAACTGACATCAGACGCACAAGAGATCAAGCTTTTATAAAAAGCTATGCCTGTGGGTTAAAACTGCAGCAGCACCTCTTTGGAGTTAATGGAGAGCGGCATCTTTGCATGAAACGGCTTTAAAAAAAGGGTCTTGCCCTTCATCAAGATGCTCTAATGCCACGCAGTGTGTTGTTTGTGAAGACAGCGTTCTGAAGCGAGTTTTGATGATGCAGGAATTTGAAATATGCCTCCCCCAAAAATGAAAAACAGCCATGAATAAATGATGCGCAAAACAAGGGGTGAAAAGCACTTGTCCCACTTCCAAGCGCCCCTGTGCATTATGGTTCACACACTCCAGCCTCCTAAAATAGCTTGAGGAGAGTCCACGTGAATTGTGTTGTGCTTTGATGTGAGTAGGAAACGATATGCCGAGTTACACAAGAAATTCACTGCACTGACAGTCCCTCCAGCAGCTTTGTTCGTATTTCTTATTGGCTTTATTACTCAGCTCAGTTCATCTGCATTGGAAAATAGCTGAACGCTCTCCAGCCTTTTTCACTGTTTAAATGAATCAGCGGCCCATGTTATTCTGTCATACGGTCCAGTAGGCTTTGCCAACGGTCGTTAAATACTCCACTTCTGTGCGTTGCTCTGCTTATCAACTCCATTTCTATGGGACTATTTCCGTTCAAATGTATAGCAGTTTTAAGAACGCGTTTCAAAATTGCAAAGCTCGACACTGCCATGGCAACAATCCCAATCAAGGATCAGACGGATGAGCAATCATCTGTAATCATCCCACAATCCTAAACCTCATCAAAATGACAGTTCAAGTAGGACAGGCTATATTCACATGTAGGCCTACCTGTTATATAACGGTAACCATTACTCTAACAATAAATGAGCAAGACATTAGCAAGCTATTGTGCTACAAAAGCACGCATACTTTGGTTGAAGTGACGCATCACGTAGCAACAGCCTTGCTCTATGACGTTGCTTCGAAATGACATTCGAAGGTGATTTTCCGGCTTAGTTTTTTGTCAATGCCGAAACTTGTGCTATCAAAGCAGAAAATGCATTCTTGATTGTTGTTTGTTTGTTTTTGTGAATTCCACAAACACGCAATGAGGCAACACTTTGCTTGGCTGCTGGACCGACGTTGAATCAATTTCTTGTTTATGCCTATGGTTATGATGGTAAAAGCTCTCAGTTGCCGGAAATGCATTGCATGGTACAATATATTTAATGAATGAATTATTGTAAAATCTCGTCAGATACATGTGTTTGTTGAATCTCTATTTATGTTGATTTATGTTGCACTCAGTTCTAAAAACAGTCGGGTTGAAAAAGATACAATTATGGGTTTAAAAAGAACCGACCCAATATTTGGGTCAATTTCATCCAACTTTCTGTTTTATTTTGCTGAAAAATGAATAAATGGGTTGCTGTTTTGTACAGGTCTATCTAAAAAATTGAATTGTTTTGTAAAAAACACAACCCAGAAAGTTGGGTCAAATTGATCCAAATATTGTTAGTCCTTTTTTGACCCTAAATTGGGTTATTTTTGACCCAACTGTTTTTAGAGTGTATGTTTTTATTTTGTTTCAACTACGGTTTTCTGTTTTCTGTAATAATCAGTGCCTTTCTTTCATTGTAAATGTATGATGTTCTCTGTGAGTTTTTGTATTTTATTTTTTTTAATTTTTCACCTGAAGGCCTCTGGGACCCTGTGCCGATGAAGGGATACAAATCAATATGACTTGACTTGACATCCAGGTCATGTCCTTCTAAGCATTAGTATAACCCCAGAGACATTGTATTTAATGGAATGATAGGATTGATAGGAATACAATTCATTAAGAATACGCAACTTCAGCCAACTATCCATGGCATTCAGCTCCTGAATGTAAAACAGTCACAAGAGGGTGTGCCATGGTATCGGTGAGCCATCTTGAGTACCCAAAACTCTCAGCTCAATACTTTACCCGATCTTGGTACTGACCCATCCATATACTGCACTGCTTCACATAGCCAACTGGATTAGTTTTAGCTTGTTAAAAAAAATCAAAGATGAAGAATGTCAAAGTAGCCCTCATATCTTTTTTTTTCCCCCTTATATGGCTCCCCAGACCAAAAGTCTGGACCCCCCTGGTCTTTGTAGAATTTATTTACGGTGAAACTTAATCAAGAAAATATTCAGTTTTTAGTCTTAACATCATAGTTCTGATGACACTGCTACTTTTTGAGATTATAACTGAGCAGAGATCCACAGCCTCATTAAAATTGAAAACAGAGTTAACAGACTTAACATTTTTGGTTCATCTTGAGATTTCAAGTACACACGGTATTTTTTTTTTGGAAGGGGGGGGTCGGTGCAATAACTCAGTTTTGAGAGCTATCAAAACATTTTTTATTGTGCTCGTACTTTGCAGATGTGTAAACATGTTACTTATTTTAGGGTAAACAAGGCACAAAACGATTTCCACGGTCTACTCAGCGAGGTCAAATAACTACAGTACTTGGAAGTGTCTCATTGTGACTTCCCTGGCAGGTGAATGCATCCCGCCAGGAGGGCAAGCTCTTGGATGAGTGTGACACTCTGATCGACATCATCCAGCAGAGGAGACAGATAATTGGCAACAAGATTAAGGAGGGAAAGGTAAGGAGATTTGACTGTGGATAAGTATTGGTTGTTGACGCTTGTGGCTCTTAGGCCTGGTTTTACGTTTTCTCATCCCTTGACCTATTTATTTGCGGCAAGGCATCCAAACAGAATGGCTGCCTCAAAATAGGTCCTTCTGCAACCTTGTATCGAGCACTGTAAACCTTTCATTTTGAAACTAATAAGACTTTCATGATATACCGAATCATTTTGACATGTAGGATAGCAATAAAGAAACAACCTTTTTCCATCAACACTTTTGTATTTGATGAATCACCAGGCACGATCAATCAGATTTAAAAAGGTCTGCAGTGTTTAAAGGACTTGGCACAGTATCAGATTTGAGCAGCGATTTCAATGTTTATACCAAACTGCTGACCTCAATTCTTTGCGACCTCAATCTGTCTCTTCGAATCTCTGTTTGGGGCAGAGAGTGTTATTAGTAGTTATTTAAAGGACATATTTTTATACCAGACATTCACCGACCAGTCTAGAAGGGAGAATATTGTTTCATCTTTCACAGTCAAGCACGTCAAGAGAGATGACTTGAACAAACTGAATAATTGTACAGAACAGCACATTGTCTCTCATGAAGCACTGCCACGTTGTTTATGATTGTAGGGTACGTGTACAAAATTCATCGGCTCATTTGAAACGAGGCGTATGTTCTGTAGAGTACTGCATGTAGAGAATACATAAACGTTCCTAGTGACGATATGCTTTCTTCTTGCATATTGACTATATGACCACTTCCAGCATCTGATCATACCATGTGGAAAGTATGACACATTGCTATAAAACATCTGCCTTTATATAGGTAATTCCGCCCGGTTATGTGTGATAGCATCAAAAAAGGTCTGGTTTAACAACATGCTAAGCATTGTGGTCGGAATCTCTACTGGTGCACTGCATCATAGAGAGCTGTTTGAAAATAATGGCCAAACAACAGGGTCAGAATAATAGAAACATCTGCCGCCATGTATAAATGATAAAAATATAGTAAATATCAGTCTGCCATACCTTAGAATAAGGTTGTTGCTAAATATTCCACGCAGGTAACAAACTGTTCCTCACAGTAACTCCTCACAGTTAGAACAAAATGTTAGAAAATAACAAAGAGATACAACGATTGCGACTGATTACACTGATATCAGGAGAGCGAAAATGGTCAGATATAATTAGAGTTCAGGTGCTTTTAAAAATCAATATACTGTACAATAATGTGCTCTGCTGCCACCTGTAATGTCTATCTCTTACCCAGCATTTTTTTGTTTTGTTTTTTTTCATTTACACCCAGGCGCAAAGGCTGCGCAAGCTGGCCCAGCAAATCTCCAACTGCCAGCAGTGTATTGAGAGATCATCTATTCTAATCACACAAGCAGACCAGACACTGAAAGAGAGCGACCATGCTCGCTTTCTGCAGACTGCTAAGAGCATCAATGAGAGGTCGGGCCACCACGCGCATCGGTCCGCTCCCGTTGAACACTAAAAACTTAGAAGAGTACAAAGAGATACAATAAAGGGTCCATTTGAAAACTTTGATTCCCCACACAGGGATTACATTTACAATTAAATCAAATCTTACCCCGCATGTCGACTTAAGCTTCACGTAAGCCGCTCAATTGATTTTTGGCAAGCAAACGCCCATTGCGAACATGTAGCACCCTCAGCTTGTTTTTCCTGAATGGTAAATGCACATTATTTATTAATAGAGTTGATTTACATCCAGTATTTGGTTCGTGTCGTTTTAGGGTTTCCATGGCAACCGCATCAACCCAAGTGCTCATTCCTGAGATACACCTGACAGACACGTTTGACAATTTTGCCCTGGACTTCACCCGAGAGAAGAAACTGCTGGAAAATCTCGATTATCTCACTGGTAAACAGTAAACTTGATTTATTCACTTGAAGAAGCTCAAATCCAATTTGCGGTACGGTTTAATGAGCCTTAAATCTTCAATCCATAAGGTCGCTATTAACTGTAGGCATTATGGATCATCGCCAAGTCCAACAAAGAAATTTTTCTTTCTCGCCTCTACAGCACCGTCTGCTCCGTGTATTAGGGAAGAGCTGTGCACAGCGTCCTACGACACTATCTCAGTACACTGGACATCTGACGACGAATTCACAGTCGTGTCGTACGAGCTCCAATATGCCATCTTCACAGGACAATCTAACATTGCTAGTAAGTTCTGTGTGTGGAAATGGAAAAAAAAAAACCCGCCTTAGCAGCAAACGCCACTTCAAATGCACTGTTGGGCAAGTTACTTCAAAACTGTAATTCATGATTTATTACTCATTACTTTGCGCTCATTTGTAACAAGTGCAACATTGCTATTTTTCTGTGCGTAATATTATATTACCGCGTTACAGCAAAAAGTCATTCATCACAGTAATTACACTACTTTTGTAATGCATTACTCCCAACACTGTCCATTTTCATTCATAGACTTGAACCAAAACAATGGGCCTTATTCAAATGTGTCAAATGTGTCACTTCACGTGGCTTAATTTTTTCAAATCTTTCCTCTGAGGTCTGTGCAATTCATTGGAGAGCTGGATGATCGTACCAAACATTAAACAGAACCACTACACAGTGCACGGTCTGCAGAGTGGCACCAAGTATATCTTTGTTGTTAAGGCAATAAATCAAGCGGGGAGTCGAAGCAGTGAACCGGGGACTCTGAAAACTAACAGTAAGTTGCCGACTAACACGGGCTCACCTTTAATGAAACCTGATATGTGATCCATTCCGATCATTATTTTCATTTTCTCCAATTAGCTATTGATGAATTAATTTCTTTTCTCCTTTGCGAAACTGAAATTGAATTAACTGAGAATAAATTTGCGCGAGGGATCTTGCCTGCTACAAACCCCGATTGGATTCATCATTCTACCCCTTCTCCCTGGCAGGCCAGCCCTTCAAGCTGGACCCCAAATCTGCTCACAAGAAACTGAAAGTGTCACACGACAACTTGACAGTTGAACGCGATGAGAGCACATCTAAAAAAGGTCACAGCCAGGAACGCTTCTCCAGCCAGAACAGCTACGGCGTGGTGGGGAACGTTTACATTGATAGCGGCCGGCATTACTGGGAGGCCATGATTGGGGGAAGCACATGGTGAGGGTTTTCTTTTTTAGCTATGTGTGTACAAAATTGTGGGACTGCTTTTTGGAAACCTTGCAAACATGTTTGAACAGTTTTGTTTGCTAAGTGCAAAAAAAAAAAAAGTATTATTACTGCCGTTCCAATGACATGGAGTATTGACCAGTGCATACATTATCAAAACAAATGCTTTTTTTTTTTTTTTAAGCATTTAGCCTATATTATAGCCATAGGTGTCAAAAATAGTGGTTGTTTCCTAGTATTTTTGTATGGGTTTATGATAATATCCATGTGGTATTTTTCCTGTGATTTTTACTTATTTATTCATTAAAGATAATGGCATAACGTAGGCCACATAGAAATAAAATGTAGCTTTTTCTACTTACCCATGGCATTATGGGAAAACATCTGTTTCTAACATTAAGCCCACAAATATTTTCCAACAGATTTGCTATTGTGTTCAAGCTTTTTCAAATACTGTACGTTCAAATGACTTTGTCAGTCAAAAATGTTTGTCACATTGATGGGTCGGTCCACAATTCCTTTCATTTGCATGATAATTGTTTTTTCTGTAGTCATGGAGGACACTGACCCATTACTTAGTCAAGTCAAACTCATGACAAACACACTTGCAATGAAAAGATAGCTCCACCCAGGAAGAAAATTAGTCACATCGCCAGGAACCAAGTTCTTTTCTTTTGTTTTTTTTTCTTGGTCACAGCCTAACAACCCTCGCCTCTTCTCAGGTACGCCGTGGGTATAGCATACAAGTCAACGCCTAAGCACGAGTGGATTGGCAAGAACTCCTCCTCATGGGTGCTCTGCCGCTGCAACAACTCCTGGGTGGTTCGCCACAACAGTAAAGAGCTGACCATTGAACCTTCGCCACATCTGCGCCGAGTTGGCATCCTCTTGGACTACGACGCTGGCCACCTGACCTTCTACGACGCCGTGGGCTCGCAGCATCTGCACACCTTCCACGTCTCCTTCGTTCAACCCGTGTGCCCCGTTTTCAACGTGTGGAACAAGTGTCTGACAATCCTCTCAGGTCTTCCCATCCCCGACCACCTAGAAGGGTTAGAGCCTCAAGAGTAAACACCAGCGCACATACGCAGACAACACTTGACCTTTCCTATTACTTCCCCAAAAGTTAGTATGTCAGCATTGATATCGTACTGTCTGTTGTAGGAATTCTAACCTGGGTGGAGGGTCAGCTAGAAACATTCAATAAAGATTACTCAGGCACACAAGTTTACAGATGTCGCACACCAGGGAAAATGACATTATTTTGTTTGTACTTGCTGTCAATTGCTACATGGCATCTAAGAAATGAAGCATTACCACTACATGACAGAAAAAAAAGTAGATGATGCTATCCCTTCAGATGTCGTCAAAGTAAAATCTCTCAAGGCAGGAAAAGGTTTTGGAAAAAGATGGGATTCTGTAAAACAACAGCCACAAAAATCAATCAATGTTTTACTCTTTTATTTGGTGCTTTGGACATGGACTTGGGGGTATTGTATTAGGAAAAAAAATATATTTATATTGCCAGCAGGGATAATTCCTGTCGGTATGGTGAAATGGGCTTTTTATCCTTGAAGTTTTTGAAAACCAAGCTGCTGTTAAAGAGTTATTTTCAAAATACTGCACACAACTTTATAGTCCTATTTTCACACAACATTGCAAACTGTGTTTGCTGGCACCAAAAGAAAAGATCGAAAGCATTCCTTTTAATCAACAATGACCATCAGATTCAACGCCAAATGTATCTGCAATTGCTGTCCTTCTTTGCAACTGTGTTTGCAACCATCTTAGGAAAAAATAAAATCCTTTCAATATCAAATAAAATCATGCTTTACATCTCGGGAAAATAGATTTTAAACATGACAGAGAATAGAGCCACTTGAGATTTGAAAAAAATCTTAATTTTTTTTTGCAGTGACCAACTGTAGCATCTCATTGTGAATTTTAATATTTGGTTATCTCTGACAGTGCTATTTTGTTGTGAAACCCGGTCCATCCAAACGTGTGAATTCTGTTTCCATATGATGTTATTTGCACCAGTGCTCTGACGTTTTTCTGCCTGCATGAACATTGGTGGAAAATGAGTGTGGTCTCACTTGTATCTTCAAAATGGTCAAAAATAAAGAATATTTTGCACATGGAGCATGACTACTTAATTTTGCTCAGTGAAGTTTGATCTTGGCTGCCAAGATTTGCCAAAACCAAAACCAACTCCTGCCATAAAGAGTGAGAGCATAAATATATGCGTGTAATGACTGTATTACCAATCAAAATCCTGCATTTTCTTTTTGCATTTAAATTTTAGGTCAACCCTCCAAATAAATCCGTTCATCAGATATTAGTTCTTTCAGATGACTCTTTGTCTGGTCACATTTTTAATTAATATAGACAAAAAACATATTTTTATTTTTTTTGGTGAATTGCTTTCCATAAGTTTAGGACCACAAATTCTGTCTAATAAAGCACATTTACTGAATGTGTCACTCAATGTGTTTTACAATGATTAAAACATGCATTCGAAGTCATTTAACCCCTGGGAGTCAATGTTTCTAGAGACCTGGTATAAATTCTTGTTCCTATTTGCAAGACTTTAGAAAAGAACACATGGTGCCATTTTGCACTTTTATATGTTTTGACAAGCTATGGAATTGTTTTGCCTCTTAGGGGTTGTTTTTACCACATTATCTTTGATTGATCAAGATTAAAATCCCAAATTGGATCAAAGTGATACTTGGGTTGAAAGGAAAATAATAAAAGTTGTTATAAACTCCCGTTGTGCTCGACCTTTGGTCACATGCAGAGCGCACGATGACACATAGCTGCGGTGCACTACATTAGCATTTTCAAATGGACATGATGCAGCTCACAGCATTATGCAGCAGTCCTTTTTGGCTTCAAGGGGACCTTGAGTGCAAGTTTGTGTGGGGCATGAGGCTGTGGGCCACTGGATTCCTCACTTCATGTGGATATTGGCACTTGAACCACTGACCTTAGTCAAAGACTACCTTTTTGTTCTTCAGAGACACACGTCAACTCACGCACTGGTTTGTTCAACCAAATGGCCAGCAGATGTCACTGTTAAATCTCAATACACGAGATCCCACTCAAGCGAAGAAACAAAGTGAGTTCTAAAAACAGGCTTTATTCACACACACCTACCTCTCCTACACACGCACACACACACACACGCACGCACGCATGCTCACAAGGTTTGCGTGTGTGCTGGAGCCTAACTCGGCTGTCTCTGGACATTCGGCGGAGTACCACTTTAGCTGGTTGACAGTCCATTGTAGGGCACACAAAGACAAGCAAATATTCACACTCACAAATACATCTAAGAAGTTGGAAAAGAAAGGTGGAAATAAAATAAAACACATGATATCCTGTAGGTGGTAGTTTGCAGTCCTATGAACCCAAGTTGTATCAGGTAGGCATTCAATTTCTTAATGACTTTATGTTACATGAGTTCTTCTGAAATAGTACGGGGGTTGCGATGCAATCGTTAGGAGGGCCTGTCGAGAAATGGCCAGGCGTAGGACACACTTGACCGCTTGTCAGCAAATTGCAGAGCACAAGAGGATAAACGACCATTCATGCATCCAATCACATCTAAGCTGGCAATAACTTTTTTCTAAATCCAGTTGATTATTAATGTGATTTAGAAAAATCAGCACTATGTTTTAGACCTTTTTCTTCATGTTGAAATATTTTATATATAGATTAGATATAAATTTAAAATAATAATGAATGATAATTTATGAATGCAGTGTATCAGTAAAATATTTTGTTGATGAAACCGTGCTATTCTGATAAATATGGACACGGAAAAGCATGAATATTATTAACCCTGCAAACGTCGAGACCGAAAAGAAACAAAAAGCTCTCTCCAACGGAGAATTAGCATCTGACCGTGAAGAAAAGGCCAGCCGCTGCTATCAGAAGATCAGCATTGAGGGCTCTTTGAGCTTTTCCCCCTTCAACAAAAATTGCCTGTTTACCGAGAAGGAATGAGCACACACACACACACGCACACCCCCACACATATACACACACACCTGCATTCCTAAGTGAGACCACATCCCCCAAAAGTGTAAAAAAACTGGGTGTGGCGGAGGAGAAACTTTATCACTTGTACTGCGACAACCGACTGCACAAGTGGTCTTGTAAAACCTTGGCTCCTTTGTCTCTATTAAATCAAATGTTTCAACTAAGTCATGGTAAGTGCGACGTTTCAACAAAAACGAACGTGCTAGGAACTAGTTTGACGAAGGAAATTTACCAAGGTTCCTTTAATAATTATGATAATAATCATAATAGTCATAATGATAAATCATATTTGTTTTTTGCACAGTCCGTTTGAGAAAATGTTTTTAAATAAATTATGGAAACGAAAACCATTTATAAAAATGCACTCTTTCATAGTCTTTGTTCTAACACACTCCAATAGTGTTTGTTTGGGGGATTGAATTGCTAAAGAGGCACTTTTTGTGTTAATGGGAAAACAAAAGGTTTTCAATTCTGTAAGCACTGAGGGAAAGTCTAATGTGCAACATCTATCTGAAGAGAATCAATGCATATTGCCGGGAGGCTTCTCAAGGCAACAGCAGGGTTGTCGACTTTGTTAACCTGCAATTAGCCTTCGCACGGTTGTGCTAATTGCGGGTTAGCTGCAGGTATGCCATTGTTGTCTTCATCTTTCCCTTCAATAGGTTTTCTTAGAGGAAACACTATTTTCTAATTTTCATCAACACAGTGGTGGTTAGGTTTAAAGAGTTCTTTTTTTTCAGTTCAGTCTAATCAGTATGACACAGTGCACTGGCCCTGTCACAGAAATTTGGCGAAAAAAACTCATCCTTGTTTTTTTTCCTGGTACATGGCTTGATTTTTGTTTGATTTTACAAAGGCTGCTCATTTAGCTCACTAAAGCAGGATTTGTGTGCTTTCTACACAGTTGCACTCAACCTTTGAGATTTAACGATTTTAAGTATTGATCACAGTCAGGCTGTGATTAAGACCAACAAAAGTAACAGCATCAAAATACATTTTGATTTGGATAGCTGCTATTTGAGCACCAAAAAAATGAAAGCACAGAGATTATTTTGTCATGTTTTAAAGCAGTGGCGGTGTCTTCTGTCTTGTGAGATGTACATTTTTGGCCCACTTGTTTTTAAATTGGAACACACAGGAATAATCTTGGATGCTGAATAAGATCTTGAAGAATTCTAAATGATACGCCTGGATAACACCATAAATTGGTCAGATTTGATCTTAGCCGTGTCCACCTTTTTGTGCCAGATGTCATTTAAAATTTAAAGGTTTTTTGTTTTGAAAGTAGATATCTATAGCTCGACAGTTGATCATCTTTCAGGACTGTAGTTTTGGACCGGCGAGTCATTGTTCAAGATCACCTGCAGTCAAAACAAACAAACAAAAAAACAGTCAAAATGAATATCGTGCATATCACTGATTTATAATATTCAAAACCATCATTTTTATCATTGATAGCTGCTAAATCCTAAAGAATAGCATTGATTGGGATGGACACAACAGGAAATAGAATTGTGATTGAAATCCTTGATGAAGCAATGTCACACGGACACAACGGAGCTACAGCTTTCACAGCTGATGAAACGTTCCTATTGTGATTCATAGCATGTGTCAGACAATGACAGTTACTGCCAACAGCAATTTTCAGTCTCACCAGTTTTAGAGTACAGTGCAGAGGTCATACTGTAGATGTTTTTTTAATTTTTTTTCTTGTGCAATAACAGCACATCTTAAAAAAACAACGTGGGGTAAAAACGGATGATGGAACTCTTAGGGACAGCTATTGACTTGGCTGTAAAATACTGAATGTCCTCTTGCAAGTACATTGTCGATAAGTGATTGGCCTTAAAATAAATGCCCCTGAACTGCCAAGTGAGATAGGGAAACAAATGACAAATGTTAAATTTTACCGAAGGTCGTCCCACAGTTTAAATGGTGTTTTATAAACCATCGCTCATTCCGCAGTTCGCAGCTCATTGGAGCTGTTATCACCCAGTGTCAAAAGAAGGTACAGTACTAAAATACTAAATACGAATGCTCTTTGCAGTTTCAGTAAATTGATTAACGAAATTAAATATGCAATATTACTTTTCTCTGATGTTTTGATGGATGGCCTGAAATCTTCTGATATACTATTTAATACTTGACGCACACAATGCATTAGGGATTGACAGCAATATACGATTACAGGATAACAATGAATATTTCCTGATTGTGCTCTTTTGTACCATTAGGTTTAACTGCAATTGTATGGATTTCAAAATAAATCACCTTTATTGGGTTATAGGCACACTGGTGGATTTCACAAAGCAATAATGTGTTCCAAACTTTACGGTGAAATCGATGCAGTCGCGACCAGTCTACGGGAAACAAGCATCAAATTACAATTACAAATGCAAGCTTACAAATGTGTGCCCTCCAGAGACAATTGTTCAAACGAGGTTATAGGATCAAAAAGGTCCAGGTTTGAGAATCCGCTAATTCGTATTACTTTTATGACAGTTTTATTAAGCAACATTGGGTTCCTTATCACCCTTGTCCAGATTGACCAATTTTAAGATGATCAAATCTAGATTGGCAGTGCTCTAAAAGGGACATCACAGCACACTGTTGTCTATCGGCATTTCAAACAATAACAAGGAGAAGAGCCAATGTTTAAGTGTTTCTCTCATTTAAAAAAAAAAAAAACAAATTGAAACGAATCGCAAAAATAACACAGACATCCACCTCTATTTATCATTTCTCTTTTTCATGAAGAATCACCACAGCAACAAGAAACAAAATGATACATAACAGTACCAATCAAGTTTCGAAACACCATCAAATTCAAAGTGAAGACATTCACACTATTGACTATGGCTAAAACACACCAGTGAATTGGAAGTCATTTCAGCTCCGACAGCATCTTCCACATCATAAAGCTCATTATGTTAAAAAATACCAAATAAAATACCAGAACGTGCAAATCCGGTATCTGGACAAAATATTTCTATTTGAAGACTATATCTGATAAAAGGAAAATATTCTGTTTTTAATGAGCATTATTGGTGCTTTCCAAATGATTTGGTCAATGATTTAAGTACTGCATTGATCTACAATCCAGGAATTTTTAAAATAATGAAAGGAAATAAACCTAGATATCGATATAGAGTAAAAAAAAAAAAAAACACACACACATATGCATACACTGTCAATGGATAAGAGGTTTTTTTTTAAAAAATCTGATTTACTTGTGATTTACAATTGTGACACGTCTTCATGAGTAATGTGTATCCACTAATGATGACAAATCAAGTGCAAAATACAAATACAAGTATCTACACAAAGATAGAAATTCTACTGATGAATCTTAGAGTTTTGCTTCATTTTCTTCCTGAATCCCACCTTGAAATCCTACCCTCTTGGGCTCCGGATAAAATCAGGTTACCAAGTTATCTGGATCCAACTGAATATTTTCCCCACCAAAACAAAATGAATCTTTGATGCAGATTAAATCCAGGATTAGATTACGTGATCCTAACCAACTTCAGAACCCTTCTTACCTTCTTGAACAACCCGTTTGTACGATTCGAGCCAGTCCAAAATCCAGCTAAATCACCTCTCAACTGTCCCCTGCAAACAGCGGCAGCTCTGCATTTTTAGAAAGTATCACCTCGATCTGCTCTTTGACCAGATCTTTGTGGGTGAAGGCCCAGCAGTCTGTACCTGCAGTTTCCATAGTTTGACCAGTAGAGAGCAATATGCACATTTTTGTAAGGCCTTTGCAAACAATGGATGTTACTTAGCTAGCCAGCTCTCATCAGCATTTGATGGCGCGAAAAGGTCCACATTTATACATGCGAGTGCACATCTTCCAGCAGCCAGCTATTCCCTCTCCTTTGCTAACCGAGAGCTGGAAGCTGTTACGTGACATTCAAGCAACAATGGCAACAAAAGACAATGCAAAACAAGATGCTTGGGAGGGATTCCCTGTCTCCGGCGTGCAACGGCTTTCCGAGCTTCCTCCACCCACTTCCTTGCTCCGACAGAAGAGGCAGCCCAAGGTGGGGATTTTTGCCGTTGCACTGATCCTACTTCAAGCTCTCTTTGTACAATAATCATCCCACATTTTCAGTACTTAAATCCCAGTTTCCTTTTTATTTTTTTTTTTAAACTGGAGCTGAAGCCTGTTTTACGTTAAGCTGCATTCTGGCATGGAGCACCAACTGCTTGAAGGAACCCTCCATTTTTTTATTTTTTTTTATTGTAGTCATGCAATCACCATATTCACTGAATATACCTTGACGCGCAATGTTCTTACTGCCGTTGTTTGATTCCATGAACACTGTATATGCATTTATGTTTGAAATGTTTAAAATACATTTCCAAAAGACTGCCATACCAGATTTAAGGAATTTATAGAATAACCCATCACCCTTTCAACTGTGCAAACTGTATGTTAAGCACATGTGAAGAAATTGACAATAAACTTGACTTTGACTTTGAAATCACAATACAGGAAAACCTTGCTTATTTGCGGCGACAGCATCATTCTGAGGTGAAGTGTTTGGCTCTGACTTTAATTAGATTTGCAATCTAAAAGCGTTAAACCAAAGTCCATGTTTTACATTTTTTTTCCTTTGATTTTGGCTATGTTGGCTGACTTCAAACAAAGTTCACCATTTCCCGCTGCTTCAAGAGTGCACTTTTTTCTTCTCTTCCCTTTGTGGATGTAACCGTCAGTATGCTGGGCATACACCGTAGGAATTTCACAGTCTCAGACTTAAAACTATTGAAGTGCAGAGCTGTCAGGGTGGAGTAACTATTTTTTACTGGCACGCTTGTGAACGTACTTGCAAATACAGTATGGTATATTTGCTTAGGAGCATATTTTATGTTCAAAAGTATGGCAAACATAGTTACACATACATTCAAACGCTGTCCATCTCATTGCAAATATGATTTGTGGAAATTAGACTTGAAAGTTTTACAGTACAAATGTAAATAACAATGTCAAAAAAGTGTGAATTTTATTGTTAATTTGCTGCAATAATAAACATTTTTAATAGTTTCATTCTGAGTTATTTGATTAGAAATGTACCGCGGTAGGGAGAAGGGAGTTTTTAGAATGCTTAAATAGGCTGCTTAAAAAAAAGGTGTAAGGTACTTGAATGAGTTTTTGTATTTTTTTTTTGTATGTAGTGTCTGGTTTTAACTGGACCATTGAGTCTGTAATAAAGTCTATAAGGCGGGAATTCCACATTTACAACACTGACAAGTTTAATTCAAATCCACGTAAAGTGACAACAAATGGGATCTTACCCTCTCAAACGGAGCCGTACCATATTAGATCAAATTGCAACTGTCAATCCAAATCGAATTGCTTCAATTTCAAAATGAACCATCCCTAAATCGTTTGTCACCCTACATATTGAAAAATTGGAGTGATGCTCCTCGATAGCATCAGACCAAAAACCTAATTCACATTTTGTTGAATTCAGTTTTTCAAAAATCCGTACCACTCGCCACTCCGCACGTGTGCGCGTTATTTTTACAAATATTTGACCAATCTGAAGTGTTGAAAATGGCTTGGGCTTTTTTTTTTTTTTTTTGATGCAATGCCGAAGGTTGAACAATCTTGTTGTTTTGGGGATCTCCTGAATAGTGGTGATTTTTGTGATACAAGAATGCTGACCAATGACACCAATACTATAGGATTGAATATTTATCAAAACCTTAAATCTAAAAGATATCATACATTTGATATGCATCATGACTCTTCTATTCTGGTAGCTGTTGTGACAGTTTATTCTCATTTGATGTATTTGTTCTTGTCTTGAACAAATGAGACTAACAAGCAAGCAGCTTTGTAAAGGCTGTAATTTGAAACCTCCGCTCACAAACCTAAATCTATTTGAAGATTAATAACTTTAAGAGGCATGATGTAAGATCACGGTGCCTGTGCCAAGGTTTTCTTCCTCAGCAAATAATGCCAAAATAGTTTGTATTTAATCAAAATATTGGGGGCAAAAGCCAACGGTGTAGCCTTTTGATTATAATGCGCTTTTTCATGTTAGGAATCTCAAACAAATGACAGTGGAATGACCAATGGTAGAAATGCTCCACAATCAGTGTTATGATGTAGAAATAAGACGATTTTGAAGGAACTAAGGGAGCGTTATCTATCATAATAAACAATCGTAGAACCACTATGCATCAATTAGAGCGGGGGCATCAAAGTCTAGTGCTGGGGACATTTTACGGCCCGATGGATGATACTTTGCAGGACCCCTACTTGACATCAATATTTGTTAGCTTTTCATTCAAATGTATGATGTATGATGTATATGTATGATTTTCTTTTAAAGAATTAAATTTAGTAATTGAATAGATTCATTTTATTGAATTGGAATGCATTATGGGAGGCACCCTCTTGGCTGTCCTCTGAAAGAGCCCACATCATGTTAAAGAGGAAGTCAACCCAAACGTTTTCTTTACAATAATTTGATTCATGTAGCCCCAGTAGTCTAAAGCAGGAGTTCTCAAACTTTTTGGAGTGAGGGACCCCTTTTTAGAAAGCAATTTTGCAAGGCCCCAACAAAACGAAGAAAATAATAATTTAAGACAAATATAAGTGCCTTTTTTATTCAGCAACATGTTCAATTTGACAAGTATGTTACTTTTGAGCTGTACTGAAGTTTACAAAATGAATTGCAAATTGCATCCCTCCCGATAACAAAACGAGTCAATTTACCCCCAAAAGGTTGCTGCCATAACAGTGGGCCCCCGGTTTACAAGATTAATCCGTTCCGCGGTTGGGATCATAACGCGAATTCGCCGTATGGCGGGCAATCCAAACCTACGTTAATTACCTATTGCGTTAAAACCCCAGGTTAAAACATCAAAATTGTATATACACATTAAAAATTGGTATCACAATAGTATAGTGAGTGCTACTTATATAGAACATATACGTATACAATTAAATAACCGCTGATAGGTTATTGCAGATACGCTGATCTTAAACAATAGACTTCTTCGTATTTCTTGATTATCTCCAGCTTCGTTTCCATATCAATCATCTTCTTACTTCTCTCTTCAACATCACTAGCAACTTTGGGACCCATGGCTAACCCATTCAACTTTGAACTAAGCACCAAAATGCACTATAAATAAGTGATTGTCATTACTAACAGGAGAGCAGAGCTTTAATGATCCACTATTTTGGAACAAGTGACGCCGACCAATAGCAGATCAGCACCTCCGTACCTCCGGGACGCCAACCAAAAGCAGACCAGCATTTAGTGAGTGACTTAAGCAGTGAGGCGTCCATAGACATATGAGCGTGGAGTGACTCGCAGTCACGCACACACACTGACCGCCATGTTTGAGGTATCGTAAGGCAAAAAACATGACATAAAAAGGCGACGAAAAAAGCATCGCAGTCCACGTCGTAAGATGAAAAAAACTTCAGGCAAGGATGTCATAAACTGGGATTCCACTGCATTTAGTCAAAAATTGTGTTATAAAATAAAATACCACTTTAGCGTTGCTGGCCTCATCGCCTTGTTAGCAAGCAATTGTAAACAAAAACACATTTTGGCAAATTCAAAAATTATGTTTTCAAAATTATATGAATTAGTTTCTTTATTGAAAAGTAATAAATACTTTCACAAATTGAGATAAAAAAAAAACCAAAACAAAACAAAGAGCCCACGGACCCCACTTTGAGAACCACTGGTCTAAAGTAGGAGTCACCGAGGATCACATCAGTAGCCTGCAGACCTGTTCTGCAAATCGTTTACAAGTGATAGGACTGTGTGGATTTTACTAACGATTATACATATTTGACATAAACATTACATATTACACTTGATTCTCTCGGTTTCAAAAAGGTTGGTGACACCTGGTATAAATAATTTTAATTCATGTGTTTGCTGGAATATGATGTGGCAGAATACAGAGATTTTTATCCTTGTCTAGCGACAGCCATTTTGCCTCTTACTGTTAATTAAAAATGACTGTTTCCTCATAGCTCAGTTAACAACCAATCGTAGGTCGACCTGCGGACATCACATGAGCTACCTCAGCAAACAGGTGAGCCGTGACGACCGCCGCCAGAAATGGGGGGACTGCTGGATTCTGTTTATTAATTATTTTTCCACAAACACAATATTAATCAGGGCAGCACAGTGGTATAGTGGATAGCACATCCGTCTCCCGATTCCAATTCCAGCTCGCTCCATCCTCCCTGTGTGGAGTTTGCATGTTCTCCCCGAGCCCGCGTGGGTTCTTCACGGGCACTCCGGCTTCCTCCCACACTCCAAAAACATGCTTGGTAGGTACACCGGACACTCTGGTCCAGGGCGGCTCAGTAGAAGAGTGGTTAGCACATCAGCCTCACAGTTCAGCGACCCCAGTTCGAATCCATTCCGCTCCGGCCTTCTTGTGTGGACTTTTGTGTTCTCTCCGGCCTCTTCCCAGATTCCAAAAACATGCATGGCAGAGGAATTGGACACTCTATATTGTCCTTGGATGTGATTTGGGTGTGTGAATGGTTGTTTGTCTCTGTGTGCCCTGCAATTCATTGGCAACCAGCTCAGGATGTCCCTCGCCTACTGCCCATAGACAGCTTGAATAGGTACTAGCACGCCTGCAACTCTAATGAGGATATGTGTCTACAGAAAATGGATGGATGGATACACAGTATTGTCCTGAGGTGAGCTAGACATGATCAGTTTACTAAGAAATGTGTATATTACTGTTTATTGATGTCGTTTGAGAGGCAATTTTCGACATTTTCTTTTTATAATAGAGATGGCGTCAGCACAATAGCGGCGGAGATTCTTAAGCCCCGGCCATTAGATGAGACAGGCATGCCCCACCTGTCAAGCAGTACTAATGTTGCTTCAACTCTGTCCATTGTAAAAAAATAGCACCTTGTTGTATTTCCTAATCTTATCTTTTGCCCAGTTTCATTCCCATCAGGTGCGTTTTATTCAATGGCGTACATCACTGCCAAGCCTGGGTCAAGTACTGTTTCAATATATTACATCGTAGAAGCTGGTCCCTTGTGTCTTACGTCTGCTTTTCCTCAATACACCTCCTTACCTTTTTTTTTTAGCACTCATGCTGAAGACAATGCGCTACTCTCGGAGAAAATGGGCTCTGCCCGAGAATTCTTTGGATTTGTCGCATAATTGATCCCTGAGAGAAGAGCAATGGGTTGAGCATGAGGTGAGGAAAAAAGGGTTTAGCAGGGAACTGGGGGTTAACAATGAGGAAAAACAGTGGGGTGAAGCTTAATCTGTGAGTATTTTACAAAGATTAGGTAAAAACTTGCCTGGCATACCTTTCTTTCTTGTTTGGACAAATGTGTCCTTCCAGCCAATTCAGGCATTCAGGTTGAATTGATACTATTACTATTGATGCTTTGCAGGATATTGATTTGTTGCAGAAGAGAGTAAAATAAGAGAAAGGTTTCCATTTAGGTTATCAAAAACATGTCCACTAATTCACTTTGGTCTTCAGTAAGTGAAAAGCAAGCAAGCGGGGTTAGATTGGGACATTGAATTGGGCATACATGTACTGATGGTTTAATATGGTCTCCAATCTAATGTAATGCCTTTCACTACCATTGCCTAGTATGTTAATGAAGGAACAAACAGAGCATATCGGTAAGATATATTTGCTTAGACTCGTTGGCCCGATATCTAATAAAATTCCTGGTTTTGGAACACAGAAGGAAGCCGGAGCAGCAAAAAAAAACAAATTGTTAAGTCACGCTAGCCATTTGTTCTCGGTGCTGCGGAAGGACAGATGTTGTGAGGAATGGTTCCATTGCCTCAAAAAAGCGCAATGGAAAATGTGACCGCGCAGAACGAAACCGGGCTGTTCAAGGGTCAAACCTGTACAAAGGGAAAGAGGTTATTATTACCTTAGATAAGTTGAGGGTTCGTGAAGGATGATTGCCTGCACTTGACTCAACTCGAAGGAGGTGTGGATGTCTGACTGCATGTGCTTATGTGTCAATGCATTATTATGGAAATTTTTTTCTAGTGGTTTTAGCGCTATTGTTTCCTTCATTAAAACTCTGTCTCTTAACCCCCCTTTCCCCCAAGTATTATCTAAAAATGGGCCTCCACAGGGCTCCGCCGCTTGTGCCCTAAGCAACAATTCAGACAGGCAGTATTTCCATGACTAAACTGAACCTAGCATGTCAGCGTATCCTCCCTGCCTCAAAACATTTGATGGATAAAAACGTGCTTTCCCGCTGCGATGATTCCACGGCCTACCTCACTCACCATGTTACATCTGAGAGGATGGCGATGCGTCCACATTTCAATGTTGTTGTGCAAAAGTGTTAAATAATTGACACTGTTCTTACTAATGGAAAAGCTTATCTAATGTATGCATATTGTATATTTGTTGCTTTCTTCATCGACAATAGACATACTGTAGTGTCACACAAACACAAGAATAACCTCTCCATTCAACAACACACTGACAGACCTTTAATTGTTGTTGTGGAGGAGCAAAAGGATTACCAGTTGCATGAGTTAGCCACTGTTCATTAATGGATTTGCATGTACATTTACAGGGGCATATACTCATCTAAAGCATTTTCCTTTTGTAGCAAAATAATGTTGTTAAAACCTCACCAGCCTTAGAAAAAAACAAGTACCGGTAAATATAATCGTTGAACTCTAAGGAGTCCTATATAAATGTGTCCATATCGTTGACAGCATGTCATGTTGAATTTGATACATGTCAAAGCCATAGACAGTTCTCAAGAGTTATTCAATCGACATACACACTTATCCATCAACTTTGTTAACGTGGCTTGAAGGCCTCGTAGAAACATTTCTGGCTATGCCCTCTGTGTCTCACACTTCATAGGAAAACGATTTGTTTGCATTCTATACATGCATCTTTCAAATTCAATCAAAAAAAAAGATTTCAGTGCATATTTCTGTGCCTACTTAGAAGTGGCCGGCATCGCGTAGCAATATCTACTGGAGCTCATGGCAGGTGACAAGTCACCATTCATTTTTAATCATCCGCGGGATTTGTAATGCCAGCAAGGTGTCAACACGAGATAAACACCTTGCCGGCAAGATAATTACAAATTCAACAAACTTTCCCAGGAGGGTACGAAAAACAATGCAGGAAATAAATAAATCCCATTTTTGCACTTTGCACATCCTTTGAGAAAATGGTGGCTAGTTCCCAAAGTGACTTTTAACTCACCTGCCTTAAAAAGACAGGATCGTTTCCCTTTTATTTCCAAAACAAGCTTTGAACCCCACTTTTGGGTCAACTTGGGCCGACAACCTCCCGCTGAAGCACCCGCTGCTACACTGCCACGGACATGCGCAGTAGCTGGGTGACAGCTCAGATCTCTTGATGGGCTAAGGCCTGTTCTCAGCTTGCCCACTCTCAAGGTTCATTTTTAAGAGGGGAAAGCAGAATGGCAAGATGAGTGCAAAAGGTGAGCAGTCAGAAGGGACCCAGCCTGTCTAGAGCTGTCAAAAACAACCGCTTTGCAAAACCTTGTTTTATTTTACCATGCCTTTTTTTTTCTTAATGTTCTACCGTCTGCCACTGCGATTTTGTCCATAATTAATGCTGGTGAATTAAGTTGAGGGTACACCTGGAGAACTTTTTCAACCTTGGAAGACACAAAGGGAGAGATGTAATATTGAAATGTTCAAAGATTTAAAGACATACCTTTCAGATTCACTTGATACGTAAAAGCTAGTCTTATCACAACCTTCATTGATTGATTGATTTATTTTTTTACTGGATTTTCCTCACACTGTTTTTTCTCTGTTTAAGGCACTTGAGGCCAATCAGGACACGGGTCGATCTAAAAACGACTGCATTTTGACACTTGGCCATTACATTAACAGAAAAACATATTGCAAAAAAAAATACCACACCGTGTTTACTCTGCGGCTACAGTAAAACATTTTTTTAAAAGATACTGAGGGGCTTATTTACAAGATCATAGCTCATTGATGTTGAATGACAGTAATAGTGTCTTGCTCAGAAAAAAAATTGAATTACAAAAGGTTTACAAGACGTCTTGGACTAAAGCCTCTAAATACCTTTCTAGAAGTTTTAGCAGTGTGCTTTTTTTGTCACTATTAGAGTTGAGTGGGGTTGCCAAGCAAGCCCTCAATGAGTATATAAATATGAAGCTGTTCAAAGCCATATAGCCTTTTAAGTTACAGACGTTAGCCTGTGTTGATGGAGGATCCTGCTGTGGTGTTAATGTTGTATAACCTTGAAGGATGGCCCAAAAAAAGGCTACTTTTCATCACCGAGCCTATCACAATGTACCATTGATTTAATGCAGAGCAGATTGCCCCTGCTATAGTACACTGTAGGTTTGCTTCATGTAACATGAGGTAACTGAGACAGGAGTTTAAAGGAAATACATTTCATGAAAAATTCCATATATGCTAAACTAAGCAATTTGTGCTTTGAAATGTTTGTGGCGTCATATTCATAAAGACTTGAGGCTGCAATCGTTTCCATCTGTGGATCAACAAAGTATTAATCAAAGATCGTGAATACATATGTAAATGTGCTTTTATTCCTCATGAAAAAAAAATATATATATAAAATATGTGTGTGTGTCTGGGGATTATTATGCTATGCTGTGAGGCTGACTCGACGATAGCATTTCCAAGCTCTGATTCATTATTTCATTAGGAATTGTCAAACTAGTTAAATATACTAATCCAACAGACTCATAGAGGACACATATTCAAAGAGTGATATTCATAAGAGGAGCCTCATGTGGACATTTCAGACATCACAGAAGTGGAAACTTTACTTCACGCTCATTTGCCTTCTCTCATTTGTACAAACCTTTCCGACCAGCCCACATGAATAATACATTCACTCCATTAAACTGCAAAACTAACACAGTGAGCATTTTACTGGATTAAGTGCATTCTCTTGCTTCATAGCTCTTTTACAAAGTCCTTTCTGGCTGTTGGGGGGGTTGGAATTTGTATAAAGTTGAGGGTAGTTGACTGACATTTCATTTGGGGATTGCTGTAAATGGACTAATCCTAAACTCACACCATCAGAGTTCTGAGCACATTATGACAAAGTATTGTGCGTAAAGGTGTGGACCGTGGCGTGGTGCTGTTGGAGAAATGGAGAGAAATATACTTGATCTGAGAAAGCTGGGCGATGATATTGATATATTGCAATATGAAGCACCGTATGCTTATCGCAATACCACGTTCATTTTCTAATATATTGCGTATCAGTTTTGACACACCTTACTTTGTAATATTTCATATTTCGTTAACAAACTCTTTCTTCTTGGGTTTCACCATCTTTTTTTTCTCACCAATGCAAGCGACATCACAGATCTGTTCCGCTTATGGTTTAGGATAAAAAGTGGCCGATCGAGATTATGTCGATTTGTAAAGTTGCACGCAATAAGACAGCAAAATCATCCAACGTTCCGGCCTTCAATACGAAAGACTGACAACTGCATCGTCGATAAAGTTGCTGTGTGTCATCACTGTGAGCAAACTGCACGTTCAAGCGGTGGAACGACCAATTTACAAAACAATTCACATGCAGCGTCACCAGCCACAACAAGCATGTCCTAAGTAGGATCCAGCAAGACAGACCAACATATGGAAATTAAAAGAAGACCTATTGGCAGCAGCAGTTCCATAATGTCTATATTGATTTACGATCACATTTCATGCTATAATGAACATGCGCATCTCAAATCATGATATTTACTGATATTTTTTAATTATTTTCAGTTTTAATTATTCTATTCGCAAGGAACGTATTAACACATTCAAGAGGATGCTTGAAATAAAAAAAATGTAGACATGCTGCTTTTTTTTTTAAGAATGTTTAATGTGTGCTCATAGATAAGATGCCAATGTGGCTACTAAAACAGAATAATAGGATGTCTCCATTCTATTAAAATGTGTTTTGTTTTTCAGACGTTAAAATGAAAGAATTTTTTTTTTTACAAATATTTCCCAGTAAATTGAGATATGTATCACAATACACCTATGCTGTATCTGTATATTTCGCGATACACTTTCAAACCTCAATACCCAACACTATAATATAATATCTATAACACAGATATTTCGAAATGGCATGGCAACTCGTAAAGTGCATCAACCATAGTATGCTGACCTCTTCGACAGTTTTTCTCGAGGAAAAGCTACAACTGAATCTAATTACTGGCCAACCAATATCATTTGAGTGACAAGGGTAACAACATTTAATCATGGCTTCACTACAGTACCGCGTTTCAGTATGAAAACACCTTTTCAAGGGCAATTTGTTGCCTGAAGAAATCAATGTGTATTATTTCAAATAGAACTCTGGGGGAAATTCCTTAGCAGTCGATATCTGCAGGTGTCACCAAGTCAACCAGTTGAAGTCTTAATAGATTTGGCCACTTCAGAGGTATGTGGAAAGCTGTAAGCACAATAGTTGCTATTAGGTACTGGCAAAAAAACTGGCACAAATGTGGCCATTCTAGTTTGCGGCATCACTTGTATGCATTCAATGCATTCATACAGGCAAGGGCACATTATTCCAAGATGGGAATTCCAAGATGGAATGGGACCAAATGCACCAGAAACATACACTATTAGATGATAGTGTTATCATGTATGAGGAGACAGTGAATATACTGTATAAAAAGGAATTTCCTAAACATGACGCAAATCATAGCAAGCGACATTCTTCACAGCCTTTATCCATATATTCGCTCCAGTTTCTTTGTAAAAAAAAAAAAAAAAAAAAAAAAAAGTTATTCGTAACCTTGTATCAACTTTTATCATTGCACTCCATCACTCCATTTCTCAGTCACACACACTCCCAAATGATGCCCCCACAGCGGCAGCTACCACAAGGACGACAGCTCGACCTGAGTTGAATGACAAACAGCGATAGCTAACTTGATCGGCCCGAAAGTCTGATGAATGCAACTATGCGGATATCTCTTCATTGTAATCTAAATCTTCACTTACTGTCCATTTTGATGCATATTTGCTTGTCATATAACAGTGAATGCATACAACTGATGCTGCAAACTAGAATGGCCACATTTGTGCCAGTTTTTTCTAGGTTCAGAATTCAGAGGCATCTCAGCAGAGCTTCACTGCTTTTCTTCACTATTTGTTTGTTCAGAGGTCAGGATCCAGGTTCTGGATTTTGGGTAGATTTCTAAGTTAATAATGACCATACTTTGACCAAATTATCTCACCGAGAGGCCTGCTTTGCATACGCGGCACATTGCCCACGTACATGAATTAAAGCAGCCATCTTGCGTTTAACCTTCAAACCTAACAAGGGGTTCACCAGACCCATCCAGCGGTGCATACTGAAAGAGAACTACCATACTATGGACACACATTCAGCAATGGAACTGAATTATAGGCAACTATGGAATCTCGATTCTAACAAAATGTAGGTACTTTTTGTCGTTTTTCCCAAGACATAATTGTAAGTGCTCAATACAAACTACAAATCTTTTCAGAGATAACAGCAGCAACACACTTTTAATCAATAATAGCAGTGCTACCCATGACCAATGTTTTGCCAATATCTGCTGAAAAGCAATGTCACCACCTCAAAGGATGCAGTGACTCACACAGAGAGTGCTTGAAATCATAGAACTTTCTATTAACATAGCGCTCTCTTTGAATGTGTTTTCTCACCTAATGCCAAAATGTAGTTTTCAATGTTATCTTCTGCAGTTCATACCGGAAAATGTGACATGAGATTAACTATATTTTAGAAAATTTTGCCAAAGGTTTCTTAAAAATTCTGAATCTCGAGAAAAGTATTGATTTCATAACAATAATTTCGTTTAACATTGAGGCAGTAGAGGGACGCATTTTTTTTCAGATGTTGCATCTTTTTAAACCTTTAAGTGCTAAAGTAGCAAAATTGCCCTTACCATTTTCAAACTGCAATATTTTTTGAATAATACATATGATACCAAACCAGACTATTTTACAGAACAAAATCAAAAACTCTGGCCCATAATGGGTTAAAAAATCTGTCAGGGTAAATGCCCAATTTTCATTTTTTCCCTGTGCTCGTGCTATGCTCCGATTATTCCCCTCAAACATATGTTCAGGTACAATATGTATTTATGTGACCCTGAACCAATTTTCAGTTTCTGTCGTATTCTTCACAGGTGAAGAGGTGAACTGGAATGGACTGCGGCTCAGCAATGACCATAATGACGAAAAGCACCACTGAAGATAAATAGATGGATGAACAGAGAACTGATACAAACCTGGGGATGGAAAAAGGGAAAGGACTGCACCTGTGCCTGTATCTCCTACCTAAATGAATAGATGCTGTGTTAAGCATAATGTACAAACAATATAGCAGAGCGAAAACGCCTGCAAAACCTGCATCTACCTCACTGCGTACCAGAATGGCCACGGCTCGTCAGCACTTTTGTAGAGGCCTGTTCATGCACAAACACAATAAAGCCACCACTGGGTATCTCAGGTGACTAGCAAAGCTCTAATCCGCTTTCCATCTAAGCACATTTTTAACCAGAGGTAGGGAGAACTGGGAGACATAAGTTCTCCACCACTGCAGGAGTGTTTACACAACATCAACATAATGCACGTGGATGGATATTATTGTCCACCCAGGTATAATGAAAGGAAAAATGAATATGACAGTGGCTGCCAAAAATGTATAGATTCCCAACCCTTTTAAAAAAATGCGTCTGCTTTTCTTTTAGTGTGTGTGCGTGTACGTGTGTGTGTGTGTGTGTGTGTGTGAGGAGGGGTTGCAAAAAAAGAGAAAACAAAACAATAAGTTAATTGGGGGAAAGCCGAGACAGAAAGACACACTCTTGCTGAGAACACAGGCCTCATTTAGGTTGGTGCAGGATTAGCTGAGTCGCACAAACCTTGGAATTAAAATGTAAATGAGGACAAGGATTGCAGCAGCAGGCGTGCAACAAGACAAGAAAGAAGCAGCATGGGTAGTAATGGCTGCAAACTGCCGCTTTGCTACCGTCGTTGATACATCTTGTGGATACGACACTTATGGCGGTATCGATTCTCTATTGTATCAAAATATATCACATTTTGAGTATCGACTATGCTAGCAAAGTACACATACTAATTCAATTCCATTCAATTCTGTGATATCTGCATACAGTATTACATTTGGGAATTGACAATGCTCGTAAAGTATCAATATTAATTTAATTGTATGGAATGGATTTTATGCACGTAAATTCTAATGGGTATTGACCATGCTTGTAAAGTATCAATATTCATTAAGTCTTCCATTTATTACTTTCTGAATAATCGTTTGATTTTTGTTCTCTTTAAATTAAATCATTATTTTTTTAGAGATCGTGCCTGTCGTGACCCCCTGCTCGCATTCATTTGAGTCCAGATCAATACAGTCGATGGACACCAATCAACAATGCCTGAGATCTACACCTATGGAGTGGAAAACTAATTGCCAGCAAAACCGCCATTTAAAACATTGACTAACAACCGATGTGTATTGGAGAATCCCGTTTCGTACTATTTTCTGAGCTCGGAACATCCGGAGAATTTTCACTGAAAGGCACGTGTCAAATAAACCGACAGTCAAGACTTTTGCCAAGGTAACGTCAAAATACAAACGTGCGCACGCTCAAATACGTACACTTTCCCCAGCAAGGGGTCACCATACCCAATTAAATGCACAACCATCGGCACACGCACGCATGGCAGTCTGATAGGGCAATCAGTGTGCGATGACAGTATCGGATCCTGGTGTGATTGAGGTGACAGCAACAGAGACAAGATGGGGCTTTTCGGCAGCTGTGACTGACAGCCAGAAAGACGGCCAGAAAGACAGCATAGTTCACGCATCTTTCTGTCCGTCGCTTTGTCTCACCCTCCCTCTTGCGAGTACACAAACTATTTCAACCTCCTTTGTATGCTTTTGTAACTTCTTTGCCACTTTTTTTGCTTCTAAACTCAGATCTGTCTGCCATTTTGATCGAAGGCTGGATTTAATTTTGCCTTTCATCCATGTCACACGCCGCACTGAGAGAAAACACTGGGAAATCCATAAATAGGGTTTAGAGAACATCCACCCAATTTACTTTGGCAGTGGGGGAGGTTGGTCTGTGCACGTGAGCTTGACGGCTGCTGCAAATGAGGCAAAGTCACAGGTATTGACTCACGCCATCAGCTTCAGATCGTTCTCTCTGATAAAGTGAAGCTGCTGTACACAGGTGGTATTGCTGCTACAAATGCATTCAGCTACCATCACCTGCTCTTTAGTGTTTATTGCGGTTGGAGGAAGAAAAATGGTGACTTAATATTTTCAAGGTTACACACTCATGAACATACATGCATACAGTATTAAATGGCAATGCATGGCCTAACTGTACAAGTTCATTCAAATTTGTCAGATCACCCTTCTTTCTTTGTATTGTGAGTCAACTGATTTAAGTTAAAGTTACCAATGAAGTTCCTGCTACTAAAAAGGTATAGAAGATATATGTATATTTTGATAGTCACAATAGCTACGGTGAAGAACGGGGATGAAACATTCACGGTCTTAAAACCACAAAAAATGAAGACGCAAAACAACAGTGCTCATTATGTGACACTGACCTTTGAAAGTGTTCAGCACTAAAACATAAAATATGTACTTTTTTAATGCTTTTGTACAAATGCACATGCCCTAGAAATACACTTACTATTCTCAGCTTTTACCGCTCTGTTTGCTTCCTTCCTGTCTTGTAGAAACATAGACTGTGAGATGAGGGTCATCTTTTCTGACAGCAAGGGCAGCCGAGCCCTCTCAGGTTGTCATCCTCCACCGCTTTTAACAACGCATCACTTTGACTGACCCCGCTGCCTCATGCGTGCTCTGGCCCTGCGCACCGATTCCGACATGCGTGTTGTTAAACTGCTGATCACCTGCCAACACTGAGCTTTGCACCCTGTGATTTTCCAGCATATTTTTTGTATTCTCTGCGTCTCAGTAGATAATTGGGTGGAGTCATGATCTATGAATACATGCCGGGTTTCCAGTTTGACTTAAGTGCATTGGCTGGTTGTGTGTCTGATGTTGCCGGGCGCTTTGCTGAGCCACAGATTTGGTGAGCATGTGAGAACTAGCGAGAGATAAAACACGCCAATAGGCGTTTGATTCCTTGGCTGCTTAAACAAGGAAAGCACACGGGAAGCAAAAGAATAGCTCGACCACTAGGGTGGCAAAACAGAGAGACTCCGGAGGTGAAATATAGAGAACATACTGAATAGTGGATAAAATCCCTTTATCCGCTTTAGCCTTTTTCAAAATTCGACTAATCCATGACTTACTAGCTGCTGCTGTGGAGTAATTTACGTTAAAATCGATATCTATCGACTCACCATTACATGTATTCCCCTGCTCTCAGAGTCCTCCTCTCCTCCCATTTCTAATTTGTGATGATTGGCTTACTATTCAGCGGGGAATTACTGGGAGCCTCAGAATTTCCTCCTTTCCCCAATTTGTATGGATCAGAACTACCCATGCGTCATCCAAGGAAAAGGATGACTGACAGCGCATTAGATCTTGATTTATTCGCTGGTTGATTCAGGAGGAGAAAGAAAGAAAGGAGAGGTCTAAAGAATAAAGTTGTTTGTAAAAGCTTACATCATTTTGTTGATGCTGAGACTTCATCTTGCTCAACTTTTCTCTCTCTTAGTGTTATTAAAAATTCAGGCCGCAAGACTAAAAAAACAAAACAAGAAACTTAAAATGACGGTAAATTAGAATGTCTTATAAAGTATCAGTTGCCCGAGCAACTATAATATCTGAAGTCTGTGATAGTCTCCAAGAGTACCTGGTGACTATGGTATTCTATTTAATATCGTAACCAAGATTGAATATATGAGCCACATTATCTGAGGTCATCTATGTAATGATAATGATGACGTGCACTGCCAGTGCTGTCCAGTGCAAGTATATAGCCAAGCAAATATGCTCGCTTGAAAGTTTAGAATGCTGCTGGTATTGAACTCTATGGTACATCTCTCTAATCACCGCGCCTTAGGGACTGTTATAGCATAGGGAAAATGAAATAAGGTCAAGGTTGCATACAATGATGCTCGAGGAATCTCAGAATGCTCAAATGCCCTCGGTGGGCGAGCGCACGTTTTATGCTTGTCACTTCCAGCGTTCCCACTTTTCATGCACTGTAAAACATTGTATTTACAAATACGGGCGGAGGTAAAGCATCTAACAACAGAATTATAACATCGTTGAATGATCCTATTTTGACTGATCTTAGGTGTGACTCAAAGTTTTGGATATATTGGCTACAAGAGTTGAATGTTTGATGATTTGGGTGTTGCACTGTTTTGTCCCTATATCCTTTGAGTGTTGTCTGTTTTAGTAAACTTTATGATTGGTGTTTTGTTTTTCTTGGACTTAAACTCCATCGATTAAGATAACAATTGTCAATATTAGTCTACTGAGATTGGCAATTAGCATCCAGTTCAGGTTGTACCAACTGCCCAAAGACAACCGGGATAGGCTCTAGCATGCCCGTGACGCTTGTGAGGACAAGACTTATTAGTCTACTGTATCGGTTCTACACAGATGGTGATGTTGTAAATGGGTTACTTTCTAATGCAATCGCTTCAAGGGTTGAAATAAGCGCTTTCTCATCATCGCTTAGCTGGGTAAATTTTAGACTTTGAGCGACATTTAAACACCTTGACTCACTAAACTGAGATTTAAAGGCATTCCGATAGTCTGAAATAATTTTTCAATGACAGTTCTTTTGTGCTCAAGAGTGCAAGGTTTTGTTAGACTTAATCCTTGATCCGTACATAATAATGGCCGTGGTTCAAGTCCGCACGTGGATCGTAGATTGTTTGTTGAAAAAAAAAGTGTGTCTTCTCATTGAGGCTGCATGTTCAATTCACATCGCACATTCACTTGGAAGAGTTGTCATGTCAAGTGGAAAAGGAAAGAAACCGACCTCGAACATCTATGGGAAGATTTCAGCAACCAGGCGTGAAAAGAGTCTCTGAATATTGCGGGTACTTAAAACTTAAATCTATGCTAGAATTTATTTTTAATGTCACATTCATACGTTTACTGTCATTTTATGCGCAGCAAAATGCCAAGGAAGCCGCACTTAATATCCTAACATGCTACCGATTCGCTATGCGGGCTAAATCCACACACCGAAGTTATAAGAAAGATGTCATTGCAATCGCCATATCAGGCTTTTTATCTTAAAGCTTTTTTTTTTTCAGATTGGTGGCTGTAATCAAATGATCTTGACTTGTCCTCACGACTCCTTTATCCTATATCATTGTCATCACGTTATCAATCAATCAATCAATCAAATTTTATTTATATAGCCCTAAATCACCGAAGTCTCAAAGGGCTTCACAGAATGAAAAGAGGTCATACAGAGACATCTTTTCAATGTAAGGTACACAACAGCATCCCCTGTCAAAGCTCCCAGAAGGGGAAGGAAAAACTCAAAAACCCCAATTTGGGGAAAATCAGAAACCTCCAGAAGGGACCACAGGTGGGAGGAGCCCCCTTCCAGGCCCACAGGTTGAAGTGGATGCTGCATGTACCGAACACAGAAACAATATAAATTACAGAAAACATATTGTGCTATATAGTGCAGTGATGTCTTGACAGCAGGCAAAGCCATTGGGCAGGAACCATCCCGCATTCCAGCCAGGTGGACCGCAGACGGCTAGACTCCTAACCCGTGATGGTCGACCAGCGCAGGACCCAATGGAGGCGGTCAAGTCAACCCTCACCATCTAGCTAGCCCCCTCTCCCGGCCGGAAGAGGGGGGCAGGAAAAAAGAAGAAAAAGAAGAAGGCTGCAGACAGGCTAATTTAACTAAATGCTTTTGAGTATAGATGTGTTTTTAGTCGGGATTTAAAGATTTCTACCGAGGTGGCTGCGCGAACTTCCATAGGTAGGGCATTCCATAGTACTGGCGCGCGAATGGAAAATGCCCTTGATCCCGCAGACTTCTTTTTAGCCCGTGGGGTCGATAGCAAACCGGCATTTTGTGATCGAAGTTGTCGGGACGGAACATAAGGTGATACTAAGTCGACGAGATAGGAAGGAGCTAAACCGTGTAAAATTTTATAAGTAATTAACAACACCTTAAAATCACATCTCACGTGTATTAGAAGCCAATGCAGGTCAGCTAGAATCGGAGTAATATGATCAAACTTTCTCGTCCTTGTCAATAGTCTCGCCGCTGCATTCTGTACACACTGCAGGCTTTTAATGTGAGACATGGGAAGGCCAGAAAACAAAATGTTGCAATAGTCTAGGCGCGACGTAACAAATGCATGAATTAATGTTTCTGCATCGCTAAGAGAAAGAATAGGGCGAATTTTAGCTAGATTGCGGAGGTGAAAAAACGCCGTTCTTGTCATGTTATTAATATGTGTTCGAAAGGAGAGAGTTGAGTCAAATATCACGCCGAGATTTTTTGCAGAACTACTTTGGGAAATAATACAGTTTTCTAGGTTCAGCGTGGTATTCTTAAGCAGGTGCTGATGATGAGCAGGGCCAATAAATAACATCTCAGTTTTATTAGGGTTGAGAAGCAGAAAATTGGAAGACATCCATTGTTTAATCTCGGCAAGGCAAGCTACCCATAGCTACCCAACATCAACACATCACCATCAAATAATTCCATTCAATCGCTGATTAAGGATGCTAAGAAATTGATTGTCAATTACACTGCCATTGTAAGGTTCAGCACAATCGTCTGCGGTCTGCTAACATGAAAATCCTGACACATTGCACATGCAAAGCAGTTGAATATTTTAAAATCAAACCAATAAAAAGGCCATTGATGAGAAAACATTAATAATTTTACAAACATCAATAATGTTATTACTACTACTACTACAACTACTACTACTACTACTACTACTACTACTAATAATAATAATTATTATTATTTATGTCATATTATTGTCAATTAAAAAAAACTTTCTCTGAAAATAGCCTGTAAATTATTATATTTGTACTATTAGAAAAATGATTTTCAAATTAAGTCAATGATTCACTAAACGTTTCTGAAAAAAAACAAACTAGTAACTAGTAACTAGGAACTAGTAACTAGGAACTAGTTTGAAAACAACTTAAGGTATCCATCAAACCGAGTGTAACACACTGGTCATGCAGACCGGTTTGCAAATGTAATAAAATTAGCAAAACAAATTTCCCTCAAGGGGTGACCTTGCTATGAGTGTGTCAAGCGCTTTCTCTCTGCAGCATGCTGCGGAAATGGTTAACATGTCTACTTCACAGTTCTTTTGCTTCAGATTTGGGTCATAAGTGCTCAGGCTTCTTCTGGCATTCCCTTATACAGTAGGACAGAATATACTAGACAGAAATGTAAAAATGATATAGTGTATTGACGTTATTTTAAAAAAGTATCAGAACATTCCAAAAGTAATTAACTGTATTTAAGTTGCATTATTTTGGATAATTTTGGATCTTGGATAACACTACTAACTACATGTTTCAAGAGGTCATCTATTAATTGCTTAAAGTACACTTCTAATGTAATCCTGGCACCGTTATATGTGTGTTTTTTACTAGAGAAATTTGACTTGCCGTGTCCTTAAGGAACGTCTGTCTCTAACTATTCTGCGGAATTATAAATATCCTTGTCTGCGATCTATCACGTACAAAGCACTTTTCTGCAGATTGTGAAGCTTAACTGGTCTGACATAATGCCATGCCATGTGACATGATAGTAGTTGGCAAGTTTTTTCTCCAGAATGCTGAACGACAACAGATCGTTAACTCCATGAGCACGCCCACGCGCTATTCTCCTTCCCGAGCAAAGTCTGCTTCAACAAGAAAACTACAAGGGTCCTCATCTCTCAGGTTGATAATGACACGGTGAAAGCTGTGTGTTGTTATTGCCCAGCTTGTTATTTCAACACGATTTCTGCGTCGCTCTGCAAACAGAACTCTTTTTGAGGCACAATTGTGAAAAAGCAAACAGACAGAATCCTAGACAAGAAGAACCCTACGCATTTTTTCGTCTGCCCGGCTAATTCAGAAGCAATGTGTGGAGCTGGTACAGCAGTGCAATGAAATGAATTTATTGTCGTCACATGAAATAAATGTCAAAAGCACATCGTTGCTGCTGTGTGCATTAATTTCATGTCATAATTTTTTAACAACAACAGCATTAAAAAAAAAAATAATTAGGAGATGCTGGCATCCATCCATTCATCCGTTATATTTTAAATAGTTGAGACGGAAACACGGGTCCATGCACAGCTTCGATCTGCTTTTAATGCCACTTTTTTTCTTAACCTTCAAGTGGAGCTGTTACAGTTGAATCACTGCAAATGTTCTCTATGTCCATTTTTACATCGAAGAGACAAAATGAGGCTGAAAAATGCAAACAAACGGGGTAAGTAAAAGTGAAAATAGAAGCCCATCACAGAGGTCCCAACCTACAACATTAGTATAAGCATGATACATGTGGCTGTTTGGTTAACAACTGCATGAAGATGACCTTCCTCTCAGTGTGAAACGCTGGAGATGTTCTCACCTACATTTAAAATACATCTTGACACCTGACCTGCAAATCAAATCTACCAAAGGTATAAAACCTATCAGGCGACTTCAATTTGTTTGGTGGTAGCAGGAAAATATTAGGGGGTTCCATGTATCACAGGTGGGAGCAGAGGTTGTTCTCCCACCCATCCATTATCATTTTTTTCTCCCCTTTCCTGAAAAAATGTTTCACACAAAAAGATCCTTTTTTTTCAGGAGAATCAACCTCAGAATGAGAGAACTTGAGGGGCTCCATTGTTGACTGCAACAGTCTCTGACAGCCTTGTCACCATGTTGCTCCAATCATGGCGACGAACCATATCACTGGTGACATATCATTCGGGCTTCAACTGGATGGCGAGGTAAACAATAGAGATCTCAACACTGCTGTTATCAGAATCAAAGGAGACACACAACTTGTGGCCCGGGTTTGACGCTGTTTATGTTGACAGGCAGGGAAATTAGCGTTGACAAAACCTAGATCTTATTCTTATTCTTTCGGCTTTTTCCTTCAGAGGTCGCCACAACGAATCAACTGCTTCCATCTAAGCCTGTCTCCTGCATCCTCTTCTCTCACACTGACTACCTCCATGTCCTTTTTCACCACAGCTATTAACCTCATTTTTGGTCCTCTAGGCCCCCTGCCTGGCAATTCAAAACTCTGAATTTTTCTACCTATATATTCACGATTTCTCCTCTGGACATGTCCGAACCATATAAGTCTGGCCTCTCTGACTTTACCTCTCAAAACTCTCAAATCACTCTGCCTCCTGTCTTTTCCTCAATGGTACTACCATCTCACCACAGTCTTGTACACCTTTCTTTTCATTTTAGCTGAAACTCTTGTATCACACATCACACCTGACACTTTTCTCCACCCATTCCAGCCTACCTGCACAAACTTATTCACCTCTTCTGACACCCATTGCTCTGGACTGTTGACTCTAAATACTTATAATCTTTCAACTTCTTGATCTCTTCTCCCTGTATCTACACTCTTCCACTTGGATCCCTCTAATTCATCCACACATAACCTACATTGCTATATCTTCCAGGGCTAACCTTCACCACTCTAGCTTCTCCTCCAACATTCTCAAAGCAAATACAGTATCTGTACTGCTCTTCTTTGTCATGAAATTACACTGAAAAAAAAAAAAAACTCGATACAACATTCATTTGTATTCATTCAATTTCCAAACCACTTCTCCTCAACTGGGTCATGGTTGTGCTGCGGCCTGTACCGAATGTCCCTGGGCACTATGGGGGCTACTCCCTGAACAGGTCACCAGCCAATGGCAGGGCACATAGATGAGCAAACGTTCAGACTCACAGCCACACTTTTATAGAGTGTTTTATTAATCTACCATGTGTTGTGACTGCTGGTGCTTGTGCCCTATGGAATTCAGTCTGTTCGGGGAAGTGACTGAAATAAGAATTTCATTGTGTGGTATGACTATGCATAACACAATAAAACTGTCACGTTCTGTCTGGGGTTTTCGGGTTTTTGGATTTAGTTCAAGTAGTTTTTGGTTCTTTTCGCCTGATTCATTCGTGTTTTTCCTGCGTCTGCCTTTTTCTCAGTCTCGTTAGTTTTATCTCGTCCACCTGTTGCCCCCCGCTCCTCACGTGTTAGCCAATCCGGTTCCCCTGCCTCCTGTCCCCGTCCAGCTGTAATGTGTTTTCTGTAATTAGTTTTCATGTATTTAAACCACCGTCCCTCTGTTGCCTTTGTTGGATTATTGTACCTCTCGTCAATTCGTGTTCCCTGTGCCTCTGTACTCGCCCTCCATTCTTCATCGTCGTCCCAACCAAGTCTCGTGAGTTATATTCCGTTCCTCATTTATTTTGCTACTTTTTCAAGTTTGTGTTTACTGCTTTTCCTGCCTTGTTTTATTATTAAAAGAGCCTTTTGTTTGGACAAACCCTCTCCATTCTCCTGCGTTTTTGAGTCCCTTTCCCTCCACCGCCTCACGTCGCCATGCCACGACGTGACAAAAACTTGAATCTTGAATAGAAAATGGACATGGCCTAATGCCTCACTGTATTTTAACTTTAGTTGTGCCTCATCAAGGTACAGTTGTGCCTCATCAGGTGACCTGACTGCATTTAAATTATTCAGCCCTTGTGGACTTATTTTCTTTTTCCATTTTTGAAGGGCCTAGGTGATCAAATCAATTTTCATTACGGCAAAGAAGTCACGAGTATAAATCTAAAGCCATCTTTTTTGTGCATCTTAATTATGAATGAAATTAAAATTATACTATTAGTTATTATGTAGTATTACCAAAAATAAAAAGGCACTGTGAACATTATACACCGTACAGTCGTCGTCGTTCAATACTTGATGTACATGTTATTATTCGTGCAAGAATCCGTTGCTCTGTCCTGCTGCGAGGCAAGCACATCTTCAGTTTCACACTTGCACCCCACGACAACAAGGCACCATCTGCAGGTGTGACCTAAAAATAAAAAAAAAAAAAATCATTTATAAGGCACACCGGATTACCAGGCGCATACTGTAGAGTAAAAACTACAGTAGTGGCTGGGGTCGCATTATGTATCCACTAGATGAAGCTGCACTAAAAAGAATATATTAAAAAGAATCAGCTAAGTCATCAAACTTCTTCATAGAACATTAACTTTATCAATACAATTCTCAATTCCCAAAATGAACAAACAGCTGTTTTATTTTCGTATTATCAGAAGAATGGGGAAGCTTACCTCTTGATTACATGAAAAGACTGTTCAGAAAAATGCCAAAATCAATCAAGAGTTTAAAAGAATATAATTATTGGTAAATATTAAACTTAAAGAGTTTAAAAAAATTGCAACCAAACCTAAAAATATATTGTTGATTTAAAAATGGTGCTATTTTATGCGTTGTTGAGTTTACAAACTCACACATTAGTTTATGCATTCAGCATTCGGTGTCTGCTTTATTTTGGAGGCGCAGTCAGGAAGTCGCTGTGTGTTAAAGCTAGCACGTGCTCATCCAGATGACTCCCTCATTCAGTACTCTTTTGAAAGCAATTACAGTAAGTCTGTGTTTTATGTGTTTTGGACAGCATTGTTGCTACATGCTTTTGACACCTGTTAGTTTTGACCACTTTAGTCATGGCCAATTCTTATTTAGTTTCTTTTAGTTTGATTCATGAAGCTCCCTCCTCTACTACTACCACAACTTCATAGCTTGTGAGACATCGCGTTTGGCTTGCTGTTGACCAGTGCTTTCTTGAAGGCTTTTAGGTTGCCTTATAGTGCAGAACATACGGTATACAGTGGCCCCCCGTGTTACAGCGTTCCCGGCTTACGTTTTTTTCATGTTGCGATGTGGAATACAGAGTTTTTTTGTCCCCTCTTTATGGCATTTTCCCGGTTTTGCTACAAAAACAACTCTCATGACTCTAGGTGGTTTGCAACGTGTCACTACAATGCTGGTCTGCTATTGGTCAGCCTCGCTTGTTTCAAAATGGCGGAACGGTAAAGCTTTGTTCTATCGTGAGTGGTTAAAAAAACGTGTTTATAGTGCATTTTACAGCTTAATTCAAAGTTGAAAGGGTTAGCCATGGGTCACAAGATTGCTAGTGATGTTAAAGAAAATGATTTATATGGAGACAAAGCTGGAGATAATCAAATACGAAGCTAGCCTAGACTAGGCTACCCTCACTAGGGAATATGGGCATAATAAGGGGTGCTCCCTTAAAGGGAAATAAATCTTTTCTATATTTTTTATTCATGATGTTTTCTGAATGTATACCTGTATATTATATATACGTAGCACTTACTATACTATTTCCGTACCAACTTTTAATATGTATGTACAATTTTGATGTTTTAACCTGGTGTTCTAAATGCATTAGCTATTGAACACAGATTTGCATTGCCCGTCATATGGCAAATTCGCCTTAGGACTCCAAAAGCGGAATGGATCAATCTTGTGACATGGGGGCCTACGGTATTATATAATAATGATATATGTAGCAATTTGAAGAATTGTAATGAAGTATTATTTTTTGATGGTACAACATTATATTGTCTTGGAGAGAATCTTGAAAGACTCATCCACTGTGCAAGAGAAATTGAATATATATTAAAAAAAAAAACTGCTTTGACACAAACAAATTATCTCTGAACTTAAAACCAAGTTCATCATCTTTGGCACTATAAAAGTTAATTACAATAGAAAGAGTAAACAAAATCAAATTTCTCTGGGTTTTAACATTGTATATGTAAAACTAAGTTGGAAACCCCATATTGAACATGTGAAACTTTTTGACAGTGACAGAAACATGTTTATCATGTGACCCCCCGCTGCCCATCATTCTGTACCTTTACATACATATTTATACACTATAGCTACAAGACATCAGTGTGTTGATTGCATTTCAGTCTGGCTCAGGTTCGTGGATTTAACATGTATTAAATTACTTTAAAGGCCTGAACTTTCATTCTAAGTTTTGAGTGTTGACCCACTTACAGTATATTGCTTGTTTTTGTTTGTAGGTTTGACATGCTTATCAACAAACATCACACCCCAACTTCAATACACTTCAATACAATACACTTTCAGAATCAAAATAATAAATAAAAAGAATAGGTCAAAATGAAGTTAGATTATTTTTATGCCTTTAGAAATGATGTTATTACGCGGCCATCAAACCTTAGATGGCCACTACAACGATAAAGCCTTCTAGTGAAAGTGATAATTAGGACTTGCCTAAATGCTGATATGAAACGTAGTCATGGCAACGAGTAGCAAGAACAACAAAGCGTTTGTGAGTGTGTGTGTGTGCTGTTATAGCCACACACAGGCCACTGTGAACACAAGGTAATGATGATAATAATAAATGATGTGAATGTGAATATGAATCTTGAAATGTTCTTAGATCAGGTTTTTATTCCAATGTCAAAGGTCTTACCTTATATGTTGCAGAATCTAAAGGCCCTTACATCATACAGAATGACCATCAAAAGCAAAACTACTGTATTTCTCCAAATACGAGTCGAACTCGCTTATAAGCTGACACCCCCCCCCTTTTTTTTTTTTTACTGCAATTTGGGTGAATTTTACAAATGCACGATTATAAGTCTACCCCTGACTTAGATCATGTCTGTCCAAAGAAACCACATTTTTGATTAAAATGACAAAATGATGGTACTTTTAGGGGCATCTCTACATCGTACAGGCTGCGAGGCAACGTAGGCGCACACGTAGACGCAGATGCATGGACGCAAATGCTGAAAGTAGTTGCAACAATAACATGTTTTGAAGTTTCAATGCTTTATCTTTGGACACAGCTGAATACGAATTTGTCTAAAAAGCCCTAAACGCCATCATGTGACACAGCTCCAATAGCTCCTCCCATTTCAGTGAATCGCTATCTCGGACGTATTATTTTTCCTCCTAACTTCAAACATGCTTGTTACTCTTCCACGGGTAGTCAAATGATTTGCTCAAATTCTGCCCTTTGTTGTATCCCCCTGCCGCTGACATCCATGCCGCTGCTTGAGCATTTTTTTCTTCAACAGCTTGTTTAAGCATGCGTCCAATTGCTGAAAGAGAGAAGTCAAGCCTTTCCCTTTACATTGTGCATCAAAGTCTGCCAAAAAAAGTTAGCCACACAGCCTCGTTGTTGACAACAAAGAGGCAATTAGGCGTCGTTTGACGAAAGTGCATTTTCACATTTTTCATGTGCAAACACTCTAAAATGGATGCACAATATATCGAGTTAGGGGTATGTTTAATCATGTTAAGCCTTATAAGTGACAAAATATTGCTATTTTTGCATTCAAATTTAGGTTATTCAAACACAGAATATGTGGTGCGAATTGGTCTGTTTTGAGTTATGCGGTGATAAGTCAATAACCGGTTAAAATGAGGGCAAAAAAACTCAAAAGTACTCAGAGAAATATGGTAATGACAACTGTATCAAATAGCAAGCATGCCACTGTGCAGGTCAGAATGTTTATGATGATTTCATTGCTGTGATTTGGGGAGGATTTGGACACACACGCACACACATTACTCAATCCCAGTCCTCCCACCGGCAGCTGCCACTGCCCCCAGTGCATCTCGAGCATTAGTAATCCATCACTCCTGTTTCCAGTTTGTGGTGGTGGCGCTGTGGACACATAAACAGGCAGAGGACACAGCGAATTGGATAGTGCGTGAGAGGTGTGATAAGAGCTGGGTAAGAAGTAAAATGTCATCCGAGTAAAAAGTAGAGAAAATAGGGGCCCGGGAAGAAAGTCGGCGTTAGTTAAAAGGAGGTGTCTGCTTACAGTGTATCATTGTTGTACAAGGACACAGTGACGAGACAAGACATCCACGCACTGCCATGCATGAATATCATGCGTGTAATTTCGGGGTGTGCGATGCATGTGATTGAGAGACTGGATGCAGTTTTGGTATGAAGGATAACGGGGCGGATGAGGCATCCCCATCGGGAGTAGAATAACGAGGAGGGAATGCGTGATGAGACGTGACCCTTAGATGGCACTGTTGAGTAATTTATTTGGTTCTTCCCTCCTCCCTTCCCTAGGTCTTTGTGTCCATCTGATGCTGACGCTTCCTCATCCTCTTCTCCATCTTTTACGTTGCTCTCTTTATATGCAGCGCGTACGATGGACCCAGTTATACGGGTGGGAATTAAACACAGTCAAGTGTAGTGTATATCTTAAGTTGAAGCCAGAAGCATTGAGAAAACCAAGAAAGCTTCTCAAAGAAAAGTGTTTGTTTAATTGACAGCCACCGTTTCCCTTATTGTACATGCACGCACACAAGCATGCCTGCATGTGCAAACACATGCATGCACACGACCACAAGTATGCACACGCATACACAAACTCACATACAATCTGTGTAAATATTTCACTGAAGTACTTGAGAACGGGAAACATATGTGAAAGGTACATGTAGACATTTGTTCAGTGGGAATCCAAAGTTGAGACACCCCAGATAAAAAAATAAAGAAACACATTTAAAAAAAAATCTGTTTATGTACAAAGGAAGAAAGTTGGAAATACCTCCAAAAGGTATCGGATTACAAATAAGAAGCTCTGACAACATGTCACCAGTTTTTGAAAAGTAACAGAACAAAATAATGGTGTCGGCAAAAATTTGGGCACCCTGCCTTGTTAATAGCATGCACTGCCCCCTTTGCGAAACTGAGGTCTAAAGGTCTCGTGGATTGTTCACAAAGATCTGATCTGGTAGACAGTGAAGTTGTGGTACACGTTTCCACTATACGGAGGTACTTGTGTAAATAAGGCCTTCATGGAATTGTCATCAGAAGGAAACCTCTTCTCCGTCCTCACCAGAAAAATCAACGTTTGAAGCTCCCAAAAGTAAATATTGACAAGACTAACTAACGCATTTTGGAAAAAGATGTTCTGTGGACCGATGAGGGTAAAATTGAATTTTTGGGCTGGAGTGAACAAAGGTGCATTTGGAGAAGAAAGGGCACGTAATTGAATAAAAGCAACCTCTCTTCAACAGCATGGGGTTGGATCAACCATGCTTTGAGTTGTATTGCAGCCAGGTATCACATGGAACATTTCATGTGATTGAAAAATGGAATCAATCATTTTTCAGCAAATTTTGGAGGGTAACAATGTTATCTGTGAAAAAGCTGAGGTTGCTGGCTTCTACAAAATACAAAAATCCCAAATACTCCACACTGAAGAGAGATCCTAAACACACTGAAAAATGCACGGCGGATGACATCAAGAGGTGTAAGTTGAAGATTTCACCATCGTCTCCTGACCTCAACATTATTGAAAATACATGGCCTTAAAAGAGCAGTGTGTAACAGAGAGCCCAGAAATCTAAAAAAAAAAAATAAAAAAAGGAGACTTTTCTATGGAAGACTGAGCAAACTTACCTCAAACAAGAGGTAGATATGAAGAGCCTGGTAGCTGCCATGTTAATGGAGAACAATAAATCTACCTTTTTATTGGCAATGTTATGAGAATGCCTCATCTGTTTGATCCATTTCGGAGGTTTTTCTACCTTTCCTTGGCTTCTTTATGCACATGACTAAAGTTTTTCAGAGACAGTGAGTGTAAACGGGCGTATAGGCGTTGGAGAGCTGTTAGTTCAGCTCGTATGAATACTGTGGGTGACTAATCATTCCAAGAAAGGCATACATACATATATACTCCACTTCAACTGGTAATGATAAAACACAAAGGGTAGCAGTTTTGAATGAATGAGTGAATGTGTCATGGTCTATTAGTGGTAGTCACAGAGATAGTGAGGGGCATAGTGTATATTTTCCCTTTCACACTTCTGTCATTTTATTAAAACCCTTTCTATCACACTTTAAAGGTATTGCAAATCTCCTGTCTAGACTCTGACACTATGTGCAAAAAATCAGAAAGAGGTGCGCATCCACCAAAGCGCTATAAGTCCTTCATTTCACAGGTGATTTCTATATGAATCCATTTTTGAACATACTGTATGTCACACTTCCGTCATAGATCTGTGTTCCCTCTAAGCTGCGAGCGTGCGCATTTGCGCACTGCTCGCACGATCTCAGCGCACTAGAATGTCTATGCACACACAACACAATGCAACACAAACGTATTAAATAATATTAAACCTCCAGATATAAAAAAAAAAAAATAATAACAAACTTGTTGAAAACGAACAGAAATAGTTGTGATTTGTTTGGCAACATTGTGCATTCTTCTGGCCACCTGACTTACTCGTATGCTTGCCCAGGTTCAAATAAAATAAATATAATAACATTTCCACAGGTCTCTCTTTGAATCAATAATACGATACATTTATTTCCACAGCAGTTCTAAAGTTCTTCAAACAAAAGTACTTCAAGTAAGAGGAGAACATTACAGTGAAGAAACCGTGCGCTCTAATCTGCAATCAATCCACTGGGCAGGGAGTCAAAACAACCAATCAACAAATGACAAAAACTGAAATTTAAATTAACTTTGAGATTTGGGGATGGAAACCAATAATAATTCCAAATGCTGTGACTTGGCTCCTACAAACATGGCAACCATAAACGCATGGTTCTCCCGTATTGGTCCTGGATGACGCTTTTCACCTCGGCTATGCCCTGATAAATGACAGGCTATGTGCCCAGAAGCACAGTACTGGTCTTTACATATGTTTCAAAGTTGATGGACATCATCAGGTCTGTGTGCGTGTCTGAAGTTGCTCACCTTGGTCCAACGCCTGCTCAGGGAATTTGTGTGAATGTTCAGGCATACTCAAAATTAGGGGGAACATTGCTTGGCGCCATACTGATCTTTTCCAGACGAGTGTGTTTGATCTACAAGCTTTTTTGCTGATGCATGTGTTTTTTTTTTCCATTGAGAATGTTATGCTTACAACTGAACACTCGATTAGGTGAAGGGTCGAATTGAGATTCATCAGGTTGCTCAGCAAGCAATGAATGTGCAGCACAAATAACACAAAAACAACAAATTCTAAAAAACTCATACCCGATGACTTTAGTTCCTTTTTTTTGGCATTTATCCAAAATATGTATGTGCATACGGTTTTGGAAAATACATTTGAGCATCTTTGCAAATACATTCAAACGTACTTGTGGGCTACATGCTAATAAAGCATTTTTCTGATAATGCCACAAAGTATTGACCTGCGCATGGATATTGTTCATGTATGTCACGCCAAAACATTAAAAAAAATAAATAAATAAATCCTCGTTACCCTGCCTCCCTCATGTCTGCCAATCAGCTACTTTCTCCTATTGTGTCATGCCCAGGTCTTCCTTGTTTATCTCGTCAGATATTTGGTTTCCTGTTTCCCTTGTGTTCTTGTCGGGTCATTGTTGAATCATTGTTATCTAAGTGGATGTGATTTCTTTCTGTCAGTTCCGCGTTGCCCTCCTGATAGACCTGCTCGTGAACCAGTAATATTCACGCGTGTGTGTGTGTGTGTGTGTGTGTGTGTGTGTGTTACTTGTTCATGTGCAGGTCTATACATCACCTGTTGCAAACGGTTGTGAAATGACTCAAAGCATGTAATACGATGTTTAGATATAAAAAAGGTGCATGAGATTGTTTTTGTATGAACCTGAGGCTTGAGTACCTGGCGTAAACCAAGAAAGCACATGTAGAACATAAAAAGTATAATATAATATGAAATAGATAAATACATTAAGAACAACTCCTTAATGGCAATTGCTGTAGATGATACCGCAATAATTAATATTGTTAAAACATTAACCAATAATAAAAAAAAAATCTATTGACATTAAGATGACATTATTAAAAGTATTATGGACCACATAGTAACATATATTTACAGCTTGTTGATTAAAACTGGTATTTTTCCATCAAGAATGATAACCGCAAAAGTTATTCCAAATTGTAACAGCCGAGAGAAATTAAAGAAAACAAATTAAAGACGTACATCACTATTACCATAGTTCTCAAAAATTCTTCAAAGACTATTTTCTCATTGACTTGATCATTTTATTGCAAAACATGATCTTTTAAGTGAACACACATATTGAAGTTATGAAACTAGTAGCAGATATGGCAACTAGTACTGTTTAAAAAAAAACAATTTATTGTTGGGATATTCATCAATTTAAAAATAGTTTGATACTATTGCTCACAATGTATTAATACAAGAAATACAAATATGGTATAATGGATTCGGCACTTTTAAATGGCTAAGAAGTTATTTAGATCAGTGATCCCCAACCCCCGGTCCGCGGACCGGTACCGGTCCTTGGATCAACTGGTACCGGTACTGCACCCGAAAAAATGTTTTGGAGATGATTTAGTTTAATGGTACGCGCACACCGAACACGAACGAGGCGAAAAAGCGGAGCGTTTTGTATTGTAGTCAATGGAGTTCACGTGACTGGGCACGAATGCACGTCGGGCGACGCGATGGACGCAAATGGAGCGATGCGAATGGGTCACGAGAAGCGAAATTTCGCCTTTCGCGTGAAGTTAAATAGTTTTTACTTTTTCCGCGTTTTGCGTCGCCACAGCCAATCAACATCGGGAACATTCAACGGCTCACGCAGGGGGCAGGAATGAATCATGGTGGCCGCTTTGCGGTCGCCGGGAGCGATCCAACACGGCCAGCTGAGCTTTCAATACGAAACAGAGCCAAGCAAGAGCACTCACATGGCTTGTAGAAAGGCGTAAGCGAGAACTTGGGACAACCGGTATGTGCAGCGTTTGCTTCACTTAACAGCTGTTGAACCGTAGTTACTATGCCAAGCTAATGATAGCGCAGCATTGTCAGCACAACACTTACCCCCCCCCCCCCCGGTCCAAATGGTTGGGGATCACTGATTTAGATGATAGGACCAGTTAAATAATGTGAATTCAAGAGATAACTCACAAGGGTCTGTTCTTAGTCCTAAATTATTTATGATGTATATTTATGATATTTGTTGTGTCTCAAAAATCTCAAACAGCTTTGAATAAAAAAGTGATTTGACATTAATAATATATCACTGAATTTACACAGAATAAAGTCTATAATTTTGGTACCAGAAAAACAAGTCAAAATGACCGTTGATTCAATGGAAATAGAATGATTAACTCAACATTTCTTGGAGTAATAAAATGAAAAATTATGCTGGAAGTCACGTATTGATAGATAGATAGATAGATAGATAGATAGATAGATAGATAGATAGATAGATAGATAGATAGATACTTTATTCACCCCCGTAGGGAAATTCACATTTCATCACATAATATTCTATGAAAAATATCTTAAACTATATGTATCCTTTATTAAAAAAAAAAAAGATTTTCTAAATATGCAATCAACACACACATTATACTGCTCATTATTACTGCCGTATGTGACATGTTGTGTGGCATTAATACTCAGATGGTTTTTCCAAAAGAATGTGTTTGTTTATTTTTGATGGATTTTTCATTGTTCAATCAATCAAACACCAGACCCAGGATTAAAGTGCAGAAAATCACACACACTCTCACAAAGAGATGCTAAGCACAAGTATACTATGCTGCCCAGTCATAAAGATATTCAAGTAAAATGTCATACTTTAGCAACTCCCCTCCCCATCTTCTGGGCAGGCATCCTCTTTTTGATAACCAAAAAACGGTCATGATTATGCCCGTGTAAAAATGTGACGGGCAGCCGTGTGTGCTCAAGGATTCTCCCTAATTTGTGACATAGGTGCACTCAAATGTCAAGGAAGACGAAATGACAGAGCTATGACATTTAGACTCGAAAGAGCAACCTGACATCATACCTTTCAGCCATATCATATCGTCTCAGTAATGGCCAGAATTTGGAATGCTATAAATATTTGGGGGGGTTGAAACCCAGGGTCAGGGCACACTCTCTCTTTATCCATCCATTTGCTTCCACTTATCGTGTTCATGGTAATAAGTGAGATTTAACCAGATGAGCGTGCGTGAAAGTCAGACGTTTGCAGGGCATTTCCATATAGTCATTCTGCACATAATTGCTTTCCCTCTTATAGCGTTAAACATTGCTTTTCCACACGGTGTGTAGTTTCTAATGACAATTTATAAAGAATAGAGGGAAAAAAATGTTGAAGTTCTGGTTGTTCATGTTGAATGGTGCATGTGCACTCAAAGTGATTGCACATGTAAAGTATGTAGATCTTATTGACTTTAGCATCACGTGTTCATCAGGGTAGTACTTTACCAAAGTGGTAGGTACATTCATTTTTTGAATGGATGCAATCACTTGTAAATGTAGAGCTGCTGAACACCCACATTACTGAGTACATTTGTCAGATTTGTCACAAATATGAAGGAGTACAAAGCCCAGCCAATCATTGTTTGTGCTTCTATATGTAGAACACTTGTAAAAATGGAGATCCACATTGGGAAGCTTGCATTTTGTTTCCATTTCTCATGTCTCCATAGAACTTTAGATGTCTGATTTGAATAGCGTTAGGTACGGTATGTTACTGTATAACGGATGCGAATGGATGTTTGGATGTTGCTTTTTCTACTGTCTTGTCTTGGGAGCCTTGCTACTCCCCAGGAAACCCTTTCAGATAGGGTCTGTTTACACTTGCTGCCATTTCTGGGAATTTTGTTGGGGCTTTATCATCCTGATAGAGGATAAAACCCCGGATGACAAAAAAGCAGTGTTTTGGAAAACTGTCTAGACATCTAATTCAAATATGACCAAGTGAATGATGGCTTTGCCCGTGGATCAGTCTGAGTGCAGGGGAGTTATGCATTTGGCTGTTAACTGCATTCCACCGTTAGGTTTGTGGAGTAAAGCTCTGTGACGAATTCAGATAGCAGCGGGATAGAGATACTGTCACCGTTTCATACTGGGCAAGAGTCCAAATCAAATATTCTTTTTTTTAAAGCCAGGATCTAATACATTACAGTACAGTATAGGGCAGTCAACGCTGTTCAACACAAACCCATCTTCCTTCTCCGTCGTAACTACGCCAGGTAAACCATCCCAATATTTAGATTTGGTCAGAGAAACCATTTTATCGTGCGCCCGCTGCCCTGAGCTACTTTGTTCCAATGGCATAATCTGATAAAGTGATGCAGCTGACTCATGAATGTTTAAACAAACACAACCGTGTTCTTCACTTGCTATCTCTGGGCTGTATTCATCTGCAAAGAGACACTTCTCTTCACGTCGGTCTAATCTCCAAAGAACATGCTGCAAAATTGCTTATGTTGCTTGACGAGAGTGATTTCGCTCCAAGGGGCAAAACCTGTGTAAGGAGCAAGCCCCGCATATGGAATTTACTGTTCTATTGTGTGCGCTTGATAATAAGAATATTATTATTATTATTATTATTATTATTATTATTATTATTATCATCATTATTAATAATAATAATAATAATAATAATCATCATCATCATCATCATCATTTCTAGTTTGTTTTTATCTTTGAATTAGTCATGATTTTAACAGCGCATTAGTAGTTACATCATAGAGTTTTCTGGTCAGTGCAAATCAGTGGTCTCAACTATTTTCCAATGATGTACCCCTATGAATTTATTTTTCAGCTAATTAGAGCAAATACATTTTTGGATAAAGAATAAATTATTTCAAAACAAATGAAAAAAGAAAAAAAGAAATCTGTGCCGTCCCTGTCTGACTTATTAAACTTTGAAACTACATTTGCAGTGGCTATCTTTTGGCCTATTTTGTTCAGCAACTCCAGAAGAAAGACAGTATCACATCATCTGTTTTATTTCTGGCTAATTTGCTGGAAAACTTTGTGACAAATCACAATGCACATCCCTGTAAACTTTGACAAAATAAAGGCATACACAGTTTGCAAAGGAGTTACTTTAAACCCAGTTTAGCAACACGTTGTTTCAAGCTCCAATGAATTTGATCTCAATTTGAAAAGGTGTACTGTTATTCTCATAGCATTCATTCTTTCAGTGCAAGCATTATCGGCAAACGCAGCCAGCTGATTACATCTTTCATGATCAAGAGCAACACTCCCATCAAATGGTCACAATTACTAATGTCATCACTCTATTCATTTAAAAAAAAAAAATTAAAAAAACTCACTGGCAGACAAGTATGACAAGAATTCTTGTCGCTGGCAAGGGAAGAGTTCAAATGTATTGTTCGGAATATAAGCTGCAACTTTTTTTCCCATGATTTGAGCTCTGCGGCTCATTTCTTTTGCTAGCCACCAGAAGACAGTCCAAGGGTAAAGCAGATGTGTGTATCTGTTCAAGGTGTCAGTTTATGAAATAGAAGTGAAAAGATATAAATCAATGACTGTGCTCAAAAAGAGTTTGAAAAAAAGCTTTTATTAAAACTATGAAAATTATCAATAAATTGAAGATTTATTGATGGATGTATGGATAAATATTGCGATTGGGATTCGTAAATGCGGAGTGAACTGATAAAGTAAGCTTTACTTGTTTCTTTTGTATGTTTACATGTTTACAGTGAACAAGGTTGGGCATATTGACATTGAGTTATAATGCTCTTGAGAGTTTAGAGTTATTATTTGAGTAATATTGTTTTAACTTTAACTATTACTATATTATGATTTCGCTGGAGGAAAAGTTCCCTGATATGAATATTGCACTCCATGTTATACCTTGCTGTTAAAAGACAAACTGTCACAGAAATACTAATAAAATAAAACATTAAGACAGTTGTTTATTCATTTTGGGAGGGAATTGAGTTATCAGAAAGCTGGTTTGTAATCTACTAATAAAGTTTGATTGCTTCGACTGTTGCGCCTTGTAATGCGGTGTGCCTTATATATGGAAAAAGTTTTAAAATATGTCATTGATTGAGGCAGTTGAGTGCGGGTTGCATATGTTTTCCACTTCATTGCCAAACACGGTAAAGAAAAATGCTGGATTTGCATCTAAAACACCGTGTCAGGACATTACAGCCGTTTGGAAGACTTTCACTTGATTCTAACTGCCAATATGTTTTTTTCTTTTCAACGGAACTTCTGCCGTTCAGCTTTTCATGGTTGTTTCATTTAACGTAATGTCATGTGTTTTATGGTGTTCATGATTGCCCAAAATAGGTGTCTTCCAATAAAATGCACTATTAGTATCAGTAATGGGTCAGTACTGGATTTCAGGTATCGCTATCTGGTCGATACCTGGCTTTTTTTTTTTTTTATTGGTATTGTGGCTGATAGTGGTGTTAGCCCTATTAAGGCCCTTTTACTAATGGCATCCATATCAGACAGATGCCAAAGATGTATTTTCTCTAAATATATGTGTAGAACTTTTGGGTGCAATGGAACATTTTGCAGCTGGGTTGGTGAAAAAAGGTGCACAGTTATAGAATCAGAACGATTTAATTCAACAAAATTAGCCAATTAAAAGTTCTAGCAAGCAAACACTTGGCAGGCATTTTGCGAGGTAAAAGGTATTTTGTTTGGAATCATTCATATAATTCAAAAAGTTCCTTCATTGGCCTCTCACTTATTCACACGTTTACAATTGTTTCTATTCCTCTCATCATTCCTCAGGAGCTTTCCGTCGTCTTGAGTCAACATGCTTGGTTGACGTAATCCTTGTGACGTTGTCGTGGCCCGGGCTCAAATGACAGGAGGACCGATCGGGCCTCTGCGTTCAGTTGTCTGATAATGCCTCTCGTCAGACCCGCTGTTTCGATCTGATCTGGACGCTGATGAGAAGCAGTCACAGCAAGCCGCTTGTGCACGTGGATTGGAATGGATGGAGTTAGTGCAAACATCTTTCATTACACATATGATAGCAGCTCCTCCACCGTTTTGTTTGTTTGCTTTTGTAATGATAAATAATTGAGTGTCCCGGAAAGCGCCAATAAAATGAATGTGCCATTTTTTTAGTGATGATATGTATGCTATGGATTCATATCATCATGGTATGTATGAGGATGTGTCAGCAAGGCTATTGTGCATCAATGTTCTGAGTGCACCTAAAAAGAAGGTAGTCTAGCAGTTAATCTCATAACAAGCCCCACTAACAATCTACCACCTGGTGACCTTGATGGCATTCGCTTGGCCATTAAAGTGGTGAAAACGCCGGAGTTCATGTCGGGGCCTTTCGATCAACAACATGGAAATGCCTTGCCGAAGCTTATAATTGCATGCCAGAGATTGGTGTTACGAAGGAAAAGGCAGGCAGTGGACTCTTGAGCAGAGCTGAGTCAGACTAAGTGTGTGTGTGCGTGTGTGTGTGTGAGTGTTTGTTATGTGCAAACTGTAAGGTTTCATCAAGACCTTTATACCAAAAATGTCAGCAGTGCCTCCTGGCTTCAAACATGGCAGCAAAACCCTCAGCCCCTACCCTTTTGAAAATTCACCCGTTGTCATTCCTATGTGGTTGTGTACGTTTCTGTATGCATGTAAGGAGACAGTGACAACACTAACAAAATGAGAAAGTCCTATTAAAAAAGAGAATCTGTGCAAAAGCAAGATCTGATGATTTCTGACATACCTACTTCTTTGACCGCCGCCTGCTTTTCGACTTTGATTAATGCCACTTATTGTGCGTATGAGGTATCAAATGTGCTCTCCTTCCTGGCACATTTTTCTGCAGCCTCAGGATGAAGCATGGATTTAATGACTGCTAAAAAGCTAAAAAGACTGAGCATGAGACACCCCTGATGTTTGTATGATGACAATCTTCCCTCCCATTTTCCTTCTTATCTATGATTTTGTTTTACTAAAGACAAACTAGGAAGCAAATCTCATTGCCAATGAGCAAGGCACTTTGCAGGAAGAGCTCAAAGAATCAAGATCAAGAACAGTGGGGAGAAAAGACAAATGGGAGAATTGGATACCGTGAGGGCGTATGATTGGGTGAGGGCATCTAGTAGGTTTCATGGATACCCAGACAATGTTATTTCCTTTTGGTGCATGACACTAATGCTTAAAAAACTCCATTCACCTCCCCTCCCCTCCCCTCAGACTAACCACCCTCATTCCATTAAATTCCCCTTAGCATGGCAATCGCGTCGAGCCACGACAGAGCCCGATTGCGCCGGTCTGTGTGAATATCATCTGCATCCAATTTTCCATTGCTTTTTTGTTTTGAAGAAACTAGTGCAAAGGGGGAACAAGAGGGCCTCTGCAACATTGCTATAGATAGAGGGTGCTGCCAGGGCTCAATGAGATATTGGTTTCATGCACTAGATGAGATGTGCTCAGGTTAAAGTGTCCTTCCACAGACCTTCCACAACCACTGGCAGCGTCGATGGCAGCTCTCCACAGTTATACCTGGAGCGGCAAAGGTGGCATTAGGTTTTGTTCGGAGGGTAGCGCACCCACAAAATGAATCCCAAGACGTTTATTTATTTATTTTTAACGTGTCTTTTTGTATTAAACCTCTGAGCCTTGAACACCTCAGAGCGGAGCTTCTCAACCTTTTTTCAATGATGTAATCTATAAGAAACTTTTTTTTTTTTTCATCCAAGCACAGCCTAACCAGCGGTGAGGGGTTTGGATGACAAAAAAAAACAAAAAAAAACAAGTGCCGTTTCATCTCTGTCTATTTATTAAATTTTGGACTAACATTGGTACTGGTGAATCTGGGTTTTATTTATCAAGTCCAGAAGCTAGATTGTTTTGTTAGATAGATGTTTTTTTTTTTTTATTATTCTGGTTTGTCTGCTGGAACATTATGTCACAAATCACACCGCATATCCAAGTTAACAAAATAAATGTATGCACATTTGGCAAAGGAGTCACTAACACTATTTAGCTATAAGTTGTTTTGAATTCCAATTACTTTGTTCTCATTTGAAAATGTACTCTACCTGTCACGGCATAAAACAGCATTATACCGGATGTGCTGATAACTGCAGAAACTGTTACAATCCCACATGTCTCCTGATGTGCCCTCATGAACTCCCATTTGAGAACCACTAGCTCAGAGCACATGGCTTAAGGATTTATCTGTCAATGGGGGATAGCCTTGTGGTGTGAGTTCATTCCCTAGCTCAAACTGCGTTTGCTTTTGATTTGAAAAAATGCCTTTCTTTCAAACGTAATCCAATAATTCAGTAAAAACTTCACTGATACGGCATCGCACAACAACTACAACCGCCACTGTTGCCTTCATTCATTAGCTCACATTAGCATTGCATTAACTATTGTGGAGTAGTAGCAACAATTTTTAATACATTTGCATTCCATGGGTTTCTAATCATCCTTTATAGCTTTATCGTGCTGACATTTCTGACGTTCCATGTCAGGGCGCTCACTTGTAGCCATGAGCCACCATGCCATTGCAGCAATCACACATCCTCGTCCTCCAGGGGGCACGTACACAAACAGCCACGGCTGCCATGGAAACTTGTGCAATATACTGAATAAAAAGGTCAGTGAGGTTCCTGTTGAAAATTAGTCAGTGTCTAAAGTTATTTGATGCATCCCACTAGTTATTCAGGAGGTCATTGATTTTGTTAGACTTTTCAAAAGCTACATAACAGATAAAAATGATGCCATTTCTGCAGGGTATTATTGTAGATAAAATGTGTACCTCTAGACATCAGCAAAAGAAAGCAGCCTCCATTATCTCCTTGTGCGCCTTGTGAAAGATTAATTAATTTGTTGAGACTTTTGTTTCCTCAAGCACCTGCAGCTGACATGCCATCACCACTCTTGATAGTCTTCACCTCCAGGGAGCAGCTTGAATAAACCCTGACATTCACAGGCTGCTTCCATGCGTCCTGTGTCACCTCTTATTGTTGTCACGCTCTCTTATGTACCGAGGAGCCCTCAAAACACATGAAAACTCAAACGTTGTTAAAAAACTTTTATGGATGCCGACCCTTCGGTGATGCGTTTAGGAATGCACCGAACACAAAAAGCACAAGACTTATTGTCCAAGGAGAAAAAAAAAACAAAAAAAAAAACAATTGCTCAAAATCCACACACACTTTCAAAGTAACTTTAAGTTATTCACTAGATCTTTATGTGGAAACAATTGCTAAAACATGCACACACAAACACTTCAGTCATCATATGTATAAGCATGGTTATGTAAATACACTTTGACGTTTCCAGTTGAAGCATGGTGGTTGCAGCTAAGGGTTAAATGTCACACAAGATTAACAATTTGGACTTATTTTCTGATGCGACGTTCCAAATCACGCAGCACCATAGTTTGAGAGGAACATCATGTGGCTGATGTGCTGAGAAAAACTGAACGACGGCAAAGATGTGAAGCCGAGATCAGTGTTTTGTGACACGGAGGCAGGTTAACAGCCATTAGTACAAAAACAAACAAGCAAAAACCCTTTATGGTGTTTACGTATTTTAATCAGTCCTGTGTTCCAGCTTCAAGGCTCATTAAAGCCCCCAAGAATTTGAACAAAATGTCATTATTGTTCTGCCTGTACAATTCTAGACTGCAGCTTATGAACTGAAGCTGTGTGTGTAAGTTACCTGCAGTTGTGTATATATATATATATATATATATATATATATATATATATATATATATATATATATATATATATATATATATATATAATTTTTTTTTTAATTCTGTCTCTGCTTTGCTCCTGAAATAAAGACATTGGAAATGAGGCTATTTTCTTAATCAGTTGTTTTACCACTGAAAAAAGTTTAAATGAAACAACTATATCGGTGTTGTTCTTGTGGCCTGTCACTAGTCAGCCCTTAATTCTGTCTTGCTCGCTCCGCCTTTGTTTTAAAATGACTACAAACGTCATGAAAAAATAGGTTACTTAATGGAAGTCTCAAATATTATTATTCAATTGAAAGACAGCTAAGCAAAAACAATTAAGACTACAACATCACAATATGTGTTGGCAGCTTTTATTTATTGTGTATTCAAAGCTAATTTGCTCTGAGAATACTAAGAATGATGTACGACACCTGAATTCTTATGGGCTATGCGCTGTTCAAACTTATTTGGCCCTGTAGTGGTTTCTATCTTTTTTGCATATTTATCACTCATAAAGGCTTCAGTTCATCGAACCAACATTAATTTAAAAAAAAAAAAATGTCCCTAAAAACCTTGCCCTAAACATAAGCACATGCACACACTCAACCACATGAGAGAACCGCTACTTGTCTCCAAGAATTTTTGCAGACCTCCAATCTGAATACTGTATTGTGATTTTTGTATTAAAAATGACAACTACCACAGAAATGTTCCAATATATTATAGCATAAATGCAAAAGGCTCATTGTGGCACAAAAATACATTCAAGTGCTTTCCTATGTAGGTCAAATCTCTCTAATTCGACTTAATAAATGTATTGTGTTTTTTTTTTAGTACAAGTTGATCTCTAGAATAAGTCTGTTTTTTATGCAATTTGGGTGAATTTTACGCAACCGTAAGTTGGCTCTTGACTTTAGGGGTTACATATAGCATTCCAATTTAAAATACATCACAGTGTGTATTATTAAAATGACAAAATTAATTTTAGAGGCATCTCTACATACGATACCTGACTGATGACGAACGCAGGTTGCGAAACTCCCAGACGCTGTGCATATTCCCAAAAGGGTGGCACCACTTGTCCTCAGACGTCCGACGCACTTAAGTGCCAGTGTGACATGATTTTATCAATAGTAAAACGTACAGTACTTTTCTTTTGTAGAGTAGTTTCTTTTCCTTTCCATACTCAACGCAATGCCCAGCCTCGGTCTCGATCATAAACAGGCAAGATGGTGCCATTTGATGAAAAGGATATTTGCGATTTTAGAGGTAAGCAAGCATATATAATCATGACATGATACTGCTTATTTCATAATCGGATGAATTGGCGGTAAGGTAACAGAGCGGTGAGCTCATCAGCCTCACAGTTCAGAGCCCTGAGGTCAAATGCAGCTGGCTCCACTTCCTGTATGGAGTTTGTATGCTCTCCCCAAGCCTGTGTGGATTTTCTCCGGCTTCCTCCCACACTCTGAAAACATGCACGGTAGCTGTGTTCGACACTAGAATGAATTGTCCTTGGGTGTGATTGGGTGCGCCAACGGTCATTCGTGTGTGCCCTGCAATTGACTGGCAACCTGTTCAGGGTGTCCCCGCGCCCACTGCCTGTAGACAGCCAGGATTGGCATCAGTAAGCCAGTGACTGTTGTGAGGATAAGCAGGTATAGAAAATGAATGGACGGATGTTGTTCAAACACACTCGTGGAGAAAATTGGTCTGGTTGTGAGGTATGCCTCCAAATATGAGGGTTTAAACTTAGAAAAAAGAAAAACTCGACTTGTAAAACAATCCGGTACTCACTCTGAAATTTCAACTTGCGGGCCTCCTCATCTTACGATGCTTGTCAAGTTCAAAGCATTTGCTCTGCTAATATCAATAGTGAGATTGGCCAGTCCACTTGGGTGTTCTTGCCCCATGCTGCTCCTGAAATAAGTATTTATTGGGTGATGGTCATGGCAGTTTTGATGCTGTACTTGCTCCCTTGATTTTTTTTGACTGTGGGAACTGGGTTGGTGGGTTTTCATGAGCCGGTTGCTATTATATAGCTTTTTGCAGTGTCGCCAGGAGGCTGTGGACAAAATAGTACGCACCTCTAACACAGGGGTCTCCAACTCACTTTAGTTCAGAGGTTGTGTGGAGGAAAATCTGTCCTCAAGCGGTCAGGACAGGTAAAATGATATTATTCAGTTAATGTCAATTATATGTAGCTATTTAAGTAAATTAATGCTGGAAAAGGATGTCAGCTGTAAGAAATGTAAATGTAAAGTTATATTGAGCTGCTGATTTGTTCACTGTCCCATATATTAAATTCAATACATTACCAATCAATTTTCTTCGCAGTATTCTTTTTTTATGTTCTGTAGACTGCCATACTTAATCACACATTTAGCTCCTTTGTAATTTCCATTCCATAATTTTTTTCATGGAACAGACATGTCTGGGACTGGCTGGCAGCCCAAACAATGGGTTGTTTGCTATACTTTTAGAATTGCAGGTTCATTGCTGGTGACATTGGGAGGAAAATAATTGGTCCATCTATTCTCATCAAAATGCAGCAACACTAGATTCAACCACCTGTGTTTTTAAACATCCAAAATCAGCAATAGCAGCGGCAAAAACAATCGAACAACGGATTCTTATAACAGCAGTGAACGTTCCAAGCGCCTGCACATTGACCAACGTTATGCACTTTTGTGTGCATGATCCTTGAGTTTGCGTGCCTTTGCATGAGACCAGATGCAGACCAGCAAATTGAAGTGCCTTTTTTTTGTGTTTGTTTTGCAATACAACTTTGAAGCGCTAAAGGTCAGATGGACCTCAATTTCTTTGATGACTTGTGATATTGATGGATTCAATAGAAACATATTTGTACTGTATAATCATTCTGCCGTTCTCTAATTGAAGTGGTCCTAAAGCAACCTGTAAATTATTATTGTTAGATTCTCAAGGCGTCATGAATCATTTCCACCACGGCTGTTTCACCTTGCTGCAATTATTGCGATTTGAAAAAGCATCCTGCATCTGCTGACAATTAGTGCAAGAGTTTCTCCACCCTCTCGTTTATGTGCATTTGTTTTTATTCTGCCCTGCTTATTGTGGACATTAAACTGGCACAGCTGCAGTGTCGAGCAGACATGAGGATGCTTTTCTTTCAAATTACATTCAACCTTGATATTATACTGCAAGATGTAATCGCATAGCCATATATACTGTACTGTGAAGAAAAAATGTCCACAGATGGTGCTAACAACATAAAATGTCAAATACATTGTTACCCCATTAGTTTTAATGTACAGATGCATTGGATTATTTATTAGTTTATCGTAAATACCGTTGCTCATTTTACCTCTGGAAAGTGAGTTACTGGAACTCGCAATACTAAAAAAAACTATGGTTTTTGACAGAAATGTATGAGTCCCAGAAATTGCGCACTACAAGGGACAACATATAAAGTTCAAACTGTATTTACAAGATGTGAGCAAAAGCCAACAACAGATGTTAAGAAATGTATGAGTAAAATGTATTATAATAATAGAATGAACTTACATGTAACATCCGTCATCATCTTCTTCATATCGCAAACACTGATATAGCCATGTTGGCATAAAAGTCCACTTAACTTCAACCTGTCAAAATGTGTTCCTCCTAGCAATTTTCGGAAGTATTTCATTTTCTGGCTCACTGTAACCTGATTGTGTTTTACCTCACTTGGCACTGATACCAAAAAAAAAATGCAAAGTTGATGTTGTGAGGTGCTTAAAAATAGCACTTTTAGGAGGCTTTTTTTTTAATAACAAGATCATGCAAGACAAAGGAGTTTGATTGGTTTGCCTTCTTGACCCACACTTTATCGCTATAGGCTGCTAGCGTCCTACCTCGAACTACAGTATATCAAAAACGCTCCCTGAAAGTAACACTTAACACAGCTGTGGTAATTTACTGTGATGACTCAAGCCGACCAAACCAGAGTGAACACGAGAACGTGATTGGCTATGGCAGCCAAAGAGTCACAACAAGAGTAGGCTCCCGCTGCAAAGAATGCAATTGAAACAAATGATTCGCAACACCCATACAAAAAAAAAAAAAAACGTTACATTCGGAGGACGCGCGTTGATTTGAAAGTATGCGTCTCATGACAAAAATGATGCATTATGGACGCAGACAAACAATAGCTCCTGCATCCATTTTTCTGAACACTTATCCACAAAATGGTTACAGGTGTGCCGGAGTCCAAATCCAGCTATTCTTTTAGGATATGTTTCCTCCCACATTCCAAAATCATGCATGGAAGGCATATTGGACACTGTAAATTAGGTGTGTTTGTGAGTCTGAGTGGTCCTTCGTCTTTGTTTGCCCTGTAATTGTCTGGCAACCAGTTCAGGGTGTACCCTGCCTCCAGCCTGAAGACACATGCCCAAGCAATCCCACAACACTTGTGAGAAAGAGTTGTGAGAAACATATTTTTGATACTTTAAATCACTGGTTGTTGGCCAAAAAAACATTTGTCACAAAGACAGTATTTGGTGATGCAAAAAAGGACACATATACAGGGAATAAGGATATGTCCCTACATAAAATGGTTGTAATTTCCAAAAAACAAAATGCACTAGGTAATCCGCTTCCTGAAAAGAAAAAGTAAAAAAAACAAAAAAAAAAAAAAAACACAAGAGTTCTAAAAATAAGATAGTGGATCAACGAATGAAGGATTTCAGATTGACTTAGATAACAGGCAGAAATGGCGGAGGACAGGAGGTAAAAATAAGCAAACTGATTGACTGATTGGTTAAAATAAGGGACCCAGTCTATGAGCATAGACAATACACACAATAACACTTAAGACAGACATTGACAAAAGGGACCCAAGTAAAACATTACAACTAAACTTTAACCTCAACCAAAATCCACAAAGCAGAGAACAGGGACATAAGCAAGGAAAAGATATGTAAGATTGAAGGGAAATTAAGAATAATAACCAAAAAAATAAAGGGAAAATCAGAGAGGCAAGAAAAGAAGAAGTCAGAAAAAGAACACAAGTGACCTAAGAACACCAGAAACCTGCTCAGCACCAGAGACAGCAGGTGTCACAGACATGTTTGACAACATGCAACTACTAAAGACATAGGTAAGGAAAACAGCAAGACTTAAATGAAAGACAAGCTCTGTTTGGATCACATGAGGAGCAAGGCTAACGAGACTAGTTTGGCTTAAGCTAGAGGTGTTGAATGCTCTGCGCAGAAATAAGACATGCGGAATCCAGTCCACACAGATTTTGCAACATTTTATACTCTACCTGACTTGCCCCTGCACTTTGTCGACATTCTCCAAGACAATAGAGGGCAGCGCAAAGCAATCGCAAACGAACAAGACTAGACTGTAACAGAAATAGTGAATCCTTTCATTCGAAACCTCCACATGGTTTTAAACAAAGTGGTGGAACTTTTACTGTGCTGTTTACTACTAGCACAGGGAAGAGGAAACATTTATTCTTTGTTACTGCTATATCACCACTCTTCCTATTGGTGCCCTGTTTTTTGCTTGTATTGTGGTGAGGCGAAGAAACCACGCGTTGCTGTGCTAGTGGAGATCTTTACTCTTCGCATGCCATCACAAAACTGATACAACAAAGTCCAAAACAGCAAAGACAAAGCCAACAGGTTCAAAGCATCAAAGGATCATAGCGACATGCCTACTGGGTGAGAGACATGGTCCTAGTGTCCGCCACACAGCTCTCCCCCGAACACCCAGAAAGGCATAGCGGAAAACCCCACAGGGTATTCACCAGTCTGGCACCCTGAGACTCAGTCCGGTCCTGGGCGGTCTATGTGACACCAGGGCCCCAGGTGCGACAGGAGTAAGGGTGAGACGCTCAGCGTGAAAACCATGAGGTAGCGTTGGCAAAGGGATGTTCTGAAGTTCCGCAGGAGCCGGAGTGGCAGTGCTGACCCGCATGCTGGCAGGCACAGTGGCTTCCGAGGGACGGCCGGTCACGGCTGCGTCCCAGTCTGTGCCTGGGCATGAACCTGCTGCGGCACCAACCCCAGCTGACCTGCTCCGATGTATACTTGGACCATACCTGCGGGCATGGTGAATCGGAGGGGCGGCTGAATGATGGTGGCTGGAGGCCTACTGCTGAGGCCGGACGGACGTCGGTAGTAGATGAGGCCGCCCGGCTGGAAGATCCCGGTCGACGGCCAGGGACTCCGAAATTGGACTGCACAGCCGTTCTCACCAGCGCTTGTACCAGCCTGTTGCTGGCTGGCTCGATCCCTGGTGCGCCAAGGGACTGGGCGACGGGTGAGAGGACCCTTGTCGGGGTGCTGGCTGGCTGACGTGGTACCAGCTTGCTGCATTACCTGACGTATAGTAGGCTGGTGGAGGAATGTCACGATGTGGGACGTCTGCGGTGATTCCTCGCTGAAACATTCTGACGTCCGGGGTCACCCATGTGGCGAGACTACATTTCCAACAGCCTGACTAAACTTTCTAACGTCTGGGATAATAATATGGCAAGATGACCCATCCGGGGTCACCCATTCTAACGTCCGGGGTCACCAATGTGGCGAGGCGAAGAAACCACGCGTTGCTGTGCTAGTGGAGATCTTTACTCTTCGCATGCCATCACAAAACTGATACAACAAAGTCCAAAACAGCAAAGACAAAGCCAACAGGTTCAAAGCATCAAAGGATCATAGCGACATGCCTACTGGGTGAGAGACATGGTCCTAGTGTCTGCCACAGTATTTGTTTATTTACCTCAGTATCTCTCCAAAGTGTGCCAGCAATTTCTTCCGAGCAGATGATGGCTTTATAAGCCAAATCATACAAATGTGCGTACTTATGAACCTCCACCACTTCTACCTCTTGGTTGTCTGCCATGTTTTTATATGCAGGAACATCTTTGTGGTTTTGAGATATCAGCAAGTGGGAGGTGTGTAAAATTTGGTTTGTGTGAATGCTGCATGGTGGGGATGATTTCTGAAATGACATAATTTTGCATGGAATTGTTCGGATCTGGAAATACGTCAAGCATAAACCAGACAAATGCAATTGAACCATTTCAAGAGATAATGCAAAAACGAATCAAAAATGACTTACTCCAGTTTTTTTAGAAATACGTCCAAATTTTTCAACACTTTTCTATGTGTTTTACAGGTGATTACAGTCATTTTGGGTTGCCGTACCCGGGTCCGAACAGTATTTAGTGACATGACTAATACGTAAACACCGTATGAACAAACATGTGCATCCGGGCTCTCGCTGCTGTAAATTTGTCCAGCTGCTGTGAGAAACACAATGCCGTTCCACAAGTGCTTCAGCCATGGAGTCGCATCGCCGTGTAACTGTACTTCTTGACAAACTGAAGAGCTTTGATTGACGATACCATTTCTGCCTATTTTGAAAGTCCCGTTCTTAATGATGACATGGCTCATTCGGGACGGTACGTCGGTCTGTTTGGAATACAAAATATGTTATTGCCCTTCATTACTTGCTATAGCCCAGAAGGGTAAGGCTATGCATGAGTGGATTTATAATGAGAAAAAAACTTTGAGGATGTGTGCCAATGACACTTAAAGCACATTATTTGGTACAACCCATAGCATTACAGTGGCTTTCACCTCTGAAGAATAAGTAATAGTTTTTTTGTTTTGTTTTTTTTTTATGGAAAAAACAGCGAGATTTAACATTGGAGGTAACTTGCCAGTGATTAGCTTAGCGCTGTGGTACTGCTATTACAATTAGCTCAGCCTCCTTTTTGGCATATGCGCATGATCCAAAGGTCAGAAAAATTCAAAATCATCAATTGGTTGCCTAATATATCAATAAAGCGATGGCACAGATGACACACGACTGACATTATTTTTTTAATGAATCACATTCTTTTTTGGCTGATTTTCTTTTGTTTGTTTGTTTTTTCCCTCCATGCGCTGCAATGCCAAGTGGTCCACCAACAATACTGTGGTCGGTCACCACATTGAGTACCCCTGTTGCAAAATATGATTCCGTGGGTCTTGAAAATTCAGTAAAAAAAATAAAAAAATAAATCGTTAAAATGGAACTCAAGGAAATGTCTTTTCGAAAAACTGCCAAGGCAATTGTGATCTCTTTCACATCATGGAGCAAAGTGTTTCCACAGAATTCAGATCCAGTGTTGTACTGAGCAAGTTCAACATTTACTACTGATCGGTGTACATGTTTTCCAAGGAGATTGTAGAGAAACAAAATCAGGACTCTTGCAATGCTGGATAAAATTATGTCGTATTGAGCATCTGCCAGTGCTGCATTGCAATGATTAGACAAATTAATGGCTCGTACAGTGACCATCCATCCATCCATTATCTTCCGCTCATCAAGGGTCGGGTCGCGGGGGGCAGCAGCTGGGAGACTTCCCTCTCCCTGGCCACAGCTACAGTGACTTTCAGTGTGATTCATCTATTTTCAATTATTGACTTTATTGCACAATATCACTTCCTTTTTCCACACATTTGGGTGTTTTCATCCATTTTGAAATTTAATGCATTGTTTCAAGTGTTCACTAAATTTAAAACAATGATGAAAATATTAGTTGAAAAAAAATCATGTAGGAATAATGCAAGATTCTTGCTGGTTGTGGGCCATCTTTGTGTAAGAATAGAGATTCCGTACATGCATTATGACAATTAATTCCAGGGTCACGATCATTGATGGTCATTTCCAAAGGTCCTGCAGCGCCCCAACAGTGGATCACACTACTTAACAAATTACTGCGCTTCCCTCAAGTAAAAAAAAACAAAACAAAAAACAAAAAAAAACACGAGGTCACTGTGCGCGTGAAAACTATTCATTTCTGGCTGCACTCCTTTTTTTAGTGCGCAGAAGCAGGAGCAGTCCTGTCATTCATTGTGCTCATTTTCCTATTCACTCTGGTTGAAGGCCATCTTTTGTGGGTGGGAGAGCAGAATAGATTATACAGGAGAGAAAAGGAATCAAGGACTGAGCCTGGAAGAGGGAAAAATGCTAAACAAAAGAAAAAGTGAAATTGAGCAAGTAAAGAGAGGGGCTGCAAGGAACAGATATAGAACAAACAGAGATAAAGAAAATATAGAATGGCAATAAGAAAGTCGATTCTCGTTGGGGATTAATGTTATTTGTAGTTTCCCAACTCTTCTTTAAACACATCTTTGCTCAAATGATGGACTGTGGCTGTTATCTTTACGGTCTGGCACAGCACAGAGCCTGTTAAACGCAAGAAACCACGATGTAAACTTTATGGCACAACATTAATACATGGGCACACCAACACATCAATCCCCGCAAATACCCGGTAGGTGCATTATAACACTGCACTTTGGTTTATGGCTCTTTCTTAGTTTTAGGGAGTGTGGGTTGAACAAAAGAAGGTGACTAAGTTTCTTGTAGCGTCTTAACCGAGCGGTCAACGTGTTAACTTCCAATATGAACCTGAACAAATATGCAAACAGTTGGTGGGTATAGCAGGATTTAGTTTTTTGTTGTTTTGTCTGCGTGTGTGCAGGGGCATGTATTTTATGCATGTGTGTTTGTGTGTATTCTTGGTCAATTATTTACTTATTACAAAGCTAGGGTGACCAGGTTTCTAAAATTGAAAACAAAGCTACTCAAATTTAGCTAAAAATCAAATTTACAATAAATTCTGGCTAGGAATTTTCACTAGTCAGTCTGGTGACTGGCGCTTGTGATATTATTTTGGCTAATGCTAAATGCTCTCATTTTTGACAATTCACAAGTGCTAAAACAGTCAGTGCACTCACCAATACGAAGCAACATTTTTTGCATTGCATTGTCATGCAACTGTTATTGTATGTTAAGCTCCTCAAAAAAATCCAAAAAGGTTTCCACACACCACCAACAATGTGCTCAGCACAGTCACTGCTGTTTGGCAGCGGTGGGCATGGCACATTATTTTGCTGGTCTGTCAGTCGTCGGTGCCCTCCCACCCCCACCCTTTCTGTCATTGTGAGTCATCACTTGTTCTCATAACATTATATTTTTTCTTTATTTTAAAAAGGAAAAAGGCTTTTTAAATTTTGCCTTTTAATTTTTAAGATTCAACAGGGAGAGGTGGCAGACCTTTACCAATAGCGACAGGTGACACTCATGGTGATGATTACGATGAAATACAAAATCCAGTCTTCCATCAGGCTTTTTTAATGTTTTCATCATTCGGCACTCCGTCAGAAAAACGTGTGTCCATCCGGCGAGTCAGTCAGTTCAACAAACTGCCCACCTATGCTGTTTGGTGCGTTGAATGAGTATTTCTACAAATGTTTTGATATGTCCCACTGTGTGAGTGTTCATTGAACCTTGGGTATGCTGCCGAATGTGAGTGACTACTGTCCTCACTTTCGCACTGACTTATCCATGCAGCTATTGATTGTTGAAGGGAAACTATTTGTTTTGCAAACTTTCTTCTTAACTGAGCCAAAAAATAAAAACAAAACTGAAAAGTCTTTTGGTTTAGGGTTAGTATTGTTGCAATGCTTTTATTCAACGTTTGAATGTTGCTGCAGCAGTGGATACCCCCCAACCCAGTGAAATCTGCCAGAGCTCGGGATACAAAGCGATATTAAACAGAGATGTCTGATCACCCCACACAAAAGTTGAGTCACCAATTAAAATCAGCCACTACTGGATTCTTGGCTATCGGCGCTGGGCATTCAATTTAGGCCGACGCACATCTAAAGTTGGAACAATTTGGGACAGAATCACCTCCCAATAAAACAGCGTCTGTTTTCCCGTTGCCAATTGCATCAGGCTTGGATACACACTCACCATGCCTCCCCTCAACATCTCCCAGGCTCATTTTTTATTTACCACTGCTGTCCCACTTATTTGGCCTTGTTGCTTGAACTGGACAGGCCCCCTCTGGGGATGGAGCTCTCATTGTGAAGACTTTGGAAGATGACGATGGCGTCGTGCATTTAAACGTACACTTTAATACGTGCACACAGCCAGGCAGACAGAGGATGTTATGCCGTACGTTAGCTTCATGCGAGACCCCGCAGCAATGGGGAAGAAGCTCTGCTGCCAAAGTAATTGGTCTGAGGGGGAGTCCTGTTTTCTCTGCGTCAGGAGATATGCCTCAGTGATAAAAGGCACAGATGCAGAAATCAAAAAAATGTTGGGCGTCATAGCAGTCTGACCCTTAAAAAAGCAAAGCAATATGATGCTCTTTCAAGACAAACCAACCAAAGCATCCAAAACCATATTTGCACAAAACCGAGGAAACTACTTGCTGTTTTAGTAGTATTTCCTCAGGGGCTTTTTCATTATTCAAAAAGCTCACATTAGATTTTCCCCTGTCCTGACGCTTTTCTGTTGAAGGCCTTTGAAGATGACACAGATCTTTGAGACGCCTCAATTCGCCAGCTAGCCATGCCAGATTCATTACTCTTCTCATCTGCCAGGCTCAATACCTTGAGAACAATTTGTTTAGTGGCCTTCCACTCAAGTCAGACATTGTAGTTGCATGACAAAGGGTACCTGAGGGATCCTTTATTGGGTTAATTTTTTGGCTTATGCTACAGAAAACATAAAAATCTTCTGACTCTTGGGTAACTTGCAAATTCATTCCTATAAAACGGAGCAATTTTATACCTTATTCCCAGTGGTGGCATTCTAAAGGGAAGACTCTCCGGCAGGGTTGCCTAAACTTTTGTTTTGCGCCAAGATTTACTTTTGCAGCAGCCAACCTGCTGGGGGGGGGGGGACTATGCTTCTTGACAACTGCAGAGTTTTAAGTGACAATACATGTCCACCTATTTCGGAAAACCTGTTCTTTTCAATGACATGACTCACCTGAGACGGTACGTCTCCACGGCTGCAGTGGCATGCTATTGTCCTTCATTACTTGCCGTAGCCCAGATGTGTCAGGCTATGCATGATGGGATTTATAGTTTATAGTTATAGAAAGGCTTAGACCAGGGGTGTCAAAAAAAAACAAAAAAAAACACTTCACTCTAAGGGCCAGACTGATTGAACGGTCTTTAAAAAAAACACACATTAGTTTGGGATTTATAGTTTATAGTTATAGAAAGGCTTGGACCAGGGGTGTAAAAAAACAAAAAAACAAAAACAAAAAAAAACCACTTCACTCTAAGGGCCAGACTGATTGAACGTTCTTTAAAAAAAAAACAAAAAACACATAGTTTACATAGTGAACCTAACTGAACCTGCTGAAAACTTAACAAATATATTACTAAATGATTGGATCGGATGAATAAAGCAATATTGCCTTATGGCTCTAAGTAATTTTTCATTATAACAGGCACAAAAGACAACATTCTTTGTAGAAAAATCCCCATACGGTGCATGTTGAATGAATGAGGCGATGTTATTCAAGGCACCATCATCATATTTTCGAAATATTACCGCATTTTCCGCATTATAAGGCACACTGGATTATACGGCGCAACCTCAATTAATGACTTATTTTAAAACTTTTTCCATATATAAGGCGCACCAGATTATAAGGCGCAACATCAATTAATGATATATTTCAAAACTTTTTCAATCACAATATAGTTATACTCAAAGTAATAACAATAATAACTCCAAACTCTCAATAGCAACTCAATGTCAATATGACCAACCTTGTTCAACTGTAAACACACAAAAGAAACAGGTAAAGCTTACTTTATCACTTCATTCCCCATCTACAAATCCCAATCTCTATATTGATCCATATATAAAGCGCACCGGATTATAAAACGCACCATCAGCTTTTAAAAAAAAAAAATAATAATGCTTTTAGGTGCGCCTTATAGTGCGGAAAATACGATAGTCTAACTTTTCCTTCAAAGAAATAACTAACCGCAATTTTCTAAATTTATTGAGAAATATTTTCAAAACATAATTGATCACTTTTGGCCGATCCGGAGCTCTGGTTCCCACTGAAGACCCGGGGGTTGGGATCTTGACACCTCTTGCGCCATGCATAGGACGAAATGCAAAAAATCTCCACTGTCACGCTCTGGCTGGAGTCCGGTTTGGGGATGAAAATTGATCATTGTCAGAAGTGCCGTGCGCTCATCCAAAGCGTGGGATTACGCACTCAGCAACTGTATTTACTGTTCATGTTCATGTTTAAAAAGAGTTGCCAATGTCTGGGTCTAATGCGTCACAAACTTTAAGCATAAAGTTTTTGCTAAAATCTCCCTTTGCAAATGGCCAGACTCATTTTGCGATCTCTTCTGCCACAATAATCTGCTTGCCTTGACAGCAGCCTGGTCTTGTGATTTAGTTTTACTGAACAGAGCTTTAAGAGACATGACCTCTTTTTAATTCTTCCAACTTCTCTAGCATTTGTTTCATGCCCATATTCTTGTCTTTGTACGCGTGTTTTCTTTCAAGATGGTGTCTCAGATTATACTGTCTCATTACTGCCACACTTTCTTCACAAAAACACAGGGGTTTTCCAGCAACCTCCGTGAACATGTAATCAGACTCCAACCTTGTTTGAAACGCCCGATTCCACCTTCCATTTTGCCATTTTTGATGGCTGATCTGAAAGTTGGCTTTTGCTGTTATGCGAGCTAATAACTTCTGATGTTTAATGAAATTAAGCCAACTCCCGCCGAGGCGTGCCGCCGTTGCGTTATGGGGAATGTACTGTTGTATTGGTGTGTGTAAAACACCTGCGGCCCGCAAACCTCAGTAAGCTGCCAGCCTGTTCTAATCATCAAAGAAATCATTAAGAGATAACTTGCAAGCTGATTAGCTTTGCGCTGATGTTCAGTTCTGCTATTCCAATTAGCTCATGCCCCTTATTTACGAATGTACATGACCCAAAGGTCAGAAAAATTCAGACTCGTCAATTGGTTGCCCAATATGTCAATGAAGCGATGGCATGGATAACTGCCGATCTTTATCCTTCTTTTTTTTTTAAACTTTTATTTTTTTCTCATGTAGTAAGTTGTGGCCAACACTGAGCACTGCTGTTTTATCAGGACCAGTGTGTTAGACCCTTTAGACATTAAGCTGACATCAGCGGTCACAACTTGGTGTGGCAAAACACAGTCAGAATGTCAGAATTTGTCACGGGGTACCAAAAAAGGATTTCGGTCCTATTCATCATGCTGTTTCGGGTCGAGGCCGTCGGAACAATCCTCACTCTCAGTGGCTCTGTATCAAGCCAATTAGCGCGCAAGACGAGAAGAGAACCTGAAGTGACAAACCCGTGGAAAAACAAAAAAAACGTTCTGAAAGTGAAAACTTTTCTATTGTGCACCTTCTTCAAGAATAGCATAATTCTCTTATCTCTTTTTTTTCATACCCTAAGTGTTCTGAACAGAACAGAATAAGGAGATCCATCGTGAGTGAAAATGAAAGCAGTCTGTTTATTTGTGTTTTAATAAAGCTACGGACGTGATGTCAGGCATCTTCAATGCACCCCGCAGTTGGAAAAGTGACTCTCTACCTATGGCAACAAAGGAGTACTTGTACATCAAACGTATGCGCAGAAGCTATGTAGTAGTTGGCATCACTGCAGTGTTCATGGTGCGTTTTCTGTTGAGCTGCTTAAAAACATGGACTGATACTGCAGGGGACCGCGACGGCCCATTGTTGGGTTGGTGTGTCGAGGAAGTATTAGTCACTTGACAGTTTTCGTTACATTGCCAAGTCGATTTGCATCTAGGTCCGAAAGGATGCAAAGGCAGTGCCGTGTACTAGCACAGCACCGATTTAAAGACGCAAATTGTGTCATGGTGAGAGGCAAGTGACCAGTCCACAAAGGGAAACGTCTTCTGTCTAAAAGTGATAACATTTAGTGAGAGTTGAACTGTGTGTTTTGCCAGGCTTTGAGATTATGGTATAAAGGGCAGTAAAATACAGGCAGTCATTTACAATTAGACCAGAAAGGCTTTTCTATGTTTTGTGCTTTGTTTTTAACACTTTACGTGTTGTACATCAGTGACAATCAGATTGACAAACATCATATGAGCACACCAGAGCAGCGTATTCATGCATCTTATTGGCAGCAGTTAACTGTTTATGTTTAAAATCTCATATCTGCATTCTTTAAGTATACATGTAGCACACAAAAAAACACATTTCATGTAATGACTTCAACATGTAATGACATCCGCAATTGCTTTGATTAAATTGTTCTGTGTTCAATTGACAAGCCAGAAAATAAAGCGGATGCCTTCAATTGGTTAGCTAGCCTGTCATCTTTAACATCAAAAGTATGTAAAAGATCAAAATAGTGGCCACGAGCCTGTACTTTCATCATTCCCACAAAATGCTAGCTGCTGTTTGGTGAGGTACAGGGGTCACTACACACTTCCCTGCCAATGTCACTATAATGCTGGCCTGCTATTGGTCGGATACGGGTTTAAGCTATGGGTCTGCTATTGGTCTGCGTCACGGAGTCATTAAGATGTCGGGCTGCAATTGGTTGGCGTCACCGTGTCAAAATGGCGGCAAGTTAAAGATTTGTTCTCGGGTGTGTGATTACAATATCGTATTTATTGTGCATTTTAGTGCTTAATTCAAACTTTAATTGGTTAACCATGAGTCCCAAGATTGCTAGTGATCTTAAAGAGAGATGTAAGAAGATGATTAGTATGGAAACGAAGCTGGAGATAATCAAGAAATAGGAATGAGGCTAGGCTCAGCTTGGGTAGTTTACCCTCACTAGGGAATATGGCCATAACAAAGATTCAAACAGATTTTATCGTCACACTTTGCCACACAGTGAAATTCATATTCTGTTCGCCTCCCGAGCAGACTACATTCCATTATCGAGCAAATAGTAATCAAATATTAGGGAAAACATTCCTGAGGTCACAGTGGTTGGAGTCCCCCACTATGATGAGCACAGCGTCCGTCTGGTTTGATCACATGTTTGCTAATGTCTAGCCTCCTTGGCAGTGTGCACCTTCAGCTCGACCACCGAGTCCGGTGCATCCACATTTCCAGCGAAAGTGGAAAAAAACCAACACTGTCACGATGAATGCTAGTCCGGGTTCTCAGCTCGTCTATCCCATTTCCGAGAAAGTGGACGCCAGCCAGCAGCAGGCCGGGCACCGGTGCCCCGGCAGCCCCGGCCTTCAGCCGAGCGTGCAGGCCTCCCCTCTTGGCTAGCTTCCGCCCGAGGCGTCATGGCTGCCGGCCGCTCGGTACACCCGCAGCCGGAGCCGCCGCGTCGTCCAGGCACAACAGAGCCAAAGTAAGTCATCGAGGCCAAATGAAAGTTTGGGAGGAACTTCACCAATGATGAGGAGCGCCTTCCTGCTGAAAAAAAAAGCATCTGTCACGGGAGCGTGAAACAAAGACGACCGACACGGTGGGCGCCAGCATATAAAAAAAAAACAAGCTCATCACGGCACTCAAAGGTAAGTAAATCCTTTACATATTTTTTATTTATGATGCTATTTAATTATATACATGTATATTATATAAAGGTAGGACGTACTATACAATTTTGTCCCCAATTTTTAATGTGTGTATACAATTTTTAGGTTTTCAACAGGGGTTTTTCCACGCATTAGCTAATTAACATAGGTTTGGATCGCCCGCCATCCGGCAAATTCACGTGACAATCCCAACCGCGGAACGAATTAAAGTAATCTCCTAAATCAGAGGCCCACTGTATAACATGTTTTACAAATAAACCTAAGTGGAGTTTTTCTCGATTTGTTTTCGTCTTCAAAACGTTATTCTGTGTCACAGGTTTTGGAGATCCTGGGTTTGGTTTGCGGGAACAGTTTGATTTGGGCAAATTGTCAGACATAGATGATCCAGTGGTAGATGCTGGCCTGTATTGCAGCCCTCATGACAGGAGCCAAGGAGCAGTGTTGAGGGCAGCAGTGTGTTTGAGGACCCCATTTCACAGTAATCTCAGCCTATCAAGCGACGTAAATGTGTCAGTGATGAATTTGTTGGATCATGACAATGCCAGGTAATGCACTCCCAGGTGTCATTTTAGGGCAGAGCACTATCAGTATGTCTCAAACAATATCCCTGAAGACACAACACCAGGACAAAGCCATCAAGGACAGTCTCAAGAAAAAGTGTGGGGTGCGATGAAGGGCATTTACACGAACATCAAATCAAGCTCAATTTGAGCATGGAGGGAAACTGTAGACAATAAGTTGGAGCCCACTGGACAACATAGAACAGCAGGTTGATAAAGATTTGACGAAGATAATCTCTGATTGCTCAAATGCTGTCACCGTCACGAAGCAGAAGTGGTGACACACTCAACACGTCAACTGATGAAATGTTTTTAGGCGCTTGTGTTGTGATGTCTTGTGTTCCGTACCCTGCAGACAAGATGCACTGGCCTGGAGTAGCCAAAAGTTGAAAGTCGTTTAAGATTCTGAATGTAAATTTTCAGCGCGTGATGGTCATGGTACGAAAGTCTGGGGTCAAGTGCCCTCTGCCATCAGTTAGGCATGCTGTTTGACGCACTTAGTGACTTTTTTTTTACTGAGGTTTTATGATAAAATGGGAGCGTAAGCACATTGCAGGAAAAAAAATCATACATCATTATGATTCTGGAAAGACAGAATAGAAAATCAGAGTGATTGAAAGCATTTTATCTGCGTTATACAGAGGGTTAACCAAAAACTGCTGGCATAGGGTAGTTTTGGGGGGATTATATGATCTACTGAGTGGAACTGCAAGGTGTTGCCTGGTCTTCTCCCTGTATTTGAATGGGACGTAAGGAAATTTTGATTGATAGATGAGGCTCCGCCTCTCCTGCCTCCCCTGACTCCACGTCACTGCTGTACATCATGTGACTGTCTGGAGCCTTTTATATATCTTTGAAAAGCACCACAGCAAATGTACTTGCCAAAAAGTAGATTATGAGTCGTCTTTTGAATATATCACCCCTATATCTGAACCTGCAGCTAAAAAGTTCTCTATCTACTCTGATCTCCACATAAACACAAACACAAATCAAAAGAATGAGTAGTCTGAATGCATTTCCTAGAGCGTGACACAGCGGCCAGAATAAAAAGTAACAACAGCAATTGAAATTCAAACAGAGGAGCTTGCAAACCAAGATGCACTCACATAACCGTGTTTATAATGGGTAGGCAAAACATGCGAGTCGGATGAGTAGAAAGCAGACTGTCAGGCAAACGGATACGAGAGCAGGAAACAAAGGAATGGTTGTGAGCTCGCTCGCAGACCTAAAGGTCAACCATAAACAAAGCGCATGAGAATGGCTTCCCTCATTATTGTCATCATCCACACATGTCTCGGGATGTATTTTCTTGCCAGCTGTAAAGGTATGTTCTTCATTTAGCAGGTTCTTGAGAAAGTTTTGCCCCCAAATTGGAAACACTTTTTTTTGAGGTCCAGCATTCTGTATTATTATGTTCAGTCTTCATGTTAGCATGCCTGCTAATATTTAATGATAATAATGGATGACCAGACAATCTGGTAAAACGTGGAGACGTCCCCGTGCGGACGTCCCCGCGGCCGGCAAGAATGGTCGCTTGGAGGCAGGGTCGATCTCAACCGTCACTTTTATTACATCAACAAAACCCAAAAACGGAACATGACACTCGTATGGTCTCTCTTGTGCGTGACAACTTGTTTGTTGAGAAACAAACAAGTTTCTCAACAAAGTTGTTTGTTTCAGAAAATCGTAAATCAAGACTGTCGTAACTTGAGGACCCCAAGTAATCCGATTCAAAACATTTCAATTTCATCATGTTCCAATTATTTGACAATTGCTTCAATTTTTGGCATTGCAAATACAGTGGGCCCCCGGTTTACGAACCCCCTGTTTTACGTATTTTTCATCTTACGACGTGGACCGCGGCGTTTTTTTTGTCCCCCTCTTACGCACAAACCTTTCGTCTCACGAACCATCCAACATGCCGGTCAGTGTGTCCGCACTATTTATTTCGCTGTGCTGCATCAACAAAAATAACGTCTCGCATGTCACGGAAATGCCTATATGCTATTGGTCGATTGAGGTCACAATCACGGTCAGCGTCACGGAGATGCAGATATGCTATTGGCCGGCGTCACGTCAATCACAGAATAGCCGATAGCTTGATGGCACGAGCTGGTCGGTGTGTTGTGAAGACTTTGCAAACTTTAACTGTTAGACATGGCTTCTAAAATTGCTAGTGGCGGTACAAGGAAGAAGTAAGAGGATGATGACAATAGAAACGAAGCAGGAGATAATAATAAAATACGAAGGAAGCGCATGCATAGTTTACCTTGCTCGTGAGTATGGCCGTAACCGCTCGGCAATCTTCTAAGGACAAGAATTTCCTTGCCAGGGGACAGACCTCGATCAGCAACAAAATGGAGAAGCTTCTTCTATTATGGATTAAAGAGAAGGAAATCGCCGGTGATATGTTCTCGTTTGAGAAAAGTTCTAGTTTAAGAAAATAAATAAATTCTGCGGGTTGGTTTCTGTTCCCCTCTGCCTCCACCCAGCTCAAGTCACGTCACCCCAAAGGTAAATGTCATTTTTCCTTTGTATATTTATGTTGTTTAATTTAACTGTACAGTAGATTATGTTCCTAATTTTTAATATGTGTATAAAGTTGTGATGTTTGTACCTAAGGTTTTAGCACGCCTTGCACGCATTCACTAATTAACATAGGTTTGGATTGCCCGTCATACGAGCAATTCGAGTTACGAGCAAAGCCACTGAACGGATTAAGTTTGTAACACGGGGCCCACTGCATTTACCATTTTCCACCCAGAAAGTACCATTGATTATATTAGGAGATTTGACCTTAAGCATTTAAAGCTTTCCTGTTTCTTATTGACAACATTTCGCCTTAGGGATCATTCCCAAAGTTCTACTCATTCAAACATTCCCAAATTTCCTCAGAATTTCTATGAATTGCTAGCATAATGCATTCCCAATGGATGAATTCCCCATTCGTTCCCAATGGGAGATTTGACATTTCACATTTAAAGCTTTCTCATTTCACATTCACAACATTAAGCCTATTCATTTAACCTTAAGGATCATTCCCAACATTACATTACATTACATTACACATTAGGAATTACAAATTAGGAAAACTCTCAGGAATTGCATTCATCTAGTTACACGTAATACACTGATGTAATTCCTGAAGGATAGACTAACATTGTAGTTACTGGTGCACATTTTCAATAGATAATTTCACTTAAAACGACAGTTATCAATTAATTTGTATTGTAGTTTTGCCTAGAGACGTTCTATTAATTATTGAGGTATTGAAATACTGTAAAAATAAAAGACATTTATATTTTTGGTGGTTACAACAAACATTTATCATTCATTATGAAAAAAGTATACCCCTTGCACTTAATTATTCAGAACTTAATTTTTTTCATCCCTTTTTTATTAGAATTTAAGATTAATAGCTCATTATTTTCCTCTAGAAAGAACAGTCTAGAACAGTGCTTCTATAATATATTTTGCCAAGCCCCACCTAGGAAAGGGAACCCCCGCCAACTCGACACGCTGACTATAAATAGTTGTCTATAAAAATTATATATAAAGTATACTTAAACGTTATCCTTTTTAACATTAACAAATGAAAAAAAGAAATATAAACCATTTTCCAACAACTACTAATTATTTTTCACGAGTTATAGCTTAGTCTAAAGCAGGCAGAAAACAACCCCCAAAGTACATCAAAGTGCCTGAAACTTTAAAAAAAAAAAGGATAAAAATTCTCACTTTATTGCAATTACACTTCACATGAAAAAAACAAAGTCTTTACCCTAGGGACAGCCACACCCCCATCGGCGTAACCCCATCCCCCACTATTTGAGAAGCTGGTCTCGAAAGCACTGGTCTAGAAAAAAAAAACAATTCTCAAGAAAAAAAAAATGCCTAAAGCATTTGTTTTAAACGAAGTCCTGAAATTTCTCTTTTTTTTTTTTTTTTTGACGGGTGCTCCAAATTCATTATGGCTGTCAAGTTTCTGCCTCATTCTTTGCGTTTGCAATTAACCAAAGCGACAACAGGCTAACACGCTAAACAACACATGGTGACAGCGTGGAGGCCTGGAACCGTCTCTGCCTGAAAATGAAAACAGGTGGCACGCAGCTCCCTGGAGACACAGTGACGACCAGGAAAACAAATGTTGAGCCTTCTTGACTGGTCGAGTCTGACTGGTGAATTAATATGCACAGGCTTCATTTTCATGATCAATGTGCCTTTTACGGGGAGATGTGCACATTGAGCAGAGTGTAAAACACAAAGTTTCCTCCACTTGAAAATAGATTGGGTCTTGCCTCACTCACAATGAGTTCGCATGTTCTCGAAGACATGCACTTGGCCTGTACTCGCTGTGGTTTAACACAGTCCCTTGGGAGAGATGTATTCATTGCTGTGTTTGCTCTACAAAGTACATCTCCAAAGTCTGCTCAGTAAGGCTCATTTGCAAAACATATGAGATACGCAACCTGTTCCTTTTTCTTTGGCAGTCTGAACAACTTATTGTTACAATTCGATGAAATGGCCAGTGATTACAGGCACTGTAGGAAAACAAGTGTAAAAAAAGTTTGTGTAATCTTTCTTCCTAGTTTGAGCAGGATGTGTATAATTTATGCAGAAATTCCTAAAAGTGGTTGAGTTTCCCTTTTGATGAGCAATTTCTAGAGCTAATGAAATGCATTTGAGTTTGGCTGTTTTCTTTAAGATTTGGAGAATCCAATAAATGCAGGTAAAAATAATAAAGTATATGGTGAGAAAACCAATGGGTTAAAAAATGTTGCATAAGTTTTCCACAATTGCTTTGAATATGTATTATTCCAATTACCGAATAGATTTTCGATCCGAGTTTTGATTCAAAACGATTCCATTTTCATGTACAAATAATCATCATACCGTTTCAGTCTGCTGTGCAAGACAGTGTAATAAAAAAGGACAACGTGTCTTTTTTTTTCCTGCATGTATTACGTTTTGATTTGAAAGGAACATTCCTTCTCCCACAAAAACATGTGGACAGCTGCTACTCTTTGAAGCTAGCTATACATTTTATCGGTTTTAAAATCTAAAATATGATTAAACAAAACAAAGTGTGCCTGTATTGTATAATATAATAGAAACAGCAAGATACATTGTCATTTCGCAACAAATTACATTACTCAATTGGAAAAACTGTTGCACGGATGAAAACGATTATTTTTCTCAGTACAGTTATGACGAACAGGACTTGTTTTCAGTCTGGGAAAGCGGGATGATTGTCCCTTTAATTATAGCTACGTTAGTTACTCTTTACTGCTGACTAAATAGGTGTTCTATTGAACTAATTCAAAATGTTACAGGAATAACTGTAAGTGAGTGAACGTAGCGTCCTGCAGCTCAGGGGTTAAAGCGGGTGGTCCGTTAACCAATGGATCGGCTGTTCAAATCCCGCTGTGTCATTGTGTCCTTGGGCAAGACACTTCACCCGCTTTTCCACCAGTAGCTGGTCAGAGGGGCAAAATGGCAGCAGCACTTCTGTCAGCCTACCCCAGGGCAACAAAGTTATTAGTATGAATGTAAGAGTGCATGAATAATGTATGCATTGCATCTTTTGAGTGTCCAGAAAAGTGCCATACAAAAGTGCTGCGTTCTTACTTTCATTATTGTTACTCCCTGAGAAAATCTGGCCCATGATGTAAAATACACGTATTTGGTTTTCAGCCACTAACGGAACTGAAACAGTGCAACTACTACAATTTCACATAACTGTGTAACCGTTCACTTCAATGATAATATCAATAAACAAAGCCTAATGTGGCTTTAAGTCAAGGAAAACCAAACGTGCCTATCCAAATCCAATAATCCTTGGGAAAGGCTACAGCAAATGCAGAAGGAGCCTTGTAAATTGGACTAATCAATAGGAATGCTGAGAGAATTAACAAAAGAGACAAGAGTGTTGGAACATCTCCAGATTGCTTCCAGAATGCCTTTAGGAAATTGAGGTTGGCATTGAGAGTCAGCAGTGTCAAATGCACAGCTCAGGGGATTAATACCCACTTTCTGGTCGATCACTCGGAAGCTCACAGTTGCAAACGCACTTGGATATTCTTTCCGTTCTATTTTAATCATTTATAAGGTGTCTCCTTGGCTGTCCAGCTTTTCACACAAGCACAAATGTACACACAGACGTGCACACACCACAAACTACTATGCTTCTCCTAAACTCAACACAGACCTAGTTTTATTCAACTCTGTTAGGATGGGGTCTGTCTTTGCTTTCACTTTGTCACTGTCGAGGTCAAGAAAGACCACACATGCTCCCGATGGGACACCTTTTTTTCCTCGCACTGAGGCGGTTATTTCTCATCATGAGGCTTGAGGACTTATGCTGTGAAAATAGAACAACTTTTATCTTTATCATTGTCTCAGAGGAAGATGCATGCTTTGCTCCCATTCACCCTCATTATTGCACTTGTCCCTTTTTCTTTTTTTTTCCCGGCTTCCATTTCGGTTTGATAGGCTTGATTAAAATCAGCTACATCAAGATTTGCTGGCTAACGAGCTGCTTCAGTCAACACTGCTGCACTCTGTTTACCTGTGTCACCCCGAGGGATGTCAGCACAGTTTACGATGGCCCCTCTTCATTTATTCAGTGGCCTTTTGAATTGCATTCCCATTATCTTCAATCTGTATGGTTGGCGATCAAATGCCAACATGACTTCAATGCAGCAATGTGTGTCACCCATCCCACCCTGCATCATTTGCATCTCAGATGCTTTGTGTATCGTAGAGACAAGTGTAGCAGCAGCTCTTAATTAAACATAGAATATAAAAGTCATTAAAGTTGGTTCTATTAGCGTGGAACGGTGTTAGTCAAACAGAAAGACACAAGACTCCAGAACTGTGGGCAAGTTGCCTCTCCTTGGACAAAGCAGTGGAACTGCAGTTTCAGTATAACAGAGCAAGTTACACATGTTCGATAATATCATTGAATGGATGACATCGGGGTTGGCCAAATGGGTCTTGTAAGTTTAAAAAGAAATCCAGTGTTAAATTAAATTCTTTCTATGACGCAAGCAATTCAAACACGTGGCTGTGGGGAAGACACTCAAAACACACCTGTGCCATTTATTTGCTCCCTTCCATCTCCCTAACTGAGGGGAAGAAAATGGGGATTTTCTGCATAATTAATCTCAGTGATAGCGCAATAATGAAGTTCTAAATTGCAGTGACACGCGGCGTATGCACAATGTGGTGCCTTCCGAATGGATGCAGCTGCAGGAGCTGAGCTGGTGCAAATGCAAGACTGGAAGCGTGTTTTGGTTAAACCGCTGGAATCTATACAACCAAATGAGCTTCCATCGACTGAATGTGCCTTGATTGACGTTTTAAAACCTCAACTCAAACAAAGTCCTCTTGGCCTCTCAATTATAGCGTCTTTATCCAGACTCCATGTGGACAAAGGCTATAGAAACACTGCATTTAGTTCTGACAAATAAATACATAATTGATCATCTTCTCTTGAATTATTTATTGCCATTAGGATTTAAATATTGTGTAGCTCATTTGAATAATAAATGGCCATCAAATTCTATTCAGTGAATCTCACAATTATAGATACATGGCTCAGAATAGATGCATAGTGATTGACGAAGAGGAATAATGGTGTTTGCTGATTTAACGCAAATTTGGGGAGAAAAACAAGGCTACACACACACACACATACATGGATGGATGGAGATAGATAGATAGATAGATAGATAGATAGATAGATAGATAGATAGATAGATAGATAGATAGATAGATAGATAGATAGATAGATAGATAGATAGATAGATAGATAGATAGATAGATAGATAGATAGATAGATAGATAGATAGACTGTATAGAATATGCACAAACACATGTTGGTACTGGTGGATTTTAAGAACCGTTTTTTTTTTTTTTTGTCATTAGGCTGTAGTGAGTAAGTAGAAGACATAATGCCCATACAATTCAAAATATTGGGACGAATAGTTTGCAGCACTATAAGTGGACATCAGTAGAGATAAGATTGTAACATAAACTTTGGTGATATTATTTGACTGAGTGATGTGAAGCTTGTTCACATGAGTCATGGCTCCTACGTCTGCTTGAAGCTTAACAAGAAAGTCCAACCTCAATGCACAAAATGTAACCAACTTTATCATGGAAGTACTTTTACGTCTCATTAATTTTGAGATGACGTTACTGGTCTCTTTTATAAGGGTTACATAGGGTTTATAGGGTTGACAAAGGGTGTTGTCACATGTTTACATTTGTAAATGAGATAGAACACGAACGCAAAGGTTATGAAAAAAAAAATACTGCTAACACAGGTGGAAGTCACTTCCACTATAAAGGCAAAGGCTCAACTAGCGTGAGAATAAAGTGGACAGAATTGACTTGGACAATCGGAATTTGGGTAAAAAAAAAAAAAAACAATAATCATGTTGCTTGCACAATCTTTCAAAAGCATTCAAAATATATTTTTCATTGAATATATAAATGATCAAAAAGTCTTCTGCTCAATTCTGCTCTGTTCAGATATTTTGCAGATAAACATCCTCTGGAGGAATTGTAATTCCTGTAGATTTAAGGGCAACTTGTCACATTCAGAATCCTCAGCTGAAAGACAGCGGCAAAAAAGCATCCATCTGTACACTTGCAAATAAAGCTGAGCCCTCCATGGTCACATCTGTGTGTCCTGGATGCTACTGTGACACCGCTTGTTAAGTCATGGCTACAAGATTGACCCTGTGGGACCAGGTTTACTTTAGGCCAAGACCATCATTCCATGCACTGCAGCCATCTTTTAAAATAACTGCTGCTACTTTGTTGGACAGACAGTCAGAGAACTAATAGCCCTTACTTGAACCTGCCTGGCAAACATGGGCACCAAGGAAGAGTTAGTGTCGATGAATTTGACCGGCCCCCACAGAAACCTAACCTCAACCCCAACAGTTGAGCCATTTCTTTTGAGCCCCATTTCTGAGTGACTGCTCCACACTTTAACATAAGTAAATCTAATCTTTGCTATAAATAATCTTTCACATCTTTTAAAACACACACACGCACACACACATTTTGTTACTGCCTGAGTCATTCACTTGAAAATATTGTTGTCTATAGCAATCGCACATTTCGTCTGAGAGTTATCGTAATGACTGTCAGTCATAGCACATCACCGAGGCAACAGTCAAGATCATCCCCTCAGTCTCTGCTGATGTTGGCTTGGTTGGAATTCCTGAATATTAATCACACTGGTAACCATTTAATGCATAAGTGCAATTTTGAAAAAGACTGACTTTAGATTCAACTCAAACAAATTGCACATTTTGAGAGACTATTGAACGTGCTACACAGTAATCAATGAACAGTAATATGTTTATGCTAAAGCTGAAAGTTTGGTGAATGATTAAAAAAAAAAAATACCATACTAAGCTAAGCTTAACCCCTCGAGATCAACTCAAATGCCCCAATAAATAGCTTGACGTACTTTTAACAAAATAATGTTATGAAATGCTGTTGCTTATAGGCATTCAGTCCAAGGTGCAACATTTGTATTGAAATTCAAATCTTTGTAATGGAAGTGTCCCACAGTTGAAAATAATTAATAACACACTGATTTTTTTTTTTTTTTTTGCCTGCTTGCCAATAGGTTTAAGTGCGGCAGTTGAGAATACAGTGATACCTCATTTTTCACGGTTAATGGGGTCTGGAACTGTTACTGCAGTACACATATTTACCTAAATTTTAAATTATTAAACCTTATACAGTAACTGAACAGTTGCCCCTTTCCATCCTTTGGCGGCGGACAAGATGCAACCGCGCCATTCTCTTTCACCCTCAGCCTGTGGACCATCCCGGTTCCCCTCGCTTAACACCTTTGAGCTGTTGCTTGGTTTTCTTTCCATCCGATGAAAGAAAGCAATTTGTGTGAATAACATATTCAAAAGAGCGTGATGACAATTAATGTACAGTGACAATTGCTAATTTTAAGAACTAGAATGCATGTTAAGGTCCGTCTTAGTCAACTCAGCCAAGTCTTTCATGAACTGTCAGTCCTATTTTTCATTTATTTATTCATTTGTATCCTGGGTGATACAAGCAGGGAGGGAAGTGTTTAGCTGTCCTCCTTTGTTATGTTTCCTGCTTTCATGACTTGCTTGCCACCCTCATTTGGAGAGACCTCTGGGGCTACCACCAGCCTATGCAACTATGCACATTTGGAACGGTCTGAGCACACACTTGTAGCCTTCATATCAAATAGGTAGTAATCAGTACCCTCCCACACTGTAACCAGTTCCATTAGAAAGCTCATAAAAGCCTGGAAATGAGTTAATGACCCGCAAGAAAATCCTCTGCCTCGAGTGGCACTGCTGCAATGTCTCTCGCTCAGTCGATCTTAACCAACAATAATGATGGATGGAAAAGTGCTGACTGGCAGCCTCAAACAGGAAATTCAAACACTGATGGTCAAATCCAGAGTCTAGCACTTTTCTGTAAACACAAAGTAGTGTCCAATAGGGCAAGAATGAACATTTTTTAGTGTAAATTAACTAGAGGCGCTTACTATAACACTATAAAACACGTTTGGAATGAGCCTGAAAATATCGATTTTTGGCTACCTTCCACATTGCAAAAATGTTTTTGTTAGGTTTTTTGAAGACTCAAAATTGTCTTTATATGTGAATGGCCATTTGTCTGTTCTTCTTCATGCCATTGGTGGCCGCTGACTAGTCAAGGTTGTACCTCCCCGCAATTCAAAGGGGCGGTCTAAGATGCGACTGCTGTGTGTGCATGCTTTTAAATGACACCCAACCTTGACCCTGATATTGCTAAGAATTTCAATGAAATAGTTCCTACCAACTGCTGTAATTGGCCACCACACAAGAATGCGCGCAGTATATGTTGCATCTTGCCTTAGGGAATATCAATGTACGCAACACTCTCCCACAGAGTCCCTCCATCGCTGTTTCATCTGTTTACTGACATTCAGCAATACGCTGGCTGCACACACGTGTTTAAAGGGTTGTTAACAATTTCTCAGAGTCTTTGCACACAGCAAACGTGATCATAATCTTCAGGGAGGCTGCTTCTAGCACAACTATTATGGTAACACATGGGCTGTATTATAATACTTTCTAAATGCCTTTTGGATTCAGTATAATCCCATGTGCTCACTTACCAATAACAAGTTTACTGTATGGTAATTAGCATTAGCATTAATATAAGAGTATTCAGGTGTTTTTGGTGGCAGCTCGATGCACACCCTACAGGTCATCAGATAAAATACAAGGAGACAAACCATTTTGAAGAGTTACTGCACTAACAAACTTTTCCTACCATCTTATGGTTTCATCAATATGACACACAGGCAGGTAAATTTTACGGTTGCTGGCAAATGAAACAGCTCATTACAATAAATTCTGCAGTAATGGCTTTTGAAGCACAAGCATTGTTTACCAATATATATGTAACTTTTAATTGACTTCGGCCTATCATGGAGTTCAGCTTAAGTTTCACATTCAAACAAAGTGTTTGACGAGATTGCATTGTGGGAGAAGACGGAGGGTTTGTTAAGAAATGCAACGTGTTTGACATGCATGCATATTTTTGGAGTGCGGGAGGAAGCCGGAGTGCCCAGAGAGATTCTACGCCTGCTCAGAGAGAACATGTAAACTCCAAACAAGAAGGCCTGAGCCAGGTAGATTTGAACTTGGGTCCCTGAACTCTGAGGCGGACACGCTAACCACATCGCCACCAAGCCTTAGCTTATTTCAGATTTTGATTAGCTTTCCTTTTAAGAACTCAACACCGGGCCCCGAACCGCTTTTATCTATATGTACAGTACACAGAGTATGTAGAGCACCATTGCGCACCCCAACATGCACATAAAAAAAAATAAAAAAAAAACCCATTCATGGTAAATGATAATCAATCCCGCCCAAACCTCAACAAATAACCGACCAATGTCTCACAACATGGTCTGGTCAAAAGTTGACAGCCCTGTGAGCATGACATGTATCAGTCTCTTGCTGTGAAAGATATCACTCTCAATGCACAATTGTGAACGATTTGTCACCTCTGTTTTTATTACTTTTGTGTAGTTACGATGACTGAGACTGGGCATCTGTGTTCATTTTTATGTGGTTTGACTCATTATTTGGCCTTTAATTTGGAAAAACACACGCAGATGAAAATGTATCCGCAAGGAGAAAACAGTTTGAATCATTCAGTGCAGATTTGGCGTTGCAATTCATTGAACATAAAACATTTAATTCATCTGCACTAAAATAATCATTTTCAAGTCACGTTTTCTATAAGGACCACAGGCACTTTGTTTTAATATTTTAGCTGCTTCATTTGTTGAAGCTTTACTAGTAAATACCACAATTTGGCTCCACCACTCTGGACATAGAAAAAATATTTTAACAGACCACGGTGATAAAGTGATTCTATTCAGTGTATTTACTAAAATTAGTCATTTCTTTAAAGACATTGTTCATTAAGCACACAAGACTCACATACACCTGCATACCACTTGTAACACAACACAGAATCTAATTATTTGTGGGCATGGCTCCTGGACAAATTTTCTGAGGAACTTTAACTTGTCCATCCCATTTGTGATTGTTGGAAAAGGGCCAAAAACTGAATTCACTGTGAGCCAAAATGAGCACATCAAAATGAATGACAACCAAGTTGACAGTGTATCCACTGTGCCTGAAAAACAGATGTTGCTGTTAAATTTTTTATCTATAGGTGGAGGCAACAGTCAAAGGAGAAACTTTACTTTAATGTTTTTGGCAACACTTCAATGCCATATTCAAAAACACACGCATTGGATGTGTATTTAACAATCAACTGCTACCACAAGGGTTTGTAGTTGCATCCCAAAACAGTAATGACTCATTTGTTTGTTTACATAACACATGAGATTTTTGTACATATTGTAGCCTACCTTCCGAAATCACACTTTGTGTGCTTGTATGCTATCTGCAATGTTTACCATGAATATTCAGCATCTACTGTAACTGTAATTGTGGAGAACATCATCATCTTCAACTAAAATGAAGACATTTCAAACAGTGAAATAGAAAATGCATATTGGACCCAACAGGAACCAGTTATAGTGATAAGCCTTGAGTTCCAATTGGCCCGCTGGTGATGACAATGAACAATGGAAGATAAAAGGAAGCCTCTTGTCCAGTGTCCCTGTATCGTATTTGAGAGAGATACAGGTTAAAAGTCAGACCAGATTGTCTTAAAGTTGCAAATGATGTGTATTAAATGGTAAATAATGGAAGGAAACATGGCTCTTAACAAGGTCGTATCACGTCTCCATGCTCTCCTGGCAAATATGGCTGTGCGAATGTTGTCTCGGCATGTAAAAGTTCTCAAGTCGTTTAAAGCTCATTTTCATACAGCCAGCACAAATATATACATATATATATATATATATATATATATATATATATATATATATATATATATATATATATATATATATATATATATATTGTTGGAATTTTATTTCTAATTCAACATAAACTCACGTTAGTAATCTGACTCCAATTTGTGACCTTACCCAACTGCCACTCATCCAACAATTTGCGCGCTCGTTCTGCAATAGAAAGGTATCAGGAAGCCGGCATTTTCACACACGAGTGGATTTATTCCTAACACGCAGATCTAATACAAGCACCTGGGTCTCGGGTCCCTCTCAATACAGCCCTGTACGCCGCTGTTGCCACCAGCAGACGTACTCTCATCCGAGTTGCCCAGCAATGAGTTATACCACACAATATGCAAATGGCACATCAACAAAGGCATCCTGGCATTATTTTATTGGCTATGTGTATACTGTTGTTAACTTTAGCTTGCTCTCATTGGTCTTTCTTCCCCTGCAGAATTGCTTGCTCACTCCTCCTGGTTGTAGTTTTCCTCAAAGTTGTTTTTCACCAGGTGCCAAGGCCATCTCGTCCCCGCGACTAGCACCGCTTGCTCTGAAACATTCCATTCTTACACTCCCTTGCACCCCATATTGTTTTGTTCACTTTACAGTCTCACACTCTCATACACAGAATGTAGCAACATCTAATGAACCACTTTAAGCTCAAACTCTTATATTCCTTTATTATATATATATATATATACACACACACACACACACACACACACACACACACACACACACACACACACACACACACACACACATTAGGATGCACAGGTTCACTTTAAATGAGGCAAAAATGTTTTTATGGTCAAAGTTAAGTTAGGCTAAACTGACCATCACTCCCTCTTGGAGAAATTACAAATGTGATTAAGAGTTTACCAGTTAAGAAAAATGCCGGTGATTGCTGCTGCAAATCAAAACTTTGTAAATATAATACAGTTATAACACCCCTTTTTATTCTGTTTTGCAAAGCACAGTTGAAGTTGTGTGATGATTTTTTGCACATCTAAAGATTGAAGTAGAAATCATTTTTGACTGAATCAAATTCAATCATTCTGAAAAAAAAATATTTTGAATCAAAAATCAATTCTGAATTGAACTGGAGACCCTAAAATTGGAATTGTGAGATCATCAAAGATTTCCATCCACAGCACAAGATCTTTTTTTGTTGTTGTTGTTTTTTTGGTTTGGCTTGTTTTTACAGAAGTGCAATGGAATAAGTACAGACAGTAGGAGAACTTGCTGCCTCCTAATGCTCTGTGTTGCAGTAAAACACTACGCCAAAACTTCACAATGAACTTTACCATGCAAAACAATGTATATTATAAACTGCTTTCAACTGACTGGAAAAACACCTCCACTCCCCATCAGAAACGCACTGCCTACAGCGGGCAGAGGCGGCGCCAAAAACCAAAGACCAAGGCTCAGGTCCCGGACTGCTTCACAGTTCCAATCATTGCTTTTTGTTTTATGTGCAGCAAAGATATTCTTGTGCGCTGAGAATTTGCGAGCAGTGCAAAACTGCGCAAGCACGCAGCTTAGAGGGAACAACCAAGACTTCAAAAATAGAAGCACCAAATTGTGTTCTGCCTAGATTGACTACAAGAAAGTGCACGACACCATGCCTCATACATGCATACTGGAATTGTATAACATCAACAGATACAATATGCAAAGTTTCTTACTTTTGCAAGCAATGCGAAGATCAGCACTGCAACTTAGAAAATAGAAAACAACAAAAAAAAAAACGGTTAAAAAGCTGATCGTCTCAAGATGCTGTCAGATGCAACTCAGACTAGTGCTCGATAACAACTGAGTCAGTCCTCCTTCTTAGTGTGCATTGCTGTAAATTGTATTTAATTGTTCATTTATTGAGCATTACAGCATATACTATAACAATGGAAAAATGCTAAATTATGATATATAGGGGACCCAAAAGGAAGTTACTGGTATTACAATTTCATTTTACTCATATTATTATTATTATTTTTACTTTTCAAGAGTTTGTTTGAAGTGGACACCTGCTGATTGGAGGCTAATTGGGAACAGGCCAGTATGAGGAGCAAAACTCAATGTATCATTAACACTAATTGTTTTTGACATATAAAGCATGATTTCACATGTCCGGCTCGCTTGAGGTTAGATATTCCTCCATGCGGCTCCTGAGCTAAAACAAGTTTGACACCCCTGTTTAAGACGCTGCGGAAGACAACTCTGGAGGCCAACTCAAAGCCAGTTTCACAAGTTAATAGCAAATGTGGCCTATTCCAAGGTGATACCCTGTCACCACTGCTGTTCTGCATCAGGCTGAAACCACTCAGTCAGATCATTTTTAAGAGCGATTTTGGGTACCTGTTCAAGATTAGAACAATGATCACCCACCTCCTCCACTGTAAATGAATGACATCAAGCTATAAGTGCAAACGTAAAATACACTCCCTGATTGACCTCTCAAGGGTATACATTCAGCAATGACATTGGAATATCAGTTGGACCAGATAAGTTTGGGCAAATGATATCTAGCCAAGATAATCACGAGTGGAGTGATTAAACTACATGAAGGCAAGAAGTGCAGGAAAGCTCCAAATAACTTGGAATTCCACGGGCAAATAGCAATCTCGAGGAGCCAGCTCAGTGGGCAGTTGCAGCCAAATACCTTTCAGGGGTAAGGCAGTTCCTCAACAGTCAGCTGAACGGCAAAGGTAAGATCAAGGCGATTAAAGTCAAAGTGTTTGCTGTCATGTGCAGAGAGTAGAAACAAGTTTCTGTTCAATTAATTCCTTACTTTGCCATCCAGACGAACGTTGTTAAATAAGTACTACGTGAACACATATGCCTTGCCTGCAATCACAATTCCCTGAGTACTGGAAGAGATGTAAAGCAACAATGCATGGAGGGCTGTACCCCAGGTCCAGCATACTGATGCTGTACACAAATTGGAATGAGGGGAGTTGTAGACTATGGAGCATCCCGGGCACTATCCTGGCCAGAGTACAGAATGTTTATAAAGGCCTATTGTTTATACCCCAATAACCAGTGAAGCAAGTACACCAAAATGTCTTGAATGAATAACTCCTCTTTCAGTGATATCACCGAGCAATGTTTAGTGAGATTATAGTTTATTAAAATCCATGAATGAAAATACACATCTGGCATGTGTAACACATGTTCAGATTTGTCTAACTGCAGTGAGTCTGACTTGCTCAGTTTACTGAGATTATACTCATCGCTTCTCCTTTCAGGCAGGGAAGAGTAAAATGACCCAGGCGTGTAGACCCATTTACCAAACAGTATCTATGGGACGAGATCTGTTGGCCCAAAAAAAAGCTTGTTGGCAAAAGATTAAAGTGCAATGAGACAATCAGAGAATCTGCTGCCTGTCAAGCCAGCGTATTTTCGTCAAGCATCCCAACATCCCAACATCTAACAACCATGTGAGAAAGCTCTTCCAGGAAGTAAGGTCGAGACAACGGTTTATCGTGAGAAACAATCAATGTAAACAATCCTGTGTTCTCTTTTTCTCGATTGTCTAAATTTTTTTCGGGTGTTTTCTTTTTTTTTTTTCCTATGCAGTGCGATGTCATGCGGGCGAGTAACAATAGCCAGGCGGACTCCGGTCGACTGCGATCAACATAATGGGCACTCTGAACTAATGATTAGACGAATGCAATTAGCTGATTCTGACTTTGGGTCTAGATCCGCAGCTGTTCTAACGTTACCTGTTCTGACATTAATGTTGGGACAAGATCACCAACCCGTCAAAGAGTGCCCGCCATCACAGTGGGGTCCCATTGGGCACCACAGCTGGAGAGATCTGTGGCAAGGGCCCAGAGTAGCTCACCAGTGTTGCCGCCGTGGCCTGTGCTTTCCCGACACCTGGTGGAGTTTGGCCAGCAGAACCAACCAAAAGAAGCAGCCTGGGGAGTGGGCCAGAGTGCAACCGCAGCTTTGGTGGAGGGAGGGGCTTTTTGCAAAGCACACACTTTTTTATTGTTTTTTCTTGATAAACGCTTCTTTTGCATGTGTCACAGTCCACCATTTCAGCCACCTCACTTCCAGCTTCACCACACCCGCTCAGCCCTCCTTCTAATCAGCCTCGAACACCAACACCTGCAACCACTTACCCGCTCAGTATAAAGCCCGGTCACTTCCCTCCACAACCCGCCAGATCGTCTCTATGCGCTACGCCGAGCTTTCCAGCAATTCCTCCTGCCAGCCTGCCTGTTGTCCGACCCTGTTCGCCCTTGACCTCCCGATTGCCTGCCGAATTGACTGGATCCTTGGTATTTCGACCTTGCCTGCCTCTGACCACCCGCTAGCCTGCCGTCTTTACCTGTATGCCCGAGCCCTCCTCCCGTCTCGCTCCCTTTGCCCGACTCCCAGCCAAACCCCAGCTCTCCCGACTCCAGAACCCCCCAGACGTCTGTGCCACGCTCCCGTCAGCTCCCACGACTACCCGCACCTTCATTTCAATAAACACTCTGCCATTGCCCTTACCAGTGCGTGCGTGCTCTTGGGTCCTCTCTCGTCCCGCCGTAACAGCATGACCAATTAATTTGGAGTCCACATTTAACGATCTCAGCGATGCCCGGAGAACCGTAACGATAGACCCTTCCACTTGATTCACAATCCTAGGTGCCCAATTTTAGTCAGTTTACATAAAAGACAGGAAACATAGTTGAGGAACCCTGTGATGATCTAATTTAAGGGCCGACAGCATTTAATCCAGTGAGCGGTGCCCCTTCTTGACTTGGCTTATAGCCAGTCCCATTGTTGGCTGCTTTCTGCTAACAGATGTTACTTTATTTCCACACGAGCCAAGCAGTCATCCAGTTTGAAATGAGCAATTTGATTTGAATAAAAAGAATGATAACATAAGTGAGAATCATGAATTACTCTTTTCATGGTCAGCAGAGGCGATGGCATGTGGATGGACTTCCACGTTTGCATGTCCATTGGGGGCTTCATTAAAACTGGTCACAACCTGTGATAGCACACTGTCCAGAGTGGTGAGGTGGCAGGGGGTGGCCAGGATTCGGCCACCCCCTGGATTCGGCCTCCTGGCCCAAGTCCAGCCATCCATGAAAACGCCACATCACAGCTGTTGCCACATTCCAGCATGCAGAACTTTTCATGCAATGAGACGGCAGTGGCGTACGTGTTTGATGAACGCATATTCGGTTCGAAGCAGCGACCAGAGTCACAGCCGCTGACTGCCGGTGGATTAACAGCGCAACCAAAGATAAGCAATAATATCAGTTGGGAGATTCACGTTTCGATGTTTCTGTAGTTAGCTATGATCATAATTATCTAACAACAAAGCTGTGGCTAGTGAAAATGCTGAAGAGGGAGTAACTCTAGGAAACCACAAGCTGCAGTGACTGGTGAGTAAGAAAGTTAATACCAAACCCTGAGTATTAGCTATAATGATGGCGATACACTTTAGATGTTTTGCATTTAGCGCTGGCGTATTATGTCAGAGGAGCACAGACACAAAGACAAACCCATAGCTTCCTTCTTCAGTGAGGAAGCAGTCAGGAAGAAGAAGGCAGCTGAGGCACAAAATGACAGACAGGTTGAGCAGATAGAAGAGAAAGATTCAAAGAGAGAGAGAGAAGTGCTCAGTGGTCCCAAGTAAGTTTCCAGGTATACTAACTCTCTCACACAAGCTCTTGGCCGCAGTGTTCCCTCCATTAACAATGTCCACTAGTGAGTTATTTTCACTTACAAGTCACATTGGAAATGAGTGTACATGAATTTTGAAAACCCTTAAGGAAGCTGAAACTTTTTTTTTTTTTCCTAAGTCAGTCACACATATTCAAGTTGTTTCCCAAAGAGCCCAGTTGACAGACTTGGAGAGTGAGAGTTAAAAATTGTATGAAATTACACAATTTGGCAGTTGAGTTCTCCTGTGTATTGTGCTTTATTTGTATAGTGTAACCATCTTTCTTACTTTACTTTACTAAGGGAAAGAAACAAGTTAGACACACTGAATTTTAGTTGATCTTTTTCCACCAAAAAAAACAAAAAACAAAAACATATATATATATATATATATATATATATATATATATATATATATATATATATATATATATATATATATATATATATAGAGAGAGAGAGAGAGAGAGAGAGAGAGAGAGAGAGAGAGAGAGAGAGAGAAATTGGTCAGACAAGTGCAGCCCGATTGCTGTCTTTTTTGAAGGCTTAGAGAGAGTGATTAACGCTCAGACTCATGCTACAAGTGACCTGAACGTCAAACTGAATGTGGTTCTTGAGTCCTCAACTGTTGTTGTCATGGAGAAGTTGATGGCTTGAGTTTTAAGATTTATTGCTAGCTTGACTAATTGAATCCCATTCAGATTCTCATGCTACTGACTCAAGGTCGATCACACATTGTCAGCCGGTTCCCAAGACAACTGCCATCTGGACCCTCCCCACCGGAGGACAAGAAGTTCTCCAGATACGACAGTCTTCCTTCTCCATCTTATCAGGAGGCCTTAAGACTGTTGTTTGGACTGGACTGGCCGCTCAAGGACACTCTTTTACAAACACACACACACACACCACGTGACATGACTACGCCGTGAAAGTGCTGGAACTTTTCTAGCTAGTATCAGCCAGCGGCGCCACTGCTCCCCTTCCTTCACTGTCACTCCCCCTATTAACGTGTTTGTGCGAGATATGTTGTAGTGTCTGTTTTATTTTCTTTCTGCATATATGGGGATTTTTTTTTTTCTCCAAACTTTAGCCATTCCCCTTATTTGGGATATGGTGCAAGACTCGTTTAATTTCTCTCATCCCTTCCTCCTGTAAGATGTTTTGCAATTGTTAGAGGAGTGCCACCTTGTGGCAAATACCGTCGGGCTTTGCTATCTTGTCTTCCCCATCATTCAATTGTGTTGAGTGTTTCTTAAATAGTTTGAGTTAAGTAAAAATTCCATTGCCTTGTACTTGCAGGTGTAACGATAAGATTAGTTAGACAGACGATAGATAGATAGATAGATAGATAGATAGATAGATAGATAGATAGATAGATAGATAGATAGATAGATAGATAGATAGATAGATAGATAGACAGATAGATAGATAGATAGATAGATAGATAGATAGATAGATAGATAGATAGATAGATAGATAGATAGATAGATAGATAGATAGATAGATAGATAGATTTGTTGCCCAAGTGTATTCTGCGACTGATCATTCTATCAATAGATAATGCTGAATGTCTATGCTCTGTCACAGATTTGGGTTATGCCTGTGGTAACTTGATGTATAAAATATATCTATAACCCAGTGTATTTATAGCCCATAAAATATGATACTTTAAAAGATTCAAACCTATTTGAAACTAGGTACAAACATGTATTTTTCTGACTTCAAGACACACTTAAAAATCCTTGAATTCTCCAAAATAGACAATACGTCTTCAAATTATTTGTACCTTTTTATGGATGTCGTAGTGAAGTTAAATCAAGTTTGACCCATTTTCTGTTCTAGATTGTTTCCCTCATTCAGTAAAATGCCTCACACCTAACGTGTCATATACCTCATATTTTGGACAATAAGCCGTACAATGTGGTATATAACACTTATTTTGGATAAATAAGCAGCATCGGTACGTAAGCCACAGCAGCATATATGGAGTAGACCAAAAAAAAAAACATGTCAGGGATAAGCTGCATGGCACTATTAGCAGCACGTCGTGGCATCAGATATCCACACAGAAGGAGGGCATTTGAAATGTTTTATTCATTTATTTTTATGTGAAACTTGTTTTTAGCTGCAGAGTTAAAAAGCTGTTCATAGTAAAAAGCAATGCTTCAATGGCATCTTCTTCTGTCTCCCTTTGTTTAATTGATTATTTTAGTGAACATATAAATACGTTGCTCATAATTCATATACACAATCATACATATACAGTATATCTATAACCTAGACATATTTAAATACGTTTATATTGGGGTTTTTTATATTTATTTATACTTTCTTTTATAGCACAACCATTGATTCATGTTTTTTCAGCTGTATTTCGTAGTTGTTCCATATATTTCAGCTTGACCAGATACACATATTTTCTTTCCAGGTGGATTGTCTCCTGGTAGCTCGCAAAAGAAAAAAAAAAATACTACTAATAAAATGCAGATAAGACGCACTGGACTGTAAGCCACTGGGGTCAAATCATGAGAAAAGAAATTGCGCCTGATCGTCAAAAATACTGTCTATGAAAACATCTTCCCAAAATTGATCAGTTGCTGAGACTATGCCTTTTAACTGGTTTTCCTCATAGTCCATTTAAAATGGTGATTTGAGGAAGCACTGTAAAAACATTATTACGAGAGATGTCTATGGTAAAAATTGTGTACAACATGGTAGACATAAGGATGATGCTTGATGAAGTTAGCATTTTTTACAGGTTGTATTTTGCTTTCCAGTTGAGGGGGGTGCGGTTTCACGCATTTTGTGGACACGCCTACAGTATTTGTGAGTGGAAACAACTCAGTGTTTCATCATTTTGAAGCCTTATTTTTATACAGTTGGATATTCTTTTCTATTGATTCTAATTTGGCAGCGTTGTTACTAACATTCTTCTCTGTGGCGTGTCAAGTTTTAAAGACATGTTTATTTGTGCTTTACAGAGACTCTATTCCATGGCTCTAATTGCTCCAGATGGCATCACTGTCAAACACTTCAGGCACTGCATGAATATTCATTGTCATGAATGTGACACAACTTGGTGACAATATGGATGGTTGGCACAAATGAGGGCTCCATATTGTCTATTGGCATTTCATGCAATGGAGGATTAAAACCGTTTGAAGAAAAATGGCGATTGTGCGTTCTAGCCCCTATGAAGAAATAGACATCAGCTAGTGCTGGAGTGAGCGCTCTTAAAATGACACCTACACAATTTCAACATTGTAATCAAAGCAATATTGTCACGGGGAAGTACGGCGGTTGAGGAGGCCGGCATGGTTGCAGAGGAGGAGGACCCAAAAGCAGGGGAGCGTCGGGACAGGGGGTTGATTAAATCCATTTATTTATAAACGAACGGGAACAAAAGCGAGAAAAACAGGACGGCAAAAAACTCGAACTAAGGGCGCAGGCAGGCTGGCAAAACAGAAAGCAAAACACTATGGACAGGCTGGCAGGAAAACACGGAGCTGAGGGACTCGGGGCAAGACGGGACTACGAGACAACAATACGATAGAGACAATATGACATGACGTGACAGAGACAATGATCCGACCCGGGCTGTAACAGACACTAGGCTTAAATACATTCACAAACTAATCAAACTAACACATGGCAGCTGGGCAGGGACAACAGGCAAAGGGAGCAGATTGGAGGACACGAGGCGCAGGTAACAGACAGGTGGACTAAATCAAAACTAACGCAGGCAGACGCGACAGGGGCAGAAACCGGAACTATAAACGTAAACAGAAACAGAACCCCTCAAAATAAACCCACAACCCAACAAACCATGACAGAACCCCCCTCTCAAGGGACGGATCCCAGACGTCCCAAAACAAACCGACAAGCAACCAAAACCGAGGCAGGGCGGGCGGAAGGGGGACCGGAGGAGGGCACAGAAAAAAAAAAAAAAAAAAAAAAAAACAGTCCAAAAGCACCCCATGTGCCATACGGGGTACACCTGAGGCTGAAAGTCCGGAGGGCGACCCAGTCGCCAGTGCAGATGAGGCCAGCAGGGAGAGTCAGGCGGGCGACCCGGTCTCCAGAGCAGATGAGCCCGGCAGGGCGAGTCAGGCGGACGGGCCGGTCGCCAAACAAGAGGTGCCCTGCGGGGCGAGTCAGGGGGACGACCCGGTCGCCAGACGAGAGGTGCCCGGCGAGGCGAATCAGGCGGGCGGCCAGGACGCCAGAGCAGATGTGCCCGGCGGGCCGAGTCAGGCGGGCGACCTGGGCGCCCGATGGCGAACAGCAGGGCGGCGTCAGGCGAGAGCGGAGGCGTCGGCTGGACGCCGTCAGGCGGGAGCGGAGGCGTCGGCTGGACGCCGTCAGGCCGGAGCGGAGGCGTCGGCTGGACGCAGTCAGGCCGGAGCGGAGGCGTCGGCTGGACGCAGTCAGGCCGGAGCGGAGGCGTCGGCTGGACGCAGTCAGGCCGGAGCGGAGGCGTCGGCTGGACGCAGTCAGGCCGGAGCGGAGGCGTCGGCTGGACGCAGTCAGGCCGGAGCGGAGGCGTCGGCTGGACGCAGTCAGGCCCGAGCGGAGGCGTCGGCTGGACGCCGTCAGGCAGGTGCGGAGGCGTCGGCTGGACGCCGTCAGGCAGGTGCGGAGGCGTCGGCTGGACGCCGTCAGGCAGGTGCGGAGGCGTCGGCTGGACGCCGTCAGGCAGGTGCGGAGGCGTCGTCGGGGTGCCATCAGGGAACAGCCACTGGGTGCAGGCCACAGACACGAGTGAGAGCACGAGACTGACCTGGGACAGGGGCGACCACAGGGAACGGTCTGGCATCTCTGTCGTCTGCGGCAATGGTGGCATGGCTGACAGCTCAGGCGACTGCGGCTGCCGCGCCGAGGCTGGCGGCTCAGGAGGCTGTGGCAGCGGCGCAGAGGCTGGCGGCTCAGGAGGCTGAGGCGCCGTGGCTGGTGGCTCAACAGGCTGAGGCTGCGGCGCCGTGGCTGGTGGCTCAGGAGGCTGAGGCAGCGGCGCAGAGGTTGGCGGCTCAGGAGGCTGAGGCGCCGTGGCTGGTGGCTCAACAGGCTGAGGCTGCGGCACCGTGGCTGGCAGCACTGGGAACGGCAGGCTGGACAGAGACAGCCACTGGGGGCCAATCAGAAACGGCGGGGATGCCAGGAGACTGACTTGGGATGACTGAGGCAGACGGGCGACTGGCTTTGGAGTCAGACGGGCGACTGGCTTTGGAGTCAGACGGGCGACTGGCTTTGGAGTCAGACGGGCGACTGGCTTCGGAGTCAGACGGGCGACTGGCTTCGGAGTCAGACGGGCGACTGGCTTTGGAGTCAGACGGGCGACTGGCTTCGGAGTCAGACGGGCGACTGGCTTTGGAGTCAGACGGGCGACTGGCTTCGGAGTCAGACGGGCGACTGGCTTGGGAGGCAGACGGGCCGGGTTCACAGAGCCTGGGGTCCGGCTCGCAGGGTGCACTGAGGCCGGGGTCCGGCTCGCAGGGTGCACTGAGGCCGGGGTCCGGCTCGCAGGGTGCACAGAGGCCGGGGACCGGCTCGCAGGGTTCGCAGAGGCCGGGGACCGGCTCGCAGGGTTCGCAGAGGCCGGGGACCGGCTCGCAGGGTTCGCAGAGACCGGGGTCCGGCTCGCAGGGGTCGCAGAGGCCGGGGACCGGCTCGCAGGGGTCGCAGAGGCCGGGGACCGGCTCGCAGGGTGCACAGAGGCCGGGGTCCGGCTCGCAGGGTGCACAGAGGCCGGGGTCCGGCTCGCAGGGTGCACAGAGGCCGGGGTCCGGCTCGCAGGGTGCACAGAGGCCGGGGTCCGGCTCGCAGGGGTCACAGAGGCCGGGGTCCGGCTCGCAGGGGTCACAGAGGCCGGGGTCCGGCTCGCAGGGGTCACAGAGGCCGGGGTCCGGCTCGCAGGGGTCACAGAGGCCGGGGTCCGGCTCGCAGGGGTCACAGAGGCCGGGGTCCGGCTCGCAGGGGTCACAGAGGCCGGGGTCCGGCTCGCAGGGGTCACAGAGGCCGGGGTCCGGCTCGCAGGGGTCACAGAGGCCGGGGTCCGGCTCGCAGGGGTCACAGAGGCCGGGGTCCGGCTCGCAGGGGTCACAGAGGCCGGGGTCCGGCTCGCAGGGGTCACAGAGGCCGGGGACCGTCTCGCAGGGGTCACAGAGGCCGGGGACCGGCTCGCAGGGTTCACAGAGGCCGGGGGCCAGCTCGCAGGGGTCACAGAGGCCGGGCGCCGGCTCGCAGGGGTCACAGAGGCCGGGCGCCGGCTCGCAGGGGTCACAGAGGCCGGGCGCCGGCTCGCAGGGTTCACAGAGGCCGGGGACCGGCTCGCAGGGTTCGCAGAGACCGGGGACCGGCTCGCAGGGTTCGCAGAGGCCGGGCGCCGGCTCGCTGGGACAGGGGCGGTCTGCCGCCTTGGCGCTGGGACAGGGGCGGTCTGCCGCCTTGGCGCAAGGACAGGGGCGGGTAGCCGCCTTGGCGCAGGGACAGGTAGCCGCCTTGGCGCAGGGACAGGTAGCCGCCTTGGCGCAGGGACAGGTACGGGTAGCCGCCTTGGCGCTGGGACAGGTACGGGTAGCCGCCTTGGCGCTGGGACAGGTACGGGTAGCCGCCTTGGCGCTGGGACAGGTACGGGTAGCCGCCTTGGCGCTGGGACAGGGGCGGGTGCCGCTTCAGCCCGCCGGCAGGAAGTTTGGGGAACAGAGACCGGTGGTACAGACGCGACAGGAGCTTGGGACAGGGTGCAAGAAGAGGGTGGTACAGGACAGGAGGAAGTAGGCAGGGCGCGGCAAGAGGGGGACACAGAGACAGGAGGGAACGGATCGGAAGGCTGAACAGATGGGTTCTGGTGGTCACTGGGGCGGTGGCCTTTTCGCGGGCCCCTCCACCGGCGGCCACGAAATGCCAACCGGGAGCCCACGAAAAGGTCACGGTCAAATAGGGGCTCAGAATCGGAGTCTTCGGACGAACTGTAAAAGGACTGGCCAGACTGATAGTCAAAATCTGAATCAAAATCATAATCAGAGGTGCACGGGCTCGAATACGGAATATGATAAAAAGTGTCGAAGGAAGAGGGACGCGGGTAAACAAAATCCGGACCGGTACTGGAACGAAACGTGACGAAAGGAGGGCAATCCTCGATATCGGAAAAATCTGAGTCCAACGTACAGTAAGGTGCGCGAACAGGAGAGGAAGGGTGATCGGGTGTGCGGACAGAAGGTGAACTACGCAAATCAGAAAAATCGGAACTACAAAAAACGTGCGGGGACAGAATCGTGTCGTATGGGAGGTCGGAGGAACACGAGGGAAACGCGGAAGTAACAGACGCGGGGGGCGGATCAGAAGCGGGGACAGACGCGGACTCGGAGGGGAGAAACACGGAAGAAAAAACAAGAGGTCTCACACTGGGGGAACGGGGCTGACCGGCGGGCTGAGAACGGATGCGGGCGGGGCGGCGGCGTCGAGTCCGCCGACGCGGACTTCCCGCTGGGTCCTGTGCTGGTCGGATCATTCTGTCACGGGGAAGTACGGCGGTTGAGGAGGCCGGCATGGTTGCAGAGGAGGAGGACCCAAAAGCAGGGGAGCGTCGGGACAGGGGGTTGATTAAATCCATTTATTTATAAACGAACGGGAACAAAAGCGAGAAAAACAGGACGGCAAAAAACTCGAACTAAGGGCGCAGGCAGGCTGGCAAAACAGAAAGCAAAACACTATGGACAGGCTGGCAGGAAAACACGGAGCTGAGGGACTCGGGGCAAGACGGGACTACGAGACAACAATACGATAGAGACAATATGACATGACGTGACAGAGACAATGATCCGACCCGGGCTGTAACAGACACTAGGCTTAAATACATTCACAAACTAATCAAACTAACACATGGCAGCTGGGCAGGGACAACAGGCAAAGGGAGCAGATTGGAGGACACGAGGCGCAGGTAACAGACAGGTGGACTAAATCAAAACTAACGCAGGCAGACGCGACAGGGGCAGAAACCGGAACTATAAACGTAAACAGAAACAGAACCCCTCAAAATAAACCCACAACCCAACAAACCATGACACAATATGGCTTGCAGAACCATCAATGTGTAGCGGAGAGCTACTTCTTGATTTATTGTCTTACTGACCAAAGTGGCTCAATGATAGTGGTACCACTTTATCTCCAGCGACATATGTCAGAAAGAAAACATTCTAAAAAGTGTTTTGAGGTAAGGGGTGGTGAATAAAATCAAAGCTATTACTCCACCTTTTCAATAAGCCATTAGAGAAAGAAAGAAAAAAACATGCAGTAGATGTCACTTACTTTGAGTCACAAGCCTACAAGTCAGCGTTGGCCTTTGGCCTGCGTGCCGAGGAAGCCACAGCTGTCTTCCTTCACTTGATCTCTACATTCTCCCCAACAAGCACATCTGACGGATGCATTTGGATCGGCACATTTTAACACCGGGCAATACTTCTCTGGAAACTTCTGTCAAATTGGACAATCATCTGCATATATGTTGTGCAGTTAAAGTGCAATCCATCAGAAAACTGCCATCTTTGTCAAATATTTGTTGCATGAGCACACACAACTTTGATGTGTAGGCCTTGCCGGATGCTTACTCACAGGTGCTTCCTTGATGACATGAAGGTGTATACACGGCAATGCATAAAAACAACCAACAGGGGTCAAAATGAGTCCTGTGGCGTCCATGGCGGAAAAGGTTGAGCTGAGTGGTGTGGGTGTTGGACCTTGGAGAGGACTCGACTCAAAAGCCCTTTTTGACCATCTTAAAGGTTTTTGATGGGATTAAGATTTTTGTCTAAAGTTGGCCTCACAAACTATCTGCTTCAGAGAGGTGGCGAATGCATGAAACTCTAAAGGCTTATTGGAGCACCATTTATACTTAGTCATTTATACTTCATCATTTTAGAAGTAGCTCACAATCTGAAAAAGTGTAAGCACCCCTGATTTAGCTCATTTGATTCTACTAAGATTGTCTACCTCTGTTTCAGAGTAGTGTTGTTTGTATGCTGTAGAGTCTATCTACTGCCACCTATAGTATGGGAGAAATTCGTCTGACGGCGGGCGAAAGCCGCTACGCATATAAAGTGCTGCAAAATGTGTTCCGACATGTAAGTATGAACACGGCTTAACTTTTTCCTGCAGGCTTGTTTTCACCGTAGTAAATTTCAGTGCTACGTGAAAAAAAACAAACAAACGCAAAAAAAAACCTTAATAAAACCACTGTTGTCTCATGCAACGGGGATTTTTCCTTCAATGGATGTTCTTTTTTTTTTCCACAATGGATTTTTTGTGCATATGCAGGTTTCATTTTTATACACTTTTCAGCTTTTTTCATCTTGCACATTGCAATGCAGCTCTTTAATCATGACATCCACCCCCTCACCTTATGCTTTTTTCCAGAATCACGTCCACGTTTGAAGACAGCAGCAATGAAGAAAGAAGACTCGTTCTAGCCCAGTCAGTGACCTATAACTGTTATGCAAAGAAAAATGTAATGTTAATGCCGATTAGGGCCAAAATAATAATCACAATTATTTTGGTAAATATTGAAATCATAATTATTCATCAAGATTATTCATCATGTTTGTTGGGTCAAACATTTGGATTTATTGCCTTTTTTAAACAAGCGGTACATAATCAATGCTTGATACATACAATCAATCAAAATAAACCAAAATAGATAAATCAAGTAAACAATTAATGTCAAAAACTTGGCACATAGGGCAACACAGCTAACTTACTTGCTGTGTGCAAACCAATGAAAAAACTAAGCCTACTAACAACCAAGCACATTATTTACTTTTAAGCACATTTTAATCAGTTAGCAGTCAACATGTCATCTTCAGTCATTTCACCGACTTTTTGCCAATCTGATTTTTCAAAATGGGTCTCGATTCATAGCTTGCACTGTAAATACAGTATTAGGAATAAGGTGAGAAACCCACCGCCACTTCGCACTTAAATACGTAATATATGAGAAATTAAAAGGCTTTTGTCAGGCAAACTTGTGAAACATTGCCTTCTGGGGGTGGTGCTTGATTTTACTAGTAATGAAAAAAAGTGCTTGACTTTTTAAATGTTAATATCACCGATTATAATCTTAATTAATTGTGGCAGCCAATATTGTAATCACGATTAAAGCTCAATAAATTGTGAAGCCCTAATGCCAGGTTGTCAATTTTTAAGTTTGCATTCACTCATTTTCAGAAGTATAGTAAAATGGATTTATGAACAATCTAATCCACTTGGTTTGCTAACAACATTGTGTGTTAAATATAATTTACTGGTATTGAATGATTGAATGCATCAGACAGCGGCTGGATTATTTGAAGAAAGAAGATCACAGGAGAAAGTTGAAAATACAATAAAAATAAAAAAAAAAAATTATGTGGTGGCCTGAAGCAATGTTTTAGTAGAGCGCCTGGTCAGAAGGTTTGTCTGGACAAGCAGACCCACGCAACATAATTTCCGCCGGCCTGCTATGCTTGACGATGGCCTCCTGAGATCTCGGGCGTGGCATGGGGTCAAGGACAAAAAAAGGAAAATCTTCCAAAAATCAGAAAGAGAGAACATTTGGGAGTTCAGGACATTCGGCGTCTAGCTGGTGGCGTAGAGAAAATACAAACCGCAAATGGTCGGTCCACCTGTGCAGCCCATTCCCAAATACAGTGGGCCCCCGTGTTACGAACTTAATCCGTTCAGCGGCCACGCTCGTAACTTGAACTGCTCATATGACAGGCAATCCAAACCTATGTTAATTAGTGAATGCGTGCAACGCGCGCAAAAACCTTAGGTAAAAACATCACGACTTTCTACACATATTAAAAATGAGTAACATAATCTACTGTAAAGTTAAATTAAATAACATATACAAAGGAAAAATGACATTTACCTTTGGGGCGACGTGACTTGTGCTGGGTGGAGGCGGAGGGGAGCAGAGACCAACCCGCAGAATTTATTTATTTATTTGTTTTCTTAAAACGGGAACTTTTCTCAAACTAGAACATATCACCGGCGATTTCCTTCTCTTTAATCCATAATAGAAGAAGCCTCTCAATTTTGTTGTCGATCGAGGTCCGTCCCCCGGCAAGGAAAGTCTTGCCCTTAGAAGATTGCCGAGCGGTTACGGCCATACTCACGAGCAAGGTTAAGCATGCGTGCGCCTGCTTCGTATTTTTTTTTTTTATAATCTCCTGCTTTATTCCAATTGTCATCATCCTCTTACTTCTTCCTTTTCCGCCACTAGCAATTTTAGAAGCCATGTCTAACAGATAAAGTTTGCAAAGTCTTCACAACCTTCCTTCCTTCCATTTTTGACTGGTTTTCTCTCCTTCCTTCCGTCCTGACCAGCTGTGCCATCAAGCTAGATGAAGGCGTTCGACCAATAGCATATCGGCATCTACGTGACTGACACCGTGACTGAGACAGTGATTGTGACATTGTAAGCGCAATAGCGTTCAACATCACCGTGATGAGCGTCAACTTCTAAATTAATTGACGTAGCAAAGCGGAAATAAATGTATGAACACAATGGCCGGCATGTCATATTGTTCGTAAGACGGAAGGTTTGTGTGTAAGTGGGGGACAAAAAACTCCGCGGTCCACGATCGTAAGTCGAAATGTTCGTAAAAGAGGGTGTTCGTAAACCGGGGGCTGACTGTAGTTGATTGATGGGTACTAGGTGTTGGGGATGGTTTTTCTGTCTAGCATAGCCTGTCCTATTTGACTGTGTCATGTTTCTGTTTGTTCTGTGCCTAAGCAGAGTTCAATTGTGCCACAAGGGGGCGGGGTCGCCAGCCTTGCGCACCTGTTCGCCATTACCCATCAGGGTCTTTTTAAGGCTGGTCGCTACAGGAGAGCGACGCTGGGTTATTCCTTTGCCATACTCCCTATGCCCAGTGAAATCTTCTGCCTCGCATCCTTCTTTCTAGTGATCTTTTGGTTGGTACTTTTCTCTAGTTATATTTTGCTCGCTTAATGTTTTCTGTTGTTACTTTGTTTCTAGTCGCTCTCGTGTAGCCTCCGCCCCCTTGTTGCCTTCCTTCTCAGTCGGACTGATTCCACCTAGACGTTCTCGTCTCTCCCTTATTTTGTACTTTGTGAGTTTTGTACTTTCCCGTTCCCTTTTTTGGACACCCTTGTTTACCACGCCAGACGTGCGCTATAATAAACTCTTTGAACTCAACCCCACGATTGTCGGTGGGTGTCCATATCCTGTTCGGGCTGGGGGGTCACCCGTGCCAGACTGGGTAAAAAAATGACTACAAACTGAATTTACCAACAATTATATCAGTCACCGTTGCAGTTTTCACTAACTACCCTTTTTAACCGTGTATATTAATTACAAATGACATTTATCATGTTTGGTTATCTAATCTACGCCACATGGTCGTTTATTCATTGTTTATTAAACCCAAGGACATGAGAAGAATGCCCACTTACTTTGATTTCTTCTAAATCTGGTGCAATAAACAGCACTGGGCTATATGATGGGGAATACTGCCAATAATCTTCTGAGCTCATGACATCCGTGTTCCACAACCATCAAATATGTGTACTGGTATGTCATTTGTTGAGATTTGTCATCGTAGGGTAGGCTTGCATCTTCCTATCCCTTTTAGCTAACCGTCTGTGAGCTCTCTGTTCTCCTGAATTAGTGTTTGTGTGTCTATGTGTGTGTGTTGTCTTATCACCCACCAACATCATAATATGGTCCAAAGCACATCAACCAGTGTAATGGCTCTTATATCTTACCCTCCATGGATGCCTTATTCTTTTCCTGTTCGTTCCCAAGCAGAGAATGCGATGTGTGTGCAAAGAAGCAGAAAAACATCATTCTCTCTCTCTCTCTCTCTCTCTCTCTCTCTCTCTCTCTATATATATATATATATATATATATATATATATATATATATATATATATATATATATATATATTTAAACAATTGCTTTCTTTTTGATTACATAACAATTGTGGCTGACATCTGTGTATTGGCAGCAACCAGCTTGCAGGTAGAAACCGAGCTGCCAGTTGATACTGACAACTGATTAATGCTGAGATCTCTAAATAAGAGAGAGAGAGAGAGAGAGAGAGAGAGAGAGAGAGAGAGAGAGAGAGAGAGAGAGAGAGAGAGAGAGAGAGAGAGAGAGATGTAAGTGGCAGACGCATGGCGTCCAACTACTTTGTTCTCCCGATCAATTAAAGTCACACTGGGACAACGATGGTGGTGGAAATAATTGAAAAAGATTGCACAGCCTGCAATTTGTAGTTCTGACCTAATTTCACAAGGTTTTGTATGTGATCAGGTTTGCAGGAGTTGAGTTATTTTTTTTTTCTGTAAAAAAACATGAGGATCAGTGTGATCTCAATAGATACTACAAATCACAATTGCATGTTTTTTTAATGTGTCCATCAGTGACTGAGAAGATAATTACATGTATACATTGATATATGTTATATAAATAGAAACATGATTATATTTAACAAACAATTTGAATAATGTGAAGAATATATAAGAGAATGAAACACCATAATGTCCCCTATTTGCCTTACATGGAAGACATCATGGCATGATTAAATAGGTCAAGCCCATTTCTGGACAGTATTCCCCTCTTAATTCAAATGTTTGACTAAAAAACATGATTTCATATTTTTTTGTTGAGATTCATAATACAGTAGAAGGAAATAGTGTTCCTAGAATTTTCTGGCTGGGCCATGTAAGTGTAAGAACTCATGAGGCCGGATCCCCATTCTTCATGAATAACATTGGCAGATGGAGGCCAGGTCTCGATTGCCTGCACGTAAGAAGCAGAGGGAAGATATCAGTATGTGGGCAATCATGTCTCTACCTTCTCCTGATTCTGGATCACTTTGTATGGACGTATGCTTTACAACATAAACATAATGAATGTTCTTATTCCCATTTTAGTACATCCTCATTTGTGTTGTACACACACACACACACACACACACACACACACACACACACACACACACACACAATTAGTGTATCTTGTTTGATAGATGCATACACACAAACTTCACCACCACCAAACACATAACCCACTTGCATTCAGTACAATTAGGCAAAATAATGATATGATATACATTTCCAGAGGGAGACAAATGCTCCCCTGCCCTTGTCATATGCCAAATTTATGACCAAGTTCCCTTTACATGGAGGTTGAATTGCAAATGTGCTTATTTTGGGATAGTCTGAGAACTTTAACAATCATTCCTTTCAACCAGTGACTATAATAGTATGGCACATAGCAACACAGGGCAGTGTCCAAGAATCTACGGAATAGTCATACGTGCATTAATTTTTGTTATCTAATTAGATCACTGAGGGACTATAAAGTGGAAATTATAGCCTGGAAAAACTGAATTGGTTATATTAATCAATAAAAGGAGACGATACCATTAATAATGAGTAACACTTACACAGGACCCCAAAATTCGACATCACCAAGTACAAATTAAATATCAACAGAAATCCAATAGTGAGAGAGAGAGAGAGAGAGAGAGAGAGAGAGAGAGAGAGAGAGAGAGAGAGAGAGAGAGAACCCTGTATGCATTTTTTGTTTAGGAAAGTGAAAAGACACACACACACACACACACACACACACACACCAACACACTTTGCAGTCATTTGTCTTTTTACACAACTGACAGCATGAAAACACAGTGCGGTGTTATGACATTTGTTATTCCACGATGGATAAAGTCCTCGTGAGCACACAATTGTTTTCCGGGTGTCAATGACCATAATTTGCCAGTGGAGCTTCACTTTGTCCGACTGCCCTTGTTTATCGGCTCTGATATGATTCCCTAGCTGCAATCAAGACATTAGTTTTTCTAACTTCGCTTTTCGAACTAAAAATTCGTGACCAGATTGCCCCAGTTTAAGCCATGTGTGTCAAGTTCAGACAGATTTTGTCAACTCCATTGCTTTTTTCTCCAATTTTTATCCATTGGGTCGTATTGTTTTTTTTTTGTTGTTTTGTTTTTTGTTTTTGTTTTTTAACAGTCAGTGAGCCATTTGTTTGAGCTGTCCTATGTCTATCACACAGTTGTCATAGCGATGCATATGATTACCTCATTAAAAATTAATTTCACCTGTTTACTTATACATTTAAGGCTTACTATAACTTACTAGAACATCTCAAATATATGTAAAAAATACTCATTAAATCCAGCCAAAAGCAATTTAGATTAGAATTAGAAGAGGTCCATTTCAAGTGAAGTTGCAGGGCAAGGAAGACATTTTACTGTGAGCATAGGCACAACCTCGAGACCAAGAAAAAAAAAAAAGTTTGGTACCTGAAAGTGCATCCACGTTTAGCGCTGTTGAACTATTTAGCGTTCGCTAATGTGATAAGACAATGATCGGTCACCAGATTGTTCAACAATTAAAATTCTTTGTCGAATACTGTAGTTCCTGATAAGAATTTATTGCATATTTAATTGTAGTTTTCAGTGAAATTGTACTGTGTTTTTAATTTGAAAATCTGATCATCCTACTTTTGACTTGTCTGATAGTATCCAGCGCGACCGGCAGAAGCCCGCAGTTGTCAATCCGAGATCCCACTTATCTTCGATTTACTTTTGCATACTTTTAACCTCTATTAAAACAAACAACAATAAGAGGTAAGTCATGTCTTTCACTTTTAACTAACTTTGGCCTCACCTGCCAGCTGGAACAGCGATGCTACTTCATCTGAGCCATTGCTGTGTGTGTGCGTTGGTGTGTGTGTGTGTGTTTCCTGTCTAGAATGGGGTTGCATTCACATATCTGAGGAACAAATTACAGGCAACCTGTAACATTTGGCAACACTGCTTTAATTTTCTTTCACGATGGGTCTATTTTCCTATAATAATGATACAGTTTGATTAACGGAGCACCTGACAAACCACCAAGATAATGCTCTTTTCCATCTGATGGATGGATAACATTATCACATTTAAGCTAAAAAGCAAAAGTATGCTACCCTTTAGAAGGCTTCTGAAAAGAAATGTTGTTTGCAAGAAAGACAGAGAAAGATGGTGGGAGCAAATGAGAGACTGAGCACAAAGGAGATGTATGTGCAGGCTGTAGGGAGGTCAGTTGCGTGGCAACCAGAGGAGCAGGCCTCTGCTGAGTTGAGCGATGGGGAGAAAATAGGCAAGCTATGGTTAAGATGGGTTACCATTATTTAGGGGGTTAGGGTTGGAAAAAAAAACACCAGCAAATGACACAAATATTTAAATGCAGGCAATTGTGTCATATGCCCTAAATAATGACGACCCATCTTAAACATTGCTTGCCTATTTTGTCCTCATCTCTCAACCCAGCAGAGCATGTGACACACAGCTCAAATATTTAATATTTAATATTTAAATGCAGGCAATTTCCTGTATTAAAATATTTGAGCAGTGTGTCATATGCTGTGCCCCCAGCTACCTGCTTTAGTCCTCTAACACTAATGCTTTCTCGGTGCAACAACATGAGCAGAGCAACAAGCTTTAATCAACTCAAGGTTAATGTCTTCAGACTGCGGACACACAAGGTCAGATGTGTCATGTATTTCAAAAGTCAAATGCTGCACCCCCACATGCTATATTTTGTGTGTCTGAGTGTGTCTGTGTGTGTGTGTGTGTTTATTGCATTACACTAGAGAGCATCAATAAAGAAGCACATGTGACCTGAGAGTTGGACCAAATCTACTTGGGTTTTATTCACCTTGTACTTTTAAAACAAAGCCGCCAATGGGAGAGCTGTACAGGAATGGATCTCCTATGCTTTGATTTCCATAATCTAAATCAAATTGTGTACTGTCGGAAGAATTATGGTTGACATTTGCAGAGAAGAAAAAGATGACGCTCACGGCCAATAGTGACGATCTACTTTTGTCTCCTCATTCCTACTTGCATGTGAGCATCCTTTCACCTTTTTATGTCAACCCTCATGACTATATATGTGCCCTGATCTTGAACTCTGCTGCATACAGTTTGACACAATCTTTGCATAAGTCATTTGGAGGTTAGCACAAACACATGAGCCACAGACGTGTGCACGCACATACATGCACACTTGCGCACACATGCATTAAGTGATTTAATGTTTTGAATTTTCATGACATTATGACATGATGTTTCAACTACAATATACCATATTTTCTGACGGCACGCCTTATAATCCAGTGCACCTTGGCTGCATAAACTATAGTTTATGCCTAAAAAATCCAGTTCAAACCGACCTGGCCCGAGGGTATTAAAGCCAACTTGGCCCGGCGCGATTCATTAACTTGATTTGCAGGCCCAAACCTGATTTTTTTTTTTTTTAGGACTTAAGAGTGTGTGGCACCACACTCATGTTTGTTGTTTAAATTTCCCTGACTTTCATATATTCCTAACTTCTTTGCCAAGGAAAAAATTAAAAAGACGGTGGCGCCACACTCATACTGTTGCATGTTTTTTAGCAGGTCAAAAATATATAATGCATGCAGAGGAAAAAATTAAAAAGAGGGCGGCGCCACACCTTCACCCGCGCTTGGCTCCTCACTCATACTGTTGCATGTTTCTCCTTTAAATTTCCCCGACTTTCGTTTATTCGTAACTTCTTTGTGCTCCATACTGAAATGGCGGGTTATATATATATATATATATATATATATATATATATATATATATATATATTTTGCCCAAGTCATCCTCTTTATGTATTTTGTCTTACTCCAAGCTGTATGGGCTCGAAAGCCTACTAGCAATTAAGCATATCCGTTTCTAAAGAGAAGGGGGGCGTTCTAATGACATCAACACCCTATATCAGGTGTGCATAATTATTAGACAACTTCCTTTCCTTCAAAATTCAAAATAGTCAACAGGGTTGCACGAAGTGTATGGAAAAACCTTGGTGCAAAATAACTGCCCATGAACTGAAAAAAGTCAAATGAGCAGCTGCCAAGATACCACCAGTTTTGCCATATTTCAGAGCGGCAACATCACACAAGGTGTTCAATACTTAAAGACAGAAATACTGAAAAACCACAACCAGATGGATTAACCATTCAGAAACTTGTGTTGCCAGGCTGTATGAAATCTGCTCCAGGCCTTCAGAATCAACAGTTGCGGTGTCTGTTCACTATGAGTGAAAGGGCGCAATGTTAATAGACAGTTGTAATCAATCAGTTGTAGCCAATCAGACCCACAAGTTGGTGCCGCCAGCTAGAAGGCCCCACGTTGAACATGACATGCACACGCCCTGTGATTGGATGGATTGGTTGGGCGGCAGTGCTATGCACATCAATCAAGCTACACAATGTAACTTGATGCAATGCCCTGCAAGGCATTTGTGTGCTTCTATACTGTATATGATTTCTCCAGCTGTGGTGTCATAAATTATGGTATTATGAGGGGTAATTAATTGACTTAAATGGCTCTACATTATAGGCATCACAAGCAGACTATCCTCACTAAGGTCACAGGCATGGGACACCTTTGGTGGTTGCCAGCCAATCACAGGGCACACAGAGACAACCAACTATTCACACTCCCAACCAAACCTATTATATAAGGACTATTTAGAACACCGTACTTACTGTACTTACATAGCAAATCCTTTATGAATATTTTTTTGTACTTTTAACGGCTAAAAAGGTTCAGTGGCATCGTACTTATCCACGCATACATGTAGGTATTGAAAGAAAACTATTAATCTTGCCTTTTTTTTGACAACAAAAGTAGTATTGTGTTGTACATCTTGCATTGTATATATACAAGTGGAAAATGTTATACAATATCATTTCCACCAGCAGAAAAAAATCAGTAATCAGTCATTAGGTAGGAGGATGCTACATATGAAGTGTTTCCAGTTTAATTTTGAGGTTTGGAGGTTAATAACATTTGACTTAAACAAACTCGCTTGTGTAAAATGCCTGTTTATTTTCTAATCCACAAGGGACTTTGACCAAATAAACTCACAGTCTGCCAGCTTCAGCCAGCTCATTCTACCTCACTAGCCTGTCTGAGCACATTCTCTTCAATCACATTAGCTGCCCAGTATATAAACTACCTTTTTCCGTCACTCCCCGCCAGATCGTCTTGCTCCCCATGCCAAGCTGTCAGTGTTAGGCACTGCCGGTCTCACTACGACTCTGCCTATCCCTGATCAAATCTTCTGCCTTGGCTTGGCTTCGGCTATGACCGACAGACACTATCGCCCACCTTCACATGGGCAATACATCATTTACTCACCACTCTTGCACACTCCGCACGCGCATAGCTCCAACCTCCAATTGTGAAAGGAAAATCACAAAAAACCTGACTATAAATGAAGAATGAGGAAAGAATGAATTCATCAGGATGAAATAAAATAATAAACGAAAGAACAAAATGACCATATATTTTGCACTAGAGGGTGTTTACTTGTACAAGGACAAACGTGTGACTCCTGGGCTAATTTAACAACATAAACCCAATTCATGAGTCAATCTATGCAATCTGGTATTTTCTAATTTCGACACAATTGTCAAATGGGTCCCGGAGTGAGGGAACTTTGAGAAATTCATCCAGATTGAAGACTTGCAAACATAAGCAGGAGCAAAGAAGCAAAAAACATAAATATCATTTGGAAAAAAAGAAAACAGCAGGGGAAAAAAAACTCAGAGAAAAATGCAGTTTCATGACACCCAGATGCGGTGATCTGGGAGAACATTCAGAGGTACTGTATGCACATTTTTTGAAAGTTCGTCCAGGCCATGCTGATTCCACATGGGTGTAATTTCTGCTTGCCTGTCATGCATGATCATGGTCGCGCAAGATCTCGCACTTGGTGCTTGATCCAAACAAGAAATGGAAGTTCTTTAAAAAAAAGTCTGAAAAAAAAATAAAGGTTCCAGGCATCCGGTGTAAAGCTGAGCAGAAAGTGGCTGAACGGAACCAAAAGAATAGCAGGCCCAAAGGAGGTCAACAGCCAGAGGGTGAACCCCATGAGGGCCTAGAACAAAGGAAAGTGAGCAGGGAATCTAGCGGGCCAGGGGCAACGGGACAAAAAAAGAGTGAAGAAAGGAAACGGATGGCCTTTGTACCGTCTCACCAAAATCTTCACTTTGGAGAAAAGAGACTTCTCCATCATTGGTCAGATGGCGGATATCTTCTACTTTGTTGTATTCGAGAAAGGATTGTCGAATGTTTTTTTTTTTTGTATTTATTTATTTTTTTTTTAATCACAGCACAGCAGCGTTCTTTGAGGTACTGTTGGAAAAGTCAAAAATGTGTGTGTCCGTTTGGTGCCCTCATGTTTCTGTGTATTTCAGCAAGATGTGACGTATGGATTTAAGGATCTTTGTGTGTGTGTGAGTCGTGAATGCTGCAGACAGGCACCCTCAGGTCAGCTGAGCTTTATGCGGGGATTAGTTGCCTGTTGGCAAAGTCAGAGCCTCAGAATCACTTTCCCTGCAGGCTCTTTGTCACTCGGCCACAAAGTGAGAGACAGCTACAGCGACAAGCAGACGGCACAGGCCCGTTTTGGTTGTGAGCCATTTATTTTCCTTTTTCTCTTGACACGATAATACTTGCTCACAGCAGCACCATAAAAATGCATTTAATTCAAATTTGGAGCAGTGCGCAATGGTTACCAACTTCACTCTGTGTAATTTCAAATGCAAAGCAGTGACAGCAATAGAAAAGCCTGCCAATGGGAATGTTCATAGTCACTGTAATTGTTTTGTTGTATACTTACACATCAAAGCAGCATTCCGTGAGAGCAGCATTCTGAGAATATCCATAGTTGTCTTTTGTAGTGTTGAATAAATGTTGCTTGTAATCATCGCAGTCCCAAGATGACTTAAGATAATGGACCCAATATATATGCAATGATGGTTATAAGCTAACTTTGAAATGTCATCAAAGTTATATCAATACATCTAATACCTTGAAGTGTGCTGAATAACCTGATTATGAATCAAAATCCAATTGCACCTCTTCAAATACTCGTGGAAGGCAGCGGCCCCTCATTTTAGAATGACTTGGAATTTGCAACCTTATCGTCGCGGTTTATTTACATTACAATCTGGTGGAGATATTACCTTTTGTATGCTTTGATAGGGATGCAGGCTGAATTAAGTCTGGAATAACGTTTTTCTGTTTTGTTTTGTTATTTTACTTTGAGCACTATGGTATAACTTTAATGGCACAAGAAGAAACTAATCACACAAGTGGTGTATACAGGCTTAAGACCCTCTCGATGAACTTTCAACACTCCCTAAATAACTTAGTGTTTAGTGTATTAAAATCAAAACTCCATGGGCTCAAACATAGAACCGCCATCATCACTGGTGGAGACTTTTGCACTTATCAAAATGCAGTGCTGGGCAGTAACAACGTTGTTTTCAAAATTAGATAGATTTTCATTTGTGAAGTTACATACCAACATCCAAAAACTCTGTTTCCTCATGCAGTTTAAAACCTTAAGTGTATTTCATTCATTTGATGTCGCCCATGAAAAATGAAAATGGATAAAATGGCAGAGGAGTGACTTGGTTGAAAAGTGGTGAGTATGTCCACCTCAAATTCCTAGTCCTGAGTTCATTTCAGCTCGCCTTTGTGTGTGGCGTTTGCCCAAAGGTGTGATTGGATGCATGGCAACCAGTTCAGGGTGTCCCTGCCTACTGCCCGAACATAGCTGGGATAGGCACTAACAACCAAGCCAACGACCCTAGTGAAGATAAATGGCTAGATGGATGGATGGGCAGCAGAAGGAGCATAGGTCTATACATTTTTCCAAGCATAAAGTGGCCCTATCATGGAGTTAACATTTAGATGCGAAAATGTGTGTTTTGGAGCACAAGGCCAAACATTCAATGTCAGTCACCTGCGGGCGGACCTTTTGTTATGAACACATGGTTTGGACCGATCTGATATGAAGCATGTGTGTCAGTAAGTGTGATCTATAGACACTATGAATTTTAATGTCAGTAAAATGCTTGTTTTTGGCTCCTTCATTCATCCCGTGACAATCGTGAGGACAAGCGGTCGAGATAATGGCTGGATCGATGTTTTGCAGCCAGCGCCATTGAAGACATCATAAAGGGGGCGTGGCAACAAGAATAAGGCACGTTCACCAATGGGACATTTTACATCCTGGTTAGAAAGGCCAGCAACATAAAACTTATGTTTAATAAAAAATTAAATCACCAGTGTGCAAAATGTAATTTATATGCAACTGTGGATCTAGGTCCTTTATGCCCTTATGTATGCTATATATTGAGGACTTGCAGTGACAGAACACACAGTTCAGCTTGTTTTTTCATTTGCTTTTTCTGCAATCCAGTGGTGTGCGATGAGGTACATGATTGGTGAGGATCTGACTTCTGTGGACTTGGATATAAAATGTGAATCCAAAACAGACGATTAGGCTACTGTATGTGCAGCTGACAATCAACTTTCTATCTAAGTTATTGTTATCCGTGCAACACGTAAGACAATAATAACCCAGCGCAAATTGACCCATCTTCACTGAACCCTCAATTAAAGCAATTTCATTTTAAACATTATATTTAATCTTGCTTGAAGTAACAACTTCTTAGTCACAACTACATATGTAAATACAGTGGGCCCCCGGTTAACGAACTACCTCTTTACGAGCTTTTCGACTTGCGAAGGTGTACCGCGGCACACAAACATTCCGACATGCCGGTTAATGTGTTCGTACAATCATTTTCACTTTGCTGCTTCAACTAATTCAAATGTTCACGCTGGTCACGGTCACGCTATTGGTCTTACAATGTCACAGTGACTGTCTGAGTCACGGTGTCAGTCACGGAGTCAGTCACGGAGATGCCGATATGCTATTGGTCGATTAAGGTCAAAGTCCCGGTCTCACTCACGGAGATGCGGATATGCTATTGGCCGGCGTCACGTCAATCACAGAAATGCCCATATGCTATTGGCCGAACGCTTTTATCTAGCTTGATGGCGAAACTGGTCGGGATGGAAGGAAGGAGAGAAATGGAGTGAAAAACTGAAGAAAGGAATGTTGTGAAGACTTTGCAAACTTTATCTTTTAGACATGGCTTCTAAAATTGCAAGTGGTGGTAAAGGAAGAAGTAAAAGGATGATGACAATAGAAACCAAGCAGAAGATAATAAAAAAATACGAAGGAGGCGCACGCATAGTTAACCTTGCTCGTGAGTATGGCCGTAACCGCTCGGCAACCTTCTAAGGGCAAGACATTCCTTGCCAAGGGACGGACCTCGGTCAACAACAAAATGGAGAGGCTTCTTCTATTATGGATTAAAGAGAAGGAAATCGCCGGTGATATGTTCTAGTTTGAGAAAAGTTCCCGTTTAAGAAAATAAATAAATAAATTCTGCGGGTTGGTCTCTGCTCCGCTCCACCTCCACCCAGCTCAAGTCACGTCGTTCCAAAGGTAAATGTCATTTTTCCTTTGTATATTTATGTTATTTAATTTAACTGTACAGTAAATTATGTTGCTAATTTTTAATATGTGTATAAAGTCGTGATATTTTTACCCAAGGTTTTTTGCACGCATTGCACGCTTTCGCTAATTAACATAGGTTTGGATTGCCCGTCATATGAGCAATTCGAGTTACGAGCGTAGCCGCTGAACGGATTAAGTTTGTAACACGGGAGCCCACTGTATCTGAAATTTTCCCTCTTAACTTTGTATTTCTATAACTTAAACACAAGAAAAAAAATCTGCAAAAAGATGTTGAATGTATTTGTATTCATTCCAATGACTGTCATTTTGTTCCAGTCAACTATGTTAGACACTGAACATATAACCAAATCTACAAATTAGCACATATAAAGCAGTAGGCAAATGCACCCCCTTTGTGAAAATATTTGTTACACATGCAGCACACAGTATGTTTTCTCGTCCTTCTGAGGGCAAAACTGACATTTCCTCCTCTTACTTGTCCTGGCTGGGGAAAGTGGCTAAGGTAGCCTCAGGTTACTTAGGAACTCTTGCACTCTGAACAGCTTATAGAAGTGCTGCTGAGGCTTCTGTGCAGGGGACATGCTAAGAAACTAGTGGTGGTGTGCATGAAGGCAAACCTTGATGAGAAGACCTCTCCCTCCTTTGATGCAAGCAGAGCAGGTGGTGCCTGTTCCAACTCAAACTAGTGAGCTTGCTCTTCAGGAGCTGTAATCATAGTTCATAAAATGTGGAGATATTTGTCACATTATGACACCTCAGTGCATCTGCCAAAATGCGAAAAACCTCCAATATTTTCCGTCATCGGGGTTATTTTTTCTATTGCTGGTATGATAAGCGGGTAGAACAAAGAGACAAATGTCATTGGGGCATGATCAACGCCATACATTGTGGGGTCTGTGGTCTTCTTTATGACATTTTGTTCTTCATGCTTGCCGTGTTGGTCATATGCTGTGAGGACCATGTTATTTTGTCATTTTTTAAAAATAGAATCATTTTTTTAAGCTTCTAAGGTGTTCTTCTTAAGCAGAAGTTTCATCAGGATCTAGGCTGTGTTCCTTCCCGTCTTCTTATGATACATCATCCACTTCCTTCTCTATATCAGTTTTCTTGCTGGATATCTAAAAAAAATCAGGTCTAGACCCTCTTCATTGTTATAATGCATGTTCATGGCTTCGGCTCAGTGAGGATTTGGGGTCCTGTCATCTGTAGGATCTTTATAACCTCTGGAAATCCACACAAAAAGAAAACTGGAGTCTGTGTGAACATCATATAGCTTGTGTTCTTTACATCTGCTACTGTCTTGTTCACGTTTACTATTGATTGATCTGAGACTGATCAGATGCACTGCACTCAGTGAGAAGACCTGATTTGTCTTGTTTACTTCTGCTACTTCTCAATCTGAGACACAACCAAATAAACGTAACAATTTGTAGCGTGTAAATAGTGTCTGACCTTGATTTCAACTTTTTTTGTCTCATGGGTCAGTTTGACTAGAAGACCACCTTTTTATTTTAAAACAGCTTGGATGTCTATGCGAATGAATGCAATATTTCTCTTTTGCATTGTTGGGGCCAATCTAAAACCTTTCAAGACTTGAAAATTGTGCCACACAGGTATTTTTTGCTACAATGTCAAGCTTTCAAATAAATACAATGACAATGCACTAAATTAATAATGACCAAGACATGAGAACAGTATTGGTAGACGCCCATTCATCCAGTTTATCAGTTACAAAAAAAAAAAAAAAAAACGAGGATTTGGGCTTCGCCGTCAATCGCAAATGTTCACCCCACAGTGGGATGGGTTGTCAAGTGATGCATTCCTCCCTGGTTAACATTTACCCACAATGACAAAACAACAATAACAAACATGATTTCACTTACGGAGCCAGAAATACAAAAAATGTCACACATTTTTGGCAGCATCCGGTATGTAGATATTTTAATTGCATGCCGCTGGCACATGTTTGATAACTATCTAGGCTAAACGCTGTCTTGAATAACACATTGTACCTTAAAAAGGCAGCGTCAGGATGTTGTCACATTTGCACTATTTCAATGGATGCCTTACATTTTAGTCCTTAACGTTGTTTACAAAGTTCCTCTAAACTTCGGCGACTTCTCCTCAATGCTGGTACAGAGAATGTATTTGTTTTGTTTTTATCATATCCGGCAGCTTGTACAGGTACATCCTTATTTGCATTTGAAGCCTTACAGAACCTGGTGCAGAGGTTCACATAGCTAAAGGAAGTTTGAAAAGTTTCAATGTTTCAGTAAAACAGTATCTGGCATTGAAGAAGAGCACGGCAGAGAATAGAGGTGACTGGCTCAAGTCCCCATACTGACTTGAATAAAGGTCACCGTGACTTCCTCACTCAAATGAATGCCATGGATGGAACCAAATACTTTGACAAGGGAATAAAGGAAGTGAAAGAGGTCACATCTAGGGTCACAGTTATGGCACCTGTCCCTGTGGGATCTGGACATAGGTCATTTTACTGTTTGCTGAGAGAATAAATTCATGTTTGTTTGCTGCAGGATAATGATAGGTATTGATTTGTGGAATGCGGGAGGTACAATTGTTAGTGGTTGGATGGATGTTTGTGCTGTCAGTTTTTTTTTTTTTTTTTTCTGTTATTGTCCACTTCACCTCCATTTCCCTCACACACTTGTCTTATCGCTTGCAGACCTTAATATCCGCTACCCTCTCCTGTCTTAGCAACCACCATACCACATCTCTGCAATTATTTTTCATCCCATGGCTCTCACAATATTATCTCCACTGTTTTCTTTAAACACGTCATGTACCACCGTATACCCGCATTTACATTTACCTTGCTACATAATTTGATGTTTGCATGCACAAATAAACAAATTTTGTGAAGGGCAATGTGTTTGTCAACCTGTGGATACGAAGAACATAATTGCATGAACATGTTCAGGTTTGTTCAGGGAATGCCGCTGTGTATGTGTGATGTTCTATGTGATGCTATCTGTGAGGTATCTTTACTTGTGGAGCCCTTTGAGACTCTGGTGATTCAGGGCTATACAAATAAACATGACTTAACTTTAAAAGCACTAACCTGGATCAAAATTTTTATTCAAAACTTCACCTAACAGGCTAATTTCTCCATTTTCATCCCTAGTTCCTTAATGCTTTTGCTTTGTGGTGCTTGGGGGAGAGGGCAAAGAGTAGTGGATATGGTGTGCAAGGAGGTTATAAATATTAACAGAAACTCAGGGGATGTGAGTATGGTATCCATGACAGTTTGAGGGATTTATAATTAAGCAGGCAGGGATTAAAGACATAGAGCTACATTTTTCTGCTGCTGAAAAGATGTCTGGCTTTTGCGCAAATACACAAACACGCAGCTCGGAAGCCTATTGCACAGCTGGCTGGGTCGACAAAGCCAAACTATGGAGTCAAGAGTCATTAACGGCTTGATGTGTTCCAGAGTGCACGCCTGCCATCGCCTGTGCATATACACAGGGAAGGTCAAGGCTCGTAAATCCACAGTGTGTGTCTTCATAGATCATTACGTTGGGTCTTCTGAGCTGATTTAGGCTAGTATTGGGTCATATTGAGTATTGGAATGGGGTTTCGGTAGTACGGCCAATAAGATCCAAAATGTTTATTTAAACTGAAAAGATATGTGCATACAGTATGATGACAACAAATGCATATCTCATTATAGAGCTCCGACTGTTCACCATTTAACATCACCATCTCAACCATCCAATAGTAGTAGATGCATGCACTGCTTGTGTCGTGATTATCTTTCTCCATGAGCTAATAAGACTATGGTTTCAACATGTATTTTTAAGAAAATTAACATCATGATATCAAGAGCCACATATAATAATTCCCTGCTTTGTTAATTTAATATTGATATAAAACAAGAAAAAACCTAACAATATACATTTTTAATTGAAATTGTAAGAAAAATGTCAACAAGACCCACCAAAAAAATTTGCTGTTTTCTTGTTTTTCAAAAACAATAAAATATTAGATGTATGAAATATATCATTCAATCTTTACCATCTCAAAATAAACAAATAAACAAATCACCAATCAAGAAGGTACACTTTTAAAAAATGACAAATTGAATCTGAGTGAGGTTGTTGTGGTTGTTTTGGTAGAGCTCTAGGATATTATTAATCTTAACTGCTTATTCATCGTATGGACGCCATAGGCAGGGGACACAAACTAGTTGCTAACCAATTACAGGACACACAGAACATTTAGACAGGGCACACGGATATAGAATCATTCACATCCGCAAACACACCCAGGGACAATATAGAGTTATCAATATAACTACCATGCATATTCTGGGTATATGGGATGAAAGCGGAGCAGTCGGTGTAAAACCGTGCAGGCATGGGGAGAACATGCAAACTCCACACTGGAAAGCTGGAGCCAGAAATTAACTAATGACTTTTGCTCATCGAGGTGGCTGTGCTTATCAGTCTGCCAATGTGCCGCCTTGGTGTGTGGGCTATACATTGAAGAATCTTTGGAATTGTGTCAAAGGTAGAAATCAAAATGCCTTTTGGGTTAAATGCGATTGGCTGGCAGCCAGTCCAAGATGTCTTTTGTCTACTCCCAGAAGACTGCTGCGATAGGCACCAGTAAGCCAGCGACCCCTGTGAATATAGGTTGCTACAGATCAGGGACGATTGGACTAAATGTGAATCATCTTCGGCAACAAACAAGTGCGACTGCCTACCAGATATCTATGACCTGGATAATTCCACACAGACATATCACCTAACTGTTAGGCCCTCGCCGTTTGGACAGAATGCATTGCATAAGGTGAAAATGTTTGAAGAAATATAAAGGAAGCTTGCATACCTGAGGAACCATTTTTGTTTCAGCTGGCATTAAAGTTGGATGGACAAACTAGAAAAGCATCTAAAATATTATACCTTTTCCTGACTACCAGAGACAAGTGTCCTACGCCCCCATATTGACAACTCTCTGAATTATCAAAGTAAAGCAGATACATAAATCTGTTGGCTAGCGTTTATCTATCACTGCAGCTCTGTTGATCTTTTGGCTTTGTCACAATAGTACTTTTTGTCTCGTATGTGTAGCATGACAAAAATACACTGACATTTGGCAATATTGTACCTAAATACAGTTTTTATTGACACTAGACACTTAGTTTGTTCTGGATCTTCCAAACCATTGCACTTCTCTCTGACAGTTCATCACCTATATTTATCTAATAAAGATAACCAGGATGGCTCCCTTTCGTGAGCCCTCACCTTATCAAAAAAAAAAGTAAAAGGTGATGTACTTCCCTGGAAGTCTTAGATTTTGAGACTCAAGCCATCCTTTTTTGCGAGCAGTGTAAGATAGATTTAGCTAGTGGTTGCTGCTCTGGTGTGAGTGTTGAATACATCCTTTCACAAGTTGAAATAAGCCAGCAGGCTGTATAGTCATCTGTGTGTAGTTAATAATCAAATTGTTTTGAGGAGCTGAAATTAATTAGAGGACCAAAACATGCAGGTTTCTTTTTCGGTAATCTTTGTGAAAGTGCCGAGTGTTGAATCTAAAATATGAGTAAAAAAGTAATTTCTATTCGTGCTTCACTCCAGCACTCTCCTATCCCAACAAACTTCACAAAGTTTTGACCCACTTAGCATTATCACTTTGCATATTGGAAAACATGTTTGCATGCACATTGCTTAAAATCAGATTCCCAAGTTTTATCCCTGTGAGGTCATTTGCTCTGCCGACTCTCTTATCTCCATCTTTGAGAACAAAGGGGGGTGAAAAACACTGATTTGCGCCTTTGGTTGTCTCTTTGCAAGCATGCTTTGGGTTATACATTTTACTGTGGACCTCTGGGGCTCGTGCATGTGTCAGCCTTGGACCAGAAACATGAAATTTGCATTCTTTAATTAAAACATTCACTTGGCGGTGGCAACTTAAAGCTCTGGTTGCTGCTGTTTTTTGAGTCTCTCTCGCTCTCTCTCTCGCTCTCGCTCTCTCTCTCTCTCATACACACGCACACACACGCACACACGCATGCACACACCCAAAACCCTAGAAGAGAGTTTTTGCTTTTGTTCTTTTTTTTGTCCGCAAAAGCCGAAAAAGATGAAGAAGAAACTTGATTGGGTGACATTTGAGAGCATTTGAAGCAATTTTCTTAAAACAAGCTGCAGGCAGCTCATCTTCTGATTGTGAAGGTAGTGGTGGTGGTGGGAGATTGGGGTTTCTGTCTGCAGTTACTTGGGTGTAAATGGGAAGCAACACCAGATGTCAGGTTTGGTTTACAATGAAGGAATGTATGTCTATGATGTATTGATTTCCTTTGTAACAAAACAAAACAAAACAAGTAAAAGCTTGAGGAAACTGGATTTTCTTTTAATCTGTGCCAGTAGAACACGTGCAACTGCATGTGACCCTTGATGGGAACTGTGCCCAGATTGTTTACTTTTGGAAAAGTAAAGCATCCAATGTAATAATTGACTCGAGTAAATGTAAGTAAGTGCTGATTCAAATATCTATTCCAGTAAAAGTACAAGGCTCTGAAATGTACTTTAAAGTATGATTAAAAGGTTTTTTTTTTTTTTTTTTTTTTTTTTACGGTCCAAAGATCACAATTGTAATTGGTTTTGTCTATGCCTTCAAGACAAATATTCTCAGTGATGTTCAAGAGGTGGCGGCTCGGTGGAGAAGTGGTTAGCATGTCCGCCTCACATTTCAGAGTCCCGAGTTGAAATCCAGCTCGCTTTGGCCTTCCTGTGTTGAGTTTGCATGGGCTCCCCGAACGCGCATGGGTTCCTTCCCGGCGCTTCAGCTTGCGCCCACATTCCAAAATCATGCATGGCAGGTCTACAGTACTGCCATACGTACAACGGATACTCTATTGTCCTTAGGTATGATTGGCCGCGTGAATGGTAGTTCATCACTCTGTGCCTTGCGAGTGACTGGCGACCAGTCCAGGGTGTCCACCGCCTATTGGCCGAAGATTGCTGGGATAGGCACCAGCAAGCCAGCGACCCTAGTGAGGATGAGCGGCTGCAGATAATGGATGGATGATGTTCAAGAAGTCCTGCCATAAAGATGGTAATTTACTTCACTATAAAGTTAGCAGCATTAGATGCATTTGTTATTTACACACCACATTTCTGTGTGTCTCTAGATGAGACCAGGATTAATTTAACTAGGACGAAATCATACTCATAGGCCCATCTTTTAATCAATGTTTTTAATAGGACCATTCGTGTAGTTTACAGCAGTGCTTTTTATTATTCTCAAAGTGGTGCGAGCATTGAGTGTTACTTTGAGAGTGTTACCCTAATTAAGTGCATTGTCCCATACAGAGCAAATACATTTAAATTACACACTGTGCAAATCATCCATCCTGCTGGATTTGAACTCCAAACTATGAATTGTGAGATGGACGTTCTAACCACTCTTTCATTGAGCCAATCTACGCAAATCAAATAACCAAATAAAGACAAATGCGTATGCCAAAGACAGTTCCTTTGAAACTCTACTGCATCTCCTAATTTGCACAACAGTGTAATAAGCTGATAAAAAAATGATAATAATTATAAGAATAAAATCAAATCAAAATCAAATCAAAATATTTTTCGATTTCCAGATTTCTGCATTGGATGTATTTAAGTTGTCCACACCCTGCTTGAATAATGTCTCATATGCACATCATATTTAATCTCAAATTTAAGAAAACTACATTTCTGTTTGGTTTAATTTGAGTAATCCAATTAAGATGGAATAATCCCCACGGTTTTGTTTCTTTTTTTTTTTTTTTGACAAATGTCTATGTTCTCTTTGGTTTTATTTTCTAACAAGATAAGAGAATATTGACCTTTGTCAAAAATAAATAAATAAATAAATAAATAAATAAATAAATAAATAAATAAATAACGACATTAGCAAGCCGAGATAGGCACCAGCAAGCCTGTGACCCTTGTGAGGATGAGACACTGTAGAAAATGGATGCATTAATGGATGGAAGTCTGAATAACTTATGCTCATTGTTTTCAAGTATATGATTCTACATCCAAGTAAGACTGATAATAATTTAATTGAAAAATGCTTTTCCAAGATAGTACGCCAGAGTATGGCACATTTCCCATTTGTGTACGTATGTTATTAAACACTCAACAATGAGAAATACATTTTTTTTTAAAAATACAGACAAATTCCGCATACTTGCCGATGCTTAAGTAGGACATCCCCGAAATGAAACCACTTCCTTTATGTTGCAATAGCTGTGCTTTTTGACTGATTGACATCACTTGTGTGTAAATTTGCACTGATTATGTTTGATGCCAGATAAAAGTCTGCAAACACAAACATGCATGTAGTCTGGATGTCACATTAAAAAAAAAAGTAACCATCACACCTATAAAATATCGGAATAATCTTGCTTTATCTTTCGCACCTCCAGTGCTTCAAGTTTTATTTTTCATTAGAAAGAAAAAAAACAGATATGCTGTGATTGTTTCTTACATGCCAAACAGAGAGGAGCTAACCGTAAAAGCACATGCCACGGGCCTTCCTACAAGATGCATGATTGCGTCCTGGCACAACATCAAAAAGTGAGGGCAGGAGTGGATCACAAATTGTTGAATTATTTGCGAGGGTTCTGAAGGAATCTAGAAAAAGCTTCTTGCCTTAAACTAGTTCCCAGCATGTTCGTTTTTGTTGAAAGATCACCCATACCACAACATAGTGACACAATATATTTAATCCAGACAGAGTGGGAAAGTACACGAGGCCTCGGGCCAGTCCTGGTGGAATGTTGTGTCGGGGGATGCCACCTGTTCCTTTTGGAGGTGACGACTTGTCTTTATTTCTCCTGGGCCAAGACTATATCTGCTTTATACTGACATTACGTCGTCTCAATCTTTATTAGAATAACACAGTTCCCTGTACACACCATTTTATTGATATATCGCATTTGAAAAATATGTATTTCCTTCAGTAGCCCCCTGTTACCACACTTAATTATTTGCATGTTTGTTTAATCTTTTTAAAGGCTAATTAATAGAACGATAATAAAACACAGAAGCAAGGAAAACACTCACTGTAGAGTTCAATTTTAATCCGAGTTAATAAGGTGCATTATGATACAGATCAGATCTGGGCCCCTTTCCGCAACATACCTTTCCCAAACACGGATTTTACCTTTTATTTTGGTCCTCATTAACCACGAAAAATAAGGGAACACTGTACTTGCAAATATGTTTCATCATACCTGTAAATACAGTACGTGTGAACGACTTTATTAATCATAAATTTTTCCACCACATTGGTATATCCTTCCCCCTATAATTATGCACACCTCTGTTGCTGTGAATTCTGCAACAAGGGATCCAGTGAGAATGCACTGGCGCGAGGGAGCACTATTTTAGGCCGTGTGTTTCCAGCGTTTTACAGCGACATCACAAATTACACAAGTAGCCTTGTGACAAACTTGACAGGTCTGCATGTGATAGCAGAAGAGCTAAATGCCTTCTTTACTCGCTTTGGAACAACAAAACAGCTGTATTCATTCAATCCTACCCATTGGAAAATGTGTGGTTCTGGTTTGAAATAAACTATCGTTTGTGACATGGCGCCAGTCTTGGAACTCTTCTGACACACGTTGTCGTTTGAAGGAAGAAAAGTTGGTGCCTGTGTGTTTCACAAAATAGAAGCATGGGAAAAGGTAAAGGAAGGCAGAATTGGCCTCAGCACAGAATAATGCTCCACTAATGTTGTGATATGTTCTTGCTGATGCTGGCAGAGTTGCTGAGAAATTTTGGATTTTGTCACTAGCATTTAGTTTGTTTCTTTGGAGATGTATTCATCGTTTTATTTATTTAGTTATTTTTGCTTCCTTTATAATTAGTTGAATGTTAATTCATCGACTGATAGAAAGATTAAAGTGTTTGTTCTTATTTGATATTAATGTCAGTGTGAGGAGGGACGGCGTTAAAAAGCTTAAAAAGCTAAGTTGTCTATCGGTACGTCAAATAGATAAGATATAGCTACCACAATAGAAATCAGTGAAGGTCTATTAGCAATTTCTGGGCTTTTATTGACATGACCCTCTCCTAACACACATACACACCCTATATGATCACACTGACAAAAACGGGGACCAAATATTTCTGCGTTATCACTTGGCCACACCAGGAAAAAAAAACAAAAAACTGATTGGCGAATGTGATGGGTGACATTTCCTTTGTGGTTTGGGGCAGTAGCCTATGGGTAATTCCAAAACTGTGAAAAGAAACATTGTCACTTAGGAAGCTTACTAGTTCATATGGCAAAGAAATGAAATACCTTCTGTGACACAAATCCATCAATGTAAAAGTACTCTAATATTGTATTCAGTGTTCAAAATGTGACCATTTTCGTCATTATTCACAATCAGGCCATACTTGCTCAAAAATGTAACAGTGCATTACTTGATTACAGTGTGCAAGATTTAGACTGTTTTTCATTACAAACAGCAGGAGGTGCTTCAGGTTCTGCATTTACCATTGTCTGGAGCTATAAAAATTATGGCCACCACCTGAGAAGTGCCACCCCACATGTAATATAATTTAATGATAACTAGACGTATGGTTATATTTAAAACATATTATTGATCGTTAAGAACACGCTCATTTGCAAATGTTTGGAAATTTACAATCATTTTCTATATTTCTTTTTAATAACAAACAGCCTAAATCTTACACACAGTCCCTTTAAAATATCAGAAACATTCCATCAACATAAATACATTTAAAGTGTGCCTCCAGATTTTGGAAGGAAAAAATTACAGTATATGGTTCATCAAGAAGCCTGGCATCCAATTGTATTTTCTTAAAAATAGCCGCCGAAACTTTCTGTCGAAGACGCCATGACCGTAGCCATATTTGCTCATAGAGGACGAGCCTTGACGTTGACTGACTGATGAGCAAGCGTGGATGCTATTAGATGTAGCAGGCAGGACCAGCTGCATTAAAGAGCGTATGGTAAGAGGACAAAGATAAGAACTAATATTACGTGCCTAAGCCTATTCATTCAGATTGTAAGTTCATCACAGAAAGGTGGCTGCATAGAGTTTGTATCAGACAACTTGTGAAAAATTACAGAAGAAAATGACCCAGGCAGGATAGACAAATTTATTGGGCATTATTTAATAGGGATGGGAGGAGATTTGTTATTTTGTCTTGTTCTGTTTTATTTTTATTTTTTTTAAGTTTTGGCATCTCATACCCTCTTTATGGTATTTTCCTGGTTTTGCGACAAAAAAAACCTTCCACCGTATTTATAGTGCATTTCACTGCTTAATTCAAACTTGAATGGGTTAACCATGGGTTCCAAGATTGCTAGTGATGTAGAGAGAGAAGTAAGAAGATGGTTTATATGGAAACGATGCTGGAGATAATCAAAAAATACGAAGCTACCCTAGCCAAGGCTAACCTCACTAGGGAATATGGGCATAACAAGCGCCACTCAAAGGTAAATAAATCCATTTTATATATTTTATTGAGGATGGTTTCCGATTGTATACATGTATATTATATATTCATAACACTTACTGTAGTATTTTGTTTGCAATTCATAATATGTATGTACTAGTTCGATGTTTTTACCTTGGGTTCTAAACACATTAGCTATTTAACATAGGTTTGGATTGCCCGCCATACGGATGATTTTGCCTTACGAGCCTTATATATATATATATATATATATATATATATATATATATATATATATATATATATATATATATATATATATATATATATATACAGTGGTACCTCGGTACTCGACCGCCTCTATACTCGACCAAATCGGTGCTCGACCAAAAAATTCAAGTAGGTAATGCATCGGACCTCGAACAGATTTTCGGTTCTCGACTAGCCGAGCCGAGCCGAGCCGACCCGAACGCGCTCCTCGGCCCTTCTCGGCCAGCGGGTAAGCGCCAGTTCAACTCAGACCGCCAGCGGAGTAAGACGTTTGTTCGAGTATTTCTTCCCGGATTTAAACTTTTTCGTGTTGCTCTAGCCCTTAATAATGGGTCCAAAGAAAGACAGTGATAAGGGGAAGGCAAAGAGGAAAACAATGAGGACCACTATTGAACCGAAGAAGGAAATTATAGCAAAATGGTGTACGAGTGTCCGACCTCGCGTCGCAGTTAGCTAGCGTCATCATGGAAGGAGTAACTACTCCCTCCCGTCCTCTCCACATCCATTCCTGTATGCCATCAACCACTCTCTAAAACGTAAGTAAATTATACAAAATGGTTTATAATGCTTTATTTATCTTTATCTTTATCTTTATCATGTACTGCTTGTGCACATTTACTTGTGCACACATACTTTCCATTATTTCTTATGGGAAAATTGGTTTCGGTGTTCGAACAAATCGGTGCTCGACCACCACCTTAGAACGGATTATGGTCGAGTACCGAGGTACCACTGTATATATATATATATATATATATATATATATATATATATATATATATATATATATGTAGTTAACTGAAGCTAACCTGAGACTAGGTTAGGCCATTGAAATCAGCAGCTAAGTGCATCAAGACAAGTGCGTAGGATATCCACTGAATCCTGCAAGAAAGGAGCAAAAGGCCAGCTATGCTACCGTTGTGGTAAAAGAGGGCATCAGGCACCAGAATGTTGGTGCAAGAACCTCACCTGTAGGACTTGTGGTAAGAAAGGTCACACTGAAAGTGTCTGCATAAGTAAGAAGACTTAGACACACAAGCAGTTCATTGAGACACCGGTACACGTGTATCAGTGGTATCAGAAGTTGCGGTCTAAGAGCAGCACCTTTCTTTCTTTCTAGCTGAAATTGTGGACACACACTGATGAGCCTATCCAGTGTTGGGCGCTGTAAATTTGACAGTGAAATATAACAAACAAAAAGAGCTTCTCCCACTGTATATAATTTTAACCAGTGGCTAAAAAGAATCAAACCGAACTGACAACTTGTCTTAATGGTTAGGGAGGGAGAAACAAGTCACCTGGGGGACATATTGGAAAAGTATATCCAGGTTTTTAACGGAGAACTTAAACATAACACACAGCATTTAAGACATCACGGTCAAGTTGACAGTTAAACCAAAATGACTGAAAGCATGCTATCAAACCGAGAGTTGAGGCAGAATGGGACAGATTAGTGAAAACCAGAGTTCTGGAACCAGTAAGCACAAGTGAATGGGCAACAACAATAGATCCTGTGTTGAAAAAAGACAGAGTTCATAGAAATTGTGGCAATTTCAAAGTACCAGTAACTATGAATTACATTTTGACAAGAGAGAAGCATCGATTGTCTCACAACCTCTTTTCATGTTTGGTTGAAGGGCAGAAGTTGTCTAAGATAGATTTATCTCGAGCATATCTGCAGATGCATGTGGCGCATGAGTCACAGGAGCTGCTGACTACAGCAACAAAGGATTGTACACAGGCTCCCTTTTGGGATCACCTCTGCTCCAGCATTGTTACAAAGAGCAATAAATCAGATCCTCAGTGGTCTTCCAGGTGTTCAGTGCTACCTGGATGACCTACTCATCACAGGATCAGATGAGCTGTCGCACTGAAGGAGTCTGGAGGCAACCCTACAACGCTGGAGGAGTATGGTCTGAACGTTCGGAAAGACAAGTGAGCTTTTCAAACCATCTAACGTAGTGAACCACACAGGTCTCCACAAGGCACCAGCTAAGGTAAAGGCAATCTTGGAGATTACGTATCCCAAATATTTGAGCTGGGGTCAGCTGAGGTCTTTCCTTGGCTTGCTTAAATACTATGAAAAATTTGGTCTAACCTTGCTGAAAAGTTAAAGCCATTCATGAACTGCTTAACAAAACGGCAACATGTAAATGAACAGCCAAATGTGAGAAGGCTTTCAAAGACATAAAGGCAGCCCTCGCCAAATCTGATACTCTTTGACCCTAAATTGCCACTTCATCTGTCATGTGATACCTCAACTTATCGGGTGGGTGCTGTGGTGTCTCGCATCATGCCAATGTGGAGTTGTGAGACCAATTGCCATTGCATCAAGGACGCTGAACAAGGTGGAAAGCAAATACGCACAGACTCAGCGTGAGGCACTGTCAATAGGTTTAGGAGTAAAGACATTCCATCAGAATCTCTACTGTTGGAAATTCACGCTGCTGATGGACCACCAACCCCTGACCTCCATCTTTTATCCGCAGACTGGCATTTCAATGCTATGCTGTTATCTGCTCATCAATAATTGATCATGTATAGGAAGTCAGACCAACATTAGAATGCTGAGGGGCTCTCAAAACTCCCTTTGCTTTTGCCGGATGCTCTAGTCACCGCTGCTCACGTGAAGAAACATAGACACACTGACCCAGTCTTGTTTGAGGTGATGGATATCATCACCCGGGGAGGGGTAGAAGAGATGACACCCACCCTTAAGCCCTATCTGGTGAGATGCGTTGACCTTTCAGTCTAGTCTGGATGCCTACTGTGAGGCTACAGTGTCATTTGTCTACCACCTTTAAGAAGGCTCGTGTGTGCTGAACTTCATTGCACTGAATATTGATTTGTGGCCAGGACTTGATACCGCTATAGAGGAGAAAGCAAAATCTTGCTCAGACTGCCAGAAACTAAAGAACCTCCCACAGCTGGCGCCACTATATCCAAGAGACTGGCTTGAAGAGCCATGACAATAGTCCACATAGACTTTACAGGACTACAGGAAAAACACATGTTTATCGTGGTAATTGATGCGCATAGCAAATGGCCAAAGGTTCCTGGCACACTTAAACCTGTTCAGAGTCGTACACTTAGGCATCGTCCCCAGTCCAGGAACCATTCAGTCCTTACCCGGAGACATATTAACTGAGATATCTATAGGTTGTACTTACCCCAGAAGAAACCGACAACCTCCAATTGTAGTGTAGCAACTAACCGATTGCAGGTAGGGCAGAATAATCCCCAGTCTTCAGTCGAGATTCAGGTAGTCTACCCTAACTCCCCTGGAGCTACCCATCCAACTTGGGAGTGGCTTATCTTAGCGCTCCAATCACTACTAAAATCTTTACCTTCCTCGTTTTTTCTGGTTCTTCTTCAGCCCTTGCTAGTGCTCTAGCTTTTCATCTTCCGTTTTGCAGATGTTGCTGTCACTTAGATTTGCTGCGGTCTTCTGATGTTTATCCATCACTGCTACATCAGCACCAGTTTGTCATTCTGGATCTGGAAGTACCACAGGATCTTGGCCTGATTGTCTTCCACCACCTCTTGATTCTGGAACCTCCAATCCATTTTAGGTACAGATGTTCCAACTCGCCCTACCTGATTATGCTGGTCTATGTATGCCTTGCCCGCCAGAATCCTACAACCAGTTGTGATGTGCTGTACCGTCTCTAGGGTGTTTTTGCAAGGCCTACACCTGAGAGCAATTCTGATATGGTAAACATTTCCTCTATTGATCTTGTACTTAGGGCCTGTTCTTGTGCTGCCATGATTCAGGTGTTGTCTTTCCATCTAGTCTTTTTCAGCCACCGGTGTGTATTTTCAGTGTCAACCGGTCCTTTTATTTGATGGTGATACATGCCATGCAGGGGCTTGTCTTTCTATGACAGTCCATCTGGCTTCTTCTCTTTACTGAGCTCCTTATGTCTGAAGGTTTTCCGTGGGGGCCATTATCTTAATGTATTCTTAGAGGCCTGTTTCCTTCTTGATAGTGGCCTGGTTGCTCACTAATGCCCTCCCCTTTCAGCTTTGTGTACAGTCTCAGGATGCTGGAATTGGGGTGGCGCCCTCCGTGCATTGTAAGGAGCTTCTTGACATTAGTGCCGTGCATCTCTTCTAGTGGCCAGGGAATTATGTCAGCAGGATATATGATTACTTTTGAGGTATAGGTAAATGGCCTGGATGTTGTTCTTGCACTTCAATTGAATGTTCAACCCTCAACGGGTATATGGCTGTGTCTGCGCTGCCCAGTCTTTCAAATCCAGGCTTCTACATTTCCAGTGATCTAGGTATCATTTACAAGTCCAAAGGAGCCATAACATTTATTTTCGGATACTTTTGAGCATTTAACTATGCTTGAGTTTAGTTTAAGGACACGAAAAGTAATTCCTTTGTGTTATGTTGTGCAGCCTCCTCACTAATGTCAGATGCTTACAGCACTCTGGATAATTAGCCATTCAAGAGGAAGTATTCAGTGGTTTGTTTAAGCAGCCCAAGTAATGCGTATGTGTTCTCACTACTACTGTGTGGTCCTACTTCACAGATTTCACTTTTCATGGGGATAAGCTGTCACTATTCACCACGAAAAATGAGGGAACACTGTTTTTACAAAAACAAAAAACTAAAATTTGCAATCAGAAAAATATACTACATAAGCACACAAGGTGTACATAATGGTTATTGTTTGTTTACAATTATGCGGGATAGCCTTCAGCATGTCTGCAACCCCCTTGAACAAGGTTGCTCAATGTTTGTTGACTGCAATACATCACACTACAAAAACTGTAATTACTTGATTATTTAGAAAATTGCTTTGCACACAGACCAAATGTGATCAATGGTAGTTAATAAACAAGTTTTTAAGTTTGTATGAAAAGGAGAATGCAGATTTTGAAAGACTAGTCATGTCAGGGATGTTATCATTCTCAAAACCATTGTTGTTTTTGCACAGAAGATCACATACCTGCATATGGAGATCTTGGATTTGGGGGCTCGTCAGTTTCTCTGTATAGCCAAAGCCATTGCAAATGAAAGAATGTGATCACAAAAAAAAAAAAATAAAATAAAAGAATACCTCATGAAAGGGACGTTTTTCCTGTAAAATGTCCATAGTAGTCATCGGTGAATGCAAGGGCTATTACACTCACCGTGAGCATGCTGCATGTACAGTATTGACCTATCTACAGGCTCCAGCTGTCTAGGGAAATATCTGCCAAATTGGACTCTAAGCAGCCTACCTAGGTGTGCCTAATGAGTACATGCGTGAGTACAGAATGGAAAAGAAGTTTATAAGATCAACCTCTTTCAACATGTAGGAGTATTCATATCAGGTGTCAGTTCAACACCAAAAATGGGCATTCCATGTCCCCTTGGTGTGGGAAATGAGAATCATAACAAGCCTGGTAATCATGTTTTCCTCTCAGAACGTGTAGCACAGTAGTCAGAAAACATGACTTAACTGCATCTGTGCTTAAAAAAGCGAAACCCTTCCATCAAAGGCTCAGATAGTTTGAGGCAATTCAAGAATATCCAGCAATACGCCAACTCTTCGTGGGGCTCAGAACAAAATTAGTTAAGGGGCTCCCCATCCAACATGTTTGTCCTTAAAATAAATAAATAAATTAAAAAAAAAACACTCCCAATTTTTGCCAGCTTCTAAGTTTTCTTATGCTAACAAATTGTTATTAAATAAAATATTCAACCCGTTTAAATTAGCTCCATGGAGATAGTTAACTCGTGGCCTGTTGTGGCCCCTTGCCCAGTTATATAAGAATAAGAAAAGTTAAGTCTTTATTTTTTTTAAGTGGGGGATAAATGTTTCTCCTAATACAGTGGATCCCAGAATACTTGTATATACCAGAATAAAAATGTTTTATTTTATTTAATTTGAATTAGAGGTGTCTCTGCTTTGTTTTTCAATAAAAACAAATTCTCATTTTTAACGGGACACATATTTTGCATTGCTCTAAATTGTTTTTTGCATTGCTGTTTGGGATGCGAATTTTGGACTTTGCGTCTCATGCAAATCACATGGACTTGCTAAACTGAGAATAAAGCACACATTGAGCCACAGTTCATTTGTTTGACAGGATACTTCCAGAGGAAAATGTGACTAAACAAATGGCAAATGAGCCTTCGTATGTAAAAAGGCGATCTGATCTATCAACCTGGGTCAGCATGCATCCAAAAAAATCCAAAGAAACAAACAAAAAACGTGTTTACCATACTCAGATGATCTGTATTTTTGGGGGGCAACGAAGGAAAAATAAGCTGATATTTGTTTGCTAATTTAAGGTGGAGATAGCTCACTTGATCAGATAAAAATAAAGTGCTTGTGATCAACTAATGGTTTTTCACAAACATCTGGCTGGAACTGCATCAAAGCAGAGAATACCCGGAACATAAAAAGCAAAATAGCAGGCACATTATTAAGTGTTTGGCCTCTGGAAAAGAAAATTCACGCTGGCTAATTTGAACTGGAAATGGACTATAACAGGTAGATCACGTGTCAATGAGTAGTTGCAGCCCAAAAGCTCAAAAGTATCATATATTAAGTATATTAGTATTATATAAAATATTTATATCAGCAATATTTTGCAATTTGCCTTCCTTTGTTTTAAACCTCAGGCATTATTTTTAAACATAAAAATAGATAGTATGACATGTTGAAGATAAATCTGTAATATAAATGACAGAAATGATAGAAACACATTCAATTTTATTCAGAAGTTTGTGAAGGAAGAATATTGACTTATTTTTTTAAACGAAAATCTATTCGTATATGTGCAATCAGCTCAATTTCTGTACCCTTACATGGAAAGCACTGCTAATTATCATATCTTCATTATTTTTTTTAATAATTTATTTTTGCTTTAACACTAGAAAATACACTTTGCTACTATACAAAGTATGCATTTAAAAAATAAACACTGTTGCGTATATAAACACGATAATATTATATTATATCCGATTTCCAACTTCTGTGAATACCTGAGTTCCTCGCCAACCCCACCGTCTCAAAATGCCACATTCCCACTAAACAGTGTTGATGGTGCACTGTGAAGCATAATGTGTCAGGGCCAATAGAAGCCCTTAACTGCTTTCACAATCATTACCACGGAGAGTCTGTGTGTGGGCCAGAGGATTAAAATTCCTTTGTCTCTTCTGATGACTTCTGATGCTGAAGCAGCTCTATACGGCTGAGCTGCCTAATTGTATCTGACAATTGCAAACAGTCTAGCCTTGCGAATAATTAAGCCTAGCAAATTCCAAGAGGTATGGGACATAAGCTGAAGGGGAGGCAGTTGGCAATTCATTTTCATTCCTTCCATAGGCCACATCTTACCTGCGGGTACGTTTTATGCCAAGTATGCAAAGACAAGATCACTAAGGGTTGTTCAGTATTGTCAGTTTGTGGAATTTACCACTGCGCAATGGTTAGAGGGTGATGTCATATGGTCACTTGTCATGTGTTTTTGTTTTTAAATGAGCCTTGATTAAAATTGTCTTATATTCCCTACCCTTCTCAATGCTCAGCTCTGGTAATGAGAACCAGTAAAAGGGGAATAACGTTGCGCTCAATCCCGATTTTGAACGACTTTTAGACCTGCTCTACCAAATCGAAAGGAGAGTGTGCACTATGTGCCACTACACACATGGGGATACATGTTCATTGCAATTTTCACAAAATATGAATGCATCACAACAACAAAAAAGTGGCCTTTAAAGACTTTAAAAACCGCTGTAAATAAATCAAAAAATACATTTTAAGTAAAGACGAGCACTTGGAATTTCTGGAATTTTGGGAGGGTTGGATTTATATGCGATAGTAAGACATGAAAAACTGCTTGATTTGTGTATCACTGCATTTACAAATGATCATAATCTTACCTTGAGGCATTCTCCACATAGTGTTAAATACTTTTTTCCCCTAACATTTGATGCTTTGAGTAATTGCATATCACTGTGGTTACGGTAGTTGCACGAATGTGGCCTGTGTCCAACATGTAGGCAGCAGCAGACACAAGATGAGAGATGCCGGGAAGACAAAAATCATCAGAGCCAAGTCCCTTTTGAGATTGTGACATACAAATGTTGGTAACAGATGTGCAGACATGTTTCTTGTAATGTAAATCATTTGTCCTGTGGTCTGTGACCGGTTATGCTTATTTATCAAAAAACACATTACACGGGCTGTGTCAAAACATAACGTTGTTTTTGTCAATAGGTTAAGGCTTCGTCCGACACCGGGTTGCTATAAAATTTTTAATACTGCCTTCCACAAAGGAATTACTGCAATAACAGTCTCGCATAGGTGGTGTTTTTTTTGGGGGGGGGATTTTATTTTATTTTTTTACACAAAGCTGAGTTGCCTAAGGGCAATAAAGCTGGACTTCAATGGCAAGTGCAATTCTCCTGTTTGTTACTGCTTCACAATAAAAGCTTGTTTTTATGTGAAATAGTGCTTGTTTCAAAAAAAGAAAGTGACGAGGGGGCATTTTCCGCCCCAAGACGCAGAATCTTCTGCTTACTACGTTTTACGTGAAATTAAACATGTGACAAATTGCATATTCTCATAATTATTTGATTTCTTTTTTTGTTTTTTTTGGATAAAAACATTCATTCAACATTCATCATTACTATTGTTTGTGCACAATCTGTTTTTGTACAATATGCAGCATCTTTTTTGCAACAACGCAAATTTAGGTACAAGTTATCACATGCATTAGCATGATAAATAAAATCTCAGTCATCAGTCATCTGCCAAATTTACGGCACAAGGGCCACCCTCTGGAGCCATGCCTCGAGGTGGGGCTCAACCCCGAGTGCTCGGTGGGGACCCGCACCCATTTGCAGCACGAAGGAGCAACATGGGTGCAATTTCCCATGGGCTCATCACCCATGGCATTGCCTGAAGGAGTTGGGTGCAGACAGAGCGGGGCGGCGGCCAAGTGTGTGAACCTTGGCGGACTGACCCCCGGCTACATAAGCTAGCTCTTGGGATATTGGATGTCACTTTTCTGGGAGCGAAGAAGAGAGTGAACTCTTTTCCACTCTGAAGTCGCCCACGGTGAGAGGTGCAGAGCAGGTGTGGCATTCTCATTGTTCCCCCTGGCTTGGCATCTGTACACTAGGATTCGCTTCGCCACGCTGAACGAAAGGGAAGTCTCCCTCCGTCCTTGGGTGGGGGGATGAGTCCTGGCACCGATGCACCAAACATTACTTCGGCGTACCCCCGGGAATGAGACCTGGAGGAATGTGACGGGGAGGAATGGTCCCCTCGATCAGAAGCCAAGTGGTGTTCTGTTATTGGACTTCTGTGCTCATCACGGACTGTCTGTAAAAAACATGTCCTACCAGAAAGGGTGCTCATATGTGCACTTGGTGCCAAGATACTCTCGGCCGCTGTTTGATGATCGGCTTTGTGGCCGTGTCATTGAATTTGGTGCCGCATGTTTTGGACACCTGAGTGAAGAGGGGGGTGAAGCCAACAACTGATCCCCACCTGGTGGTGTGTTGGCTGTGATGGTGGAGGAAGACGTTTGTCCAAACTGACAGGCCCAAGCATATTGTGCGTGTATGCAGGGAACACCTGGCGGAGTCGTCTCCCCCCGTCAGAAGTACTTTCAACTTCCACCTCCGACCGACTTTCTTCCATGTTCCGTGGGAGGCGATTGACATTGAGTCTGAGTGGACCTTGGTCCGCACCCCCATTGTTGAGGCAGCTTTGGCCGTAATATGGTCTGTGCCTGTCGTGCTGGCAGTCAAGGGAAACCTAAGCAATAAAGGTTGCCTTCAACATTACCGGGAGTAAGCCGGATTACGTTCTGTTGTGGGTTGGACTACGCCAAGGCTACCCTTTGTCGCCAACTCTGCTTATCACGTTTAGATACAACATTTCTAGGCAAAGCTCGAGCAATGAGAGGGTCCGGTTAGGGGATTCAGTATTACATCTCTGCTTTTGATGGCTGTTGTGATACTGTTGGCATGATCAAGGTGTGACCGTCAACTCTCATGGAAGACGTTTGCAGCCGAGTGTGAAAGAGCCGGGATGAAGATCGGCACCCTGAAATTTGTGACCATTTACTCCAGAAGGAGAAGAGTGCCCTCTCCGGGTTGGGGATGAGATCTTACACTAAGTGGACTACTTTAAGGGTATTGAGGTCTTGTTCACAATTGAGGGCAGGATGGAACAGGAAATCAGTACAATGTATGCTGTGATGCGGATTCCTCATTCTTTATTCCACTCAAATTACCAATCACTGGGCCTTCCTACCCTCACCTATGGCCACGAGCTGTGTGTCATATCTGAAGGAATGAGAACCTGACTACAAGAGACCGAAGTGAGTTTCCTCCAAACGGTGCCTGGGCTTTATCTTTGAGATATGGAGAGAAGTTTTCAAATTAAAGTCACTCTTCCTACACATTGAGGAGTCACATTGACCTTTCTGGACACCTCCCTGGTGAGATGTTCCAGGCTGGCTCCACCAGGAGGAGATATCGTGGACGATTCATCAAAATCCTCAATGTCTAATCGAATTTTTTAAAGCATTAGTTTTCAAAATACTTCAGCAAACTGCTTTTGTTTCGCTGCCATCAGGTGAACATTCCTGTATTTCAACAGTCATCAATTTATGGAGTTGTTTAGCCATTGACATGCCTTCAGCAACCACAGGAAGCTATTTCATATTTTAGAATTGTCAGTAACATTATATGTAAAATATCAAAAATAACACACAACCTCACACGAAAACATGTGTAGCATGAGCAATACCATCAATTTTTGAAAGAATATTCAGTGTACAAATTTTGACATTTTTTCCTCTCGTCGTCAGTGATTTGCTCATGTATGCTAGAGCTACTTAAAAAAAAATGTTTTTCACTTATTTAACACTGATTTACATATGACTGTGGGACCCAGAAGCATCATGCAGCCCAAATAAATTAATTTGTGATTCATTCTGATCACACGCCAAGGAATGGTGTTGATGGATGAAGAGTTTAGTTTCAACTATTAAGTTTTTACCCAGATATTTATAAAGGCTAGGTGCTGAGGCTTGAGAAAAATATGCTCCATCTGTCAGTACTTAGCTACACAATAACAGCAGATGAGTGTTGTCTTTCATTTGTCTGTTTCCCGATTGTTCAAACGACCAATGTCGTGAACGCTGTAAATGCTTCGAAGCCTAATGGAACTTGTATGGGTTTTGTCAATGTTATGCAGCTCTTCCTTTCATTTTAATTGCAGCGAAAAAGTGCCCAAGATATAAATCAGCATTATTATAAATATTTATGTAATGTGTGCTTTGGTCGTTTATGGAGACAAACATGTTGCAACAACTTTTGCTTCATAAGTTATTATGCAATCACAACAGCTCTCTGGTTTTCCTTCTGGGACAGGGAAAAAAATTAACAAACTTACAAAATCAGTTTTTAAACATGACCACATAAAAGAACAATATTTAAAATAAATATTGACGTCAAGGTGTGTGAAGGCATGCGTCTGCATGCGTGCGTGACATGCTAAATCAAAGATGGACAGGTGAAGCTATAATTTATGTTTTTAGGTGCACAGTTGATTCAAAAAAACATACATTCAAATCTATAATTTGTAAAGTGTTATATAAATAAATGGTAAAAGAGCAGCAGTCAAAAGAAATATCTGCAACCTGACTCCTCTCTTCCTTTACCAAACAACAAACATTTTCAGGAAGGCACAGACGGTAATCATTTGGCCACTCCACCCCATTGACACACCCCGCAACTTTTCCACACACAAACGCAGACACCTCAGATGTGAAAAGAAACACATCCATGTGTCTTCAAAAAATATGTCAGCATTGGAGAACTTTATGTTGTCATGTTTTTAGTGAAAACAAAATGATTCAAGTTTCAGTTTTTTAAATTCATCCCTAAAAATGAAAAACAGGAGACACAATTAACGACACAGGTATGGCCGCTCTGAGTTAGTTGACTGATTTGTAGAGGGCAATTGAACAGATTGTTGTCTGTTTGGTCAAGCAAGCGCTCACATAAGTGACATCATTTATCTTTGGAAGCCACATTGATCTCTGGCAGCTGTGGGTCATAGTCGACAAAGTTATAAATGTCAGCGGAGGGCACGCCGTCAGCACCGACAGACTCCTTTTTGCCCGTGAACTGACAAGTAATGGAAATGCTTATAAAAACGATGGCATTGGAATGTCAGGGAGAGTGTGTCACATCAATTGTTTCATCCGTTGTGGTAATATTCCATCGTATTTCTGTTGGACCGATGGTTCCCCAGTGCTGACGGAATTACAAATCAACTGTTTTCTCTGTTTATTTGCACTTCTGTCTTTTTGACAGATTGGAACGATTTTGACTTTACAAATGCCAATACGTTGCCAATCTGGTTATCGGTACAAGGTGTGACCGTTTTTAATGGTTTTATTTTCCATCGGAAAATTATTGATTTCTGAATAATGCCAAGCATTTTTATATAACTCACCTCTCTGGCCTTAAAAATTACCAAAATGACAAGCAATCAATAAGGACCAATCACATCGACAGATGTCCTGCAAAAGTATTCCATTAAAATAGTTAACACACACTATTTGCTACTGAAAACTTAAAAAAAAATGTTACAAGAGGAGAAGCAGAAGTGTTTATCTAAACATTTTTGGATGTAGTTCAAACATTTTTGGATGTAGTTTTTTTAGCATGCAAGCATTAGCAGACTTGTATACTATAGTAATTACCCCTGATGAGATGGAACCTGTCGTCATCGACAGAAAATAACACGTCAAATGGCCTCGACTCCGAACCCAGTTGTGCTAGCATCGTCACTCCAATGGATTCTGGAAGCATAGAAGCTGTGCTTTCCATCAATACCAAATGTGGAGACTGTGGCTAAATATCAGTAGAATAGAAGAGTAAGCGGTGTTTTCGGTGTAAAAAATATTTTGGTGTTGTAAATAATAGTGTTTGTGAAAAGGGCTTTTTCTGTGTTCTGTGTTCTCTTTGAGTACACAGAACAGTATGTGTTTGAGTCCAAACCCCTGAGAAATGAATAGAATACCACCAATGTATTTTTCAAATATGTTTTAAAAATATTTCGCTTGAGTGACTGATAGAAAATTGCAGATATTATCTATTTATTTGACGAACGATTTGGCCTACACTTGCCATTTACCTCAGATAATATTTGGATGGGGCCTTCAATAATATCCACTTATTCGTCTAATGTGCATGTTACTGGGATTTTTTATATAAAGGAAGTTTGTCTTTTGTGCCTATCGAGAATTTAAAATTATTGGCAGAGCCATAAGAAAACATTGCTTTAGTTATTTTATCCAATCGTTCAGTAATATATTTGTTAGGTTTTCACTCGGTTCAATTAGGTTCACTAGAGACTATGAGCATTCTTTTTCTTTTTTGCTTTTTTTTATTTGAATGAATATTCAATTCGTTGGGCCCTCAGCTTATAGTTAAATGTTTTCTTTTGGCCCCCCTGACCATTTGACTTAGAGCCTTAGAGGCTCTGTTATGATTCAAGACTATTTAAATACATTTGACTTGAATTGACAATTAGTGAAACGGCATTAGTGGTCAGAAATTTCAGGTAGATTTCCTGAGATGCTGTACCTAAACATCAGATAAATATATGCACTATGATGCACTGTGGTAAACTTATTTTCATACACTTGGACTACTCTTTTAATCTTTTGACTGCCGAATACCGAAAATTGAAATCTCAACTTATTCACATCCACTTGGGCTACCGTTTGAAGCTTTTGGCTGCTGAATAATGAAAATAGAAACCCCAAGAAGGGCACTTTTGTTAAAATCTCAAAGTTGTTATTTTTGACAACTTTATCCGTATTTGTCATTTAGGTGAAATTTTATTTGCCGACATACAGACTCAGAGCAGGTCAAGTTTATTATGTTTTTGTTTTTTGTTTTTTTCTGGAGTATGAATCAACAAGAACATGCCCACAAGAAGACTTTATCCGAGAATATCTTTTCTAAGCACCATTATACTTTTCGAGAGTGTGCTCACGCTAACACAGTTAAGTATTATAATTTATTTGTGAATTGATTGGTCCCATTTATTTTAAAACTTATGGACACAAGGCTAGCAGTGTATGTCAAAGGTGGAACAATAAGATCTGGCCTGAATGTGAGTTGATGCCAATCGCTCCATCAACTGCCACACATAAATTATTCAGACATAATAGCAAGTCTGGGCGGCTCGGTGGTTCAGTGAATAGCACGTCCGCCTCACAATTCAAAGGTACCGGTTCAAATCCACCTGGCTCCGGCCTTCTTGTGTGGAGTTTGCATGTTCTCCCTGAGCGCGCATTGGTTCTCTCCGGGCACTCCGGCTTCCTCCCACTCCCCAAAAACATGCATGGCAGGTGAATTGGACATACTAAATTGTCCTTCGGTGTGATTGGGCGCGTGATTGGTCGTTCGTCTTTGTGCGCCCTACGATTGGTTGGCAACCAGCTTAGGGTGTTCCCCGATAACTGCCTGAAGCCGGCTGAGATAGGTGCCAGCAGGCCTGCGACCCCTGCGGGGATAAGCGGCTATAGAAAATGGATGGATGGATGGATGGATGGATGGATAATAGCAAGTCAAAACAATGAAATGAAGTCTGAAAAGAGAAGTACCTTTTTGCACCTGCTGTTATTAAAGCCGTTGAGGTTTTTGGTACTCTAACTGTAATAACAATGACATCAAGTTCAACTTGACATAGATTTGCTGCTGTACATCGATTGCTTTTCTTGTCTTTGTGGTAAAGTAAAAACAACAGCATTCCTGCCAGTGTTGAACAAGTGCATTCATAGCCCTGATTAATTCTTCATGAAGGCACACATTTCCTGTATTTAGAAATCCAGCCATCTATACAAATTGTGTCAAAGAGTAGTACTGTCATCAGTGTCAATGGCTGTAATAGGAGAACCTTCTTCTTTTGTTGCTACTCCTTCCTTCCTCCATTTCCTTTTAATATGATATGGGTCACTGCAGTACAGCTCCACTCAGCTGCCAACAAGCCTATCATTTTCCATTAAGCTCACGCTCAATGGATGCAATGGCATTATTGGTAGAAGGAGCAGACAGACTGTAATGGACCTAAAGTGATGGCTCTGTCAAACAGACTCTGGCAGTAAGTGTGTGCCAGATTTCAGAATCAAAAGAGGATAAGACGTGTCTGAAAAATGGTATGTCATTAAACATTTAAGGAAGATAACTGACCGATTTTTGGCTGTGAGATTTTGAATGGTAAATGGACTTTCACTTTTCTACCTTTGCCACTCAAAGCGCTTTACACTAACTAGTCATTTACCCATTGATGACGAAGCATCAGGAGCAACTGGGGGTGCAGTGTCTTGCTCAAGGACACTTCCACATGGTCGGGGGATGGAACCCTCAGCCCCTCAGGTAGGAGACGGCCACTCTACCACTGAGCCTTGCACACCAAGTTATACACTGATTTCAAATCCAGATTTTCGCCCTTCATAGCGAGGATTTCCGTGCTAGACCGCCTCCATAATAAGCGAAATCTGCTAAATAAAAATATGCCAAATAAAAATAACCTGTATAACGCAGGTTATAACCTGTATAACGCCTGACTGCTTTTAGCTTTTAGCATACATGTAACTTTGAATGCACTTGCATGTACATTCAAATGAATGATCATATTGTGCCTATGCATTCTGTTTCCTGTTCTGATCTTGCACACATATTGTGTATAATTTCCTTTGCTCAAAAGCGTCAGTTGACAGCCCTTGCTAATTGTTTCAGAGTCCATTTGATATTTTATCTTCCTTTCTTTTTGTATCCTTCTATGCTCAGGGGGTAAACAAGAGCTGAGGCCCAGTGGCTAGAAGGAAGAAAAAAAAAAACGGACATTATATAAGAACAGCTTCATTCTGTGGTTGGTGTGTATGCGGCTAATGGATCTGAACCACGGGCTTGCTCTTCCCCAATCAACCGTAATACGTTTCTGACAGTGGGTGGCATTGTTGGAATGGCCTGAAGCTTGAAAAAGGTGGATTTTGCACCGAGTACAGCAGCTTTGGACAAATGTTGGCATATGCCATCGTTAGAAAATGACAAATGCACATCTAAAGCTAAAAAAAAACTATTTCAAGGGCGTTAAACATATAATTTACTTTGAGCTTGCAAAGCTTTAAACTTGCGTTTCTTAAGCATCAAAACTACACGGAATTGAAAAAAAACAAAAATAAGAATGATGTCATGACAAAAAAAATGATGCACATGTTAGCTTATTTTCGCATGCAACAATGTTAAGAGCAAACATTCCGAACAGTATCAGTGCATCTACAGCACAATACACTGACCAGGGTATAAATATATTCAGGCTAAAGTCAGGTGGGATAGGCTATGGCTGGCCTGCAACGCTTATGGGAATGAGTGTTTCCAAAAAGGTATGGATTGATTGGTCATGGGTGGCAAGATTGTCAAAATATTGTTTCCTATGAAAGCGTACTTCCAGCTGTTGTAAATGTTGGCAAATTGCAATTTATGTTGTCTCAGTATCACTAATCTATTCATTGTCACAGTATAAAGTTCAACCTGTCGCGTCGCTGTGACTCTCGCTGTCACAACTGACACAAACAACTTGGCATACTTGATTGCTGGGTTACTGCAATCAAGTCATATTTCTCTTCCTGCAAAATAGTCTACAAAAGCATCAAATGATCATCCAAACAAACATATCATTTTCAAGTTTCTTTAAAGTTCTCTTTGACGGCTGTCAACTTTCTCATGGGTCGCTTTTTCAGTTCTCAAATATTCTGAGCAGTCAGATGGGTTAAACAACTAAACAACTCTTCAAACATGTAATAATATGTGCTTAAAAATAATTAAACAACTCGGACGCATAAATGTTAGAACAATAATACTTTATCGGTGCAGAGGGTCGAACAGAGTTCTTAGAGACTAAATTACTCATGGGCTTCCTTTTGAATCATCATGACAGGTGTACTCACACTTTGATACACTGCTCTTTAAACACAGCTTCTGTCAGGTTGAATAAATTTTAACTTGTTTGTCACTTGTCTTGTCTGTGAGAATATGTCACAGGCTAAAAGTTTCATTCTTCATGCCCGTGAGAGTTCTATCAAATTTACCCTGTTAACGTTTAATGTCAGAATGTCCCACGATATCAGCTGCCTGGATGCTAATGTGCCCACGTGAACATTCTTCTACTACAGAAGGCAGTCTTTCTAATCTCGTGACTTTTTGGATTGCGAAAGTTAAAGTACATTAACGCCCATTAAATCTTTACAAATGCTGCCAGTGTTCTAAGAGATTTAAATAACCAATGAAGGCGTCAGGCCTAAAATGCACAGGGCCTAAAAGAGAAAAACACGTTTGCAGCGCAAATTGTCGATCATTTTGTTCAAAGGCCCCTTGTTTGGGTTGAACGTTGGCAGTTATCTTGTAGGTATGTAGATAAAAATGATGTTAACACGAAACGTATCCTTCAATAAAAACTCAGACGCAGTTGATGATGTTTTTTGTTTTGGCTTTCAACACATTCTGGGACGCCCCCAAACTGGGAGTAGTCAGCATGATTTCAGAAAACAATCAGTGATGGGAGAAGGCCAGCATCATAATGGTTCCTTTGCTTGATCTGTCACGTTCAGGTGTCATATAAAACGATGTGTAAGTTGGTGCTCCATCTTGGCTGGGTGAATGGAGCTCAGTCTGCATACCAGCACAATTCCATGTTTCCTCATTCTCCTCAAAGTCAGTGACAACGAGGCCCATCATTGAGATATTTTAAGACATCAAAGTGGCAATTATGAAAGAGGTCTGCATCCTTTTTTGTGCCAGTTGATTGACCTTTTTGGACAATATAAAAGAGTTCCAAAGGTTTTGCCTGTTTCTACGGGGCATTTAGGAAGTCGTTAATTGTTAGAACTGTTGTATCTTAAATGCAAGCCAAAATCGTTTTGTTGATAAAAAAAAAAAAAAAAAACATGAACTGAGAGCTTGTTAGTGAAAATGACGTTAAGCCACCCTTTAATATAATCCCTAACCCTTACTTTCTTTGTTTCTCTCTTCTCTTTTGGTTCCAATGAAATGTTATCAGTGCAGTAATCTACTAATATACAACAACCCTAAATCTAAACCAAAAATGCATCACTTCTCGAATGGGGGTATGAGTATCCCCGAGGGTACATTTCAGGGGGTATGGTATGTGAATCGTTACCAGAGGTCTCTGCAGGTTTCAGCAAGTTTAAATCCATGCTTTTTAATCCCATGACAGCAACAGTATGCTTTTCTTTTTAAATGAAGAGCAAACTAAATGGAATAAGAAGCAACTTGTTGCTAGATTGACTTAATAGTGATTCTTTTGCAAAAAGCTTTATGCCTTGATTTTGTTGAATTTTATACATATGTGCAGTGTTATAAGTTTTAGCATTTTCCGGCGGACAAGCCAGAAATAAATTAGGTGATGCTAAATGTTTATCTTGTAAAGCTGCTACAGAAAATATGCCCAGAAATGGCTGTACGAATATACTTCCGTTTGACACGGATGTCACAGTTTGCGAGCAGAAAAAAGAGAATTTCCTATAGGGTCCATAATTGCAAAAATAAACAAATAAACAAATATTAATAAACAAATAAACTGTAAAAGCCAAAGAAAATATTCCAGAAGCTCCAATTGCATTACTGTTTTTCCCTAAATAAAAGCGATAGTTTTACACTGACAATGAAGTACAGTTTTGACCCATACGGGATTTCCATTTAAGAGTGTTTTCCTTCTGCTCCGCGCGGAACAATAGCCAAAGAACTATTGTACTTATTGCGATATATTATTTGGTGTGCATTATAAGATGTGCATTATTGGCTCAGGGTCATTGTATACAATGAGCAGTGGGAGTGTTTTTCCATCCATCTACCCATCCATACATCCAGAGATACAATGCGGAGCACACCAAAAAGACCATGTCAATGCCTTGGTTGCGCCTTGACAAGAAAATCCGAGCCAGCAAACACGTCCCTTTGGATGTAGAATTCAATATTTTTTTAATAAGTGTTTGTTGGGTCCTGTCATTATTATGAAGTCCATTGGTTGGGTTGGAAAAACTACTTTAAAAAAGACTTTCCTGGCATTTGTTCCACATTCTGTCAGAACCCTTCAGCACTACCTCAACTTAATACTATTGATATCCCCTCGATTCGCCTCAGGTTTTCACTCAGCATGTTGGACCACACAAGGCAAGCAGCAGACTGTGACATGCTGAGTGGACACGGGTAGCAGCCTTTCCACTCTCCATCAAGGCTATGCTGATGTGAGCAAGGCGGTGAAAGTGAGGTGCCTCACTCAGCTCAGGGAAACAAGCAACTGGTTTGGTGCGGTATGAGCAGGAGGGTCATTATTGTAAAATATCTATTTGATGCCTGATCATTCCTTTTGCTTGACACTTCAACAAATACTTTGCGGCACAGCTTTTGACTCATTTAAAATGAATGGGAGCTACAGTTCCTCGTGTGTAGTGAAGCATGGTCTAAAGCAGGGGTAACTAACATGGTGCATGTATTAATTTATTTTGCTAAAGCTAAAGATCCACTCGTGCTAACATGCTAAGATGGTGCATTTACCGGAAGTAAAGGCGGTGGCCCCCATCTTGGCATATTTTGCATTTTCATTACTTGCAAATGTATCATTTAACACTGGTATGCCAAACATTTGGCTTTTCTACCTATGAAGTCGACTGTAGAGCTGATCGGCAGGAAGGATATTAGTTAACTTGGCTAACTTTGTGAAATGACGCACACCAAGAGTTGAGCTGAAGTTGGAAAACAACTTCATTTTCTGGGACAGCAACACACATGCAAATGGGGTCATTATCTGAAGAAACCTTTGGTGTGGGGGTGGGAGAGCTAAACACCTCTTTTGAAACTTCACAAAAGATACAATGTGTTTAATATAGTTTTTGTGCACACAAAGATCTTACAGTTCATCACAAGTATAGCTAGACATGTAAAGAAATGCCTCAGTCTCATTTTTACTGTATATCTTATCGTGCCAAAGTTACTCTCAAGCAAGTGAAATCTGCATTTGTACTAAATTATGGAATGATAATCTGCATCTAGCATATACAAACACAACCCTGCAACAACATACAACACAAACACGGCGCCAAACAAAAGTTATTAAAAAGTGTTTTTTTTATTGATTGAGACCATATTTCCCGGGGAGTGTTGCCATGAAAAAAAAACACATTGTCTTCTGACACTCCCATGCACATTTTGAAGTGTTTCTTGCTGTATTTTATTTATTTTTATGCATGTATTTGGCTGTACTTGTGAGGAAGTGTATGTTATTTGTGTGCAAAAAAGAAAACATATCTTATCTCAAGTGAAGTTTTCAAAAGATGTGTCTAGCTCTCCAACCCCCACGCGAAAAAAACACATATTGGGAACCCCCTGTAGTTTCTCCACTTAATGACCACCTTTGCATATGTGTCCCAGAAAGATAAAGTTAAACTACAGTATATCTCAACCCTCGATGTGTTATTTACATAACAATGTTAGCCACTCACAGGCGATTTAAAATGCGAGCTAAAATCCTTAGTGCCGATTGGCTCTGCTATGGACTTCACAGCCATTTGGCATATCTCTGGGTGTTCAAGTGTTAATCAAACCAATTTTAATATCACATTGAGGCAACCCGATGAGATATAAAGGTCCTAATGGTAAGTAAAAAATTAATTGCCTCCCACACCCCCTTGTTATCACAGCTATGGGAATGTTTAGCTCATATTGTTCTGTTTCTGTCCTTTCTGTCACAATTTTTTATTAAGTGGTGACAGTGTTTGATTGCCCTAAACACCTTTGGGATGTTAAGGATTGACTTGTCTAAGGACAAACAACGGAGACTTAACATCAGCATCCACAATGCTAAGTTAAAGGAAAACCAAAAGAGTTTCAAAGATCTCATTAATGCTACCAGCTTCCTCTTGCTTTACAGCAGCTAACATTCAAACTTTTACATGCTTTTGCTGAGAAAGACGACAGGCTAGCTAACCGTTTGAAGACATCCACTTTTTTTGGCTCGTCGTATTGAATACAGAACGATTTTAATCGATGCAGTCGCAGACGTCCATGGATGCGATCGTCATTTCATCAAATCTGCTTGTTTGCGTGTGACATGTTGTATGCTTTAAGAATGCAGGTATATTTTAGACAAACAGTTAACCACTGCCAATGAAATGTGTGAATAGGCTACTTGGGATAGCTCATATCATGTTTGTAAATCTGATAGAAGATGTCAGTGCCTCCCCATAGCCGTGAACCTCACTGCACATCACTCGTGTTCACGACTCCAGATTAAGAAAGACGCTGGACCGGGTTCCCATGTGAAAACCAAGGTTGTCATAAGAGAACACTAAGGCTCATTTCACATTTGCAAAAAAAAAAAAAAAAATCTTGATGATCCTCTAGACTTTTAGAAAAACTTTCTTTGGACTCATGATTCAAAAACGTTATGGAAGCACAAAACACCTGGTGTGAAAATGGCACAACATTTAATAGAAAGAACAAAATGCCGACAGTAAAGCATACTGTGATTTGTCATGTCTGGGGCTACTTTAATTCTTCAGAACCAGGAAAACATGATGCGATTGACGGAAAAACAAATTCGGCCATCAGTTAGTGCTCTCAAACGCATGCTTCTGGTGCGGCAGGGCTCGGTGGTAGAGTGGTCGTCTCCCAGCCAAGAGGCTGTGGGTCCGATCCCCGACCATCCTGACCATGTCGAAGACACTGAATCCCTAATTGCTCCTGATGCAGCGTCATCAGTAGGTAAATGACGAGTTAGTGTACAGCGCTTTGAGTACCCAGGGTGGAAAAGCGTTATATGAGTGAAAGTCCATTTACCAAGAGCGGCCAAGGTGGCACAATTTGCTATTAGGTTCAGGGTAATTTTTTTTTTTTTTTTTTTCGCTAGGATCAGATCTGTGTGTATTTCCCCCACCTCAGAAATTGCAAAGAGAGAAAATACTTTTTCACAGTACTGCCTCCAATCAACTGGACTTGGCGCATTGAGAAATCGTGATTTAAGTAAATTAGCCTGTGGTTTTTTTGTTTGTTTTTTTTTTGTAGAAATGACTGAAAAAAAATCAGATGAACAAATCAGTGATTGTATTACTAACACCATGAGCTGTGTATACATGCTTATAACGTCATACAAAAAACCCTGGAGAAGTTATTCATTATGTTGCTGTTTCTTTTAGATTCATCCCATGCTGTGTGATATGATTGCTGAAGTATTCGCACTGTTATGGAACATTGAATAATTCATGATTTAGACAAACATATCCATTAAATGCCTGTTGCCATTACGTGACACTAATAAATGTACATTATGATTGGCTGCGATGGAGAGAATCACAATTCAAACACGCACACAGTGATGGTGACCTGTGACTGACTCAAGTGCTGATGGTGATGTACAGTGCTTGTTTAATAGCATCACCAGCCTAATTGCTTTTAGGAAGTGATCATTATCCTGGGTAAATTAGGCCACCGAGTATGTTTCACAGATGCGCAATTTGAAACAATTCAGTCATGTTTTAGGGAATGTTCTGCCACAAATATGGAAAATGTCACGGTGTTGGATGGGAATTGCTGTGCATCATGAATTCACAGCGGGATTATAGTCCGGCTCTAGGATATATTTGTCGGTAAGTGGCAACAAATGTAAAGTGTTAACTCCTCTGTGAGGGAGGTGGGTAGCATTATTGAGTGTTGGGATTATCTTTGTTTACCACATTGCTCCCCTTTATCTCCCTTTCCCCATAGCTTCCACCCTTAAAATGGCAAATGTATTTGCAATGTTATTAATCTGGGTTTAGTTGGGAGCACACAAAGCCTATTTGGCAAGCCATTGTTTCCTTCTGAGGAGAAAGAACATGGAGGAACACCTCTCACTCGCGCGCAACTTTCCCATGCATACCAATGGGCCTGAATCGATGCCATCTTTTAATTGGAGATAGATGGAGCACTTTATATGCAGCCGGATCTGTTGCACCTTTAGCCCCATTCCTTGCCGGTGCCATGATTGCAGATAATACATGCTCTGCTTGAAATGTGTTTGTTTGATGCTCAAAGCAGCTAGGGGTATCACGGTGCTGAGACCTCAAGACCACAAGAAGCAGTCGTCTACAAGCCATTAGTCAAAGACAGAATATTTAATCATCTCCTGCTCTGGTATTGATTTACCATTACTCGATAATTATTGAAAAAAACAAAAAATCTTAGATGGAATCCATGCATTCAAGCTTTACCAAAAGTGGATGACCTTGGGCTTGTTTAGCGGTATCTAAACACTGCATCACGTAATGCAGATATCTTGCCTCAAAGCTTTGCAAGGACTAATAAATCACTTTGAAATGCCCAGAAGGCTCTCTTGATTATGCTCTCGAGACAACATAAGGGATTCATGGGAAAGCATTAAGTGGTGAAACAAGGAGGACAGCTCCCTGTTGCAATACAACAGTACGCTAACATTTGTTTTTCCAGCAAAGAAAACATTGGTTTTGCTGTGAGAGTCTAATTACATTTTTCCACACAAAGGATTGATTCTTTAAGATGCCATGTAAAGTCAGGCTTTGATGAAATGCTGTAAATCATGCATATATTTAAATTACATTAAAAAAAAAAAAAAAAAGAATATGGAGCTAACCCAAACCTGAGATTGTTGCAGAGTATCAAAGGTCTAAGAACGCCGCATGCATTTATAAAGAGCAGAGAAATCACAGCTATCAAATTTCCATATATCAATGAACCAATATCAAATTGGCTGACCAAAAGCTGACAAGGTAGCTCCATCCTTGATATGTACGGTATGTACCTACATGCATACATACATACATTCACGTCACTCTTGAAAAATACATTTTCTAAATACGTTTTCTATTTAGTTCAATACACTGATATCGAGCAATATGGCTAATTGCATTGTTAAATGAACACATCCTTTAACTTAATAATAACAATTGCATTGATAAATGAACACAGCCTGTTACTTAATAATAACACCATCCATAATGAGCAGTAATTTACAACAAACAGGAAATATGAAAAACATGCCACACCCAAAATGTATTTTTAATTTGTGAAAAACCCTGTTTAAGTGACACCATTGTGCTGGTTAGCGAACACTTCTTTGTTGTTCACGTTTTTGCTTTTCACATTTTTCATGGTCAAGTGCACTATGAAAAATTGCCCTCTTCTACTCCCACACAGTCACAAGAAGACAAGACGGTAGCAGTTGATATCACATCAATCGGTGCAGACTAGTACCAACCCGATCTTCAGTAGTCATCTCTATTAGGAAGACGAGTCAAGTCGGTCGCCCCACTGCCACGCTGTCAGGAATAACTCTAAAATGAAACTGTATCAATGCATTGATGTCTATATAAATTATTATTTGGATTCATTATGAAGTCATCTAGATCCATCCGAGTGGTCCTGTTTTCACAATGGTCGTTAGCACAATCATGTTAATTTTGAGGCCCCTGTGATGCTTTAGACCCCTTTCAAACTCATCAATAGGGTGTCTCAGAGTTAGGCCCATGTAATAATCATGCATTCTCTATGAAAACTTTCAACTATTTCCTTTGCTCTAATTGTGCCCCTTGAAGGATTTCTTTTCTCTGTGTGATGAGATAAATCCAGCCAGCCTGAAGAATACGAATGTGGCTGAGCTTTTGTTCTGCCATTTTTAATGCGAGACTCCCCTGAGAGCGACACAGTGTCCTCTTTGTGACGGGTATAGGAAGTACTCCCCTTATAACGACTTCAAAGGGAAGGAAAAATTATTTATTGAGAAAGTCAGTGAATAAAATGCGGGGAATGTACCTGTGCATTGCCTCGGCAAGCCGCCTTTTCTGCTTGTTTCTTCACATTTATTTATTTGGACTTCAAGGAAATCATCCAAGCATGGCTGCAAGAATTGTAATTAAATTTACTGTTGTGTCTGTACCGCTGGGGAGTGGGATACTTTAACGAAAAGGTTCTTTTCTTTTCAAACGACTCCCATCCAAATCCCCCTGGAGTGCTTTGCACAACATCCTGTTGTGAAGATGACCAACATCTCTGCTGCAAAAAGTACAGTATACGTCCCATCTTGGATATGGTTCACCTCAATTCTTGCAGAATCATGATCTCAAGTGCCACATTAATATCTATTATTATATTCCCTCTCCCTTTTATGCAAAGCTCCACACTGACACCAATCAACCCGCCAAAGGTGGGTGAATTTTATCAGTGGTGAGAAAAGTCTGTGACTCCCATTGGTAACGTTGGCCTGAAATCTGTTAAACTTGAAGTTTTAGGGATTCATTTACATGATAAAAATATTTAAAAAATAAAAATGAGAAAAAGGCCTTGCGCTATTTGTATTTTCTTTCTCTGGCAGCCGACCTCTCCTTACTATGAAGCCAAAAATACAGGAAGTAAATTGATCAACATATGTACTGTATCTGTCTGCCTGTCTTCCAGTCTGTATGTCTGTGTCTGTCGATTGGTCGGTTAGTTTATGTCATGTTTTGTTTTGATCTTACGCATGCGCTACAAATTCAGTAGCGTGTTGTGCGTGAGCTGTCCCAAACACTTTTCGTTAGACGGTCAGAAAACGCAGCACTTCTTTTGGGAGCGTAACAGCTGACATCATCCGGGACATCTCCCTGTAATCCAGTCTTTACAATAGAAAGAACCTGCGCCACATTCACATGCTCTTTGGATTTTTGGGTATTGGGTCTTAAAGTGTATTGCGATGTATTTTTGGGTATTGGGTCTTAAAGTGTATTGCGATGTATTGTGATACAGCAAAGGCGTATGGCGATACGTTTCGATATGTTGGGCAATGTTTGCTAAAAAAATAAAATAAAAAGATATCAATGGCAGTGAATGAAAAAAAACAGAAGGAAATAATTAAAATAGACACATTCTATTAATTCTTTTTCAGAAGCCACATCGAAATATCATTATTACCCAACCCTAGTATGTATGTGTGTTTGTGTGTGTGTGTGTATATATATATATATATATATATATATATATATATATATATATATATATATATATATATATATATATATATATATATATACGTGTGTGTGTGTTTATGCAAGTGTCTGTGTGAGTGTGCACTGTTTTTCTCAAGATTTTCATTAAATAAAATAAAAAATATTGGATTAATAAATTGTAATTGATTATTTTTGTTATCTTACATGTGTGATGCTGCTCTGTTGTTTGGTAGGTTATCAAAAAAATTTAACAAAAGAATTGATGAGATTCACAGGAGTGTGGCAATTCCGTCAGCTCTTTCACAGCAAGTTTAATGGTGCATGGAGACGCACACTTGAATACCCAATGAGGATCAGAAGCCAAACTCGATTTGCAGCATGGTACAAGGCTTGAGAGACAAGCTCATTATACAGTTCAGGACAAACTGTATCGTCAATTAACATTCATCACGCTCAATCTACCTCAAACCCAGCATCGTCCCGCCAGGGCAAAGAATGCTAAGTATCCCTGATCTGCTGCAACTGCTTGCAGCTGTGTTTGTGACAGAGGTTAATGGGAGCAGAGTGGTATGTCACTGTATTCCCATGTATTAAGCAGACCTGTCGCTAGAAAGTTCAACACAACCAATGTTTATCCGGTGATGCTGTTAGATTAGGCCTTTTTTACACGTAGACTTGATCTCGGCCAATGCGTCGCTGTGACCTTCTCTTGGTCCAGCATCTTCCTATCTATCTGCACCCAGGCACGTATATTCTAGTTGGAACCACTTAAAACCATAACACTTGGTTCAGGCCAGTGCTTCTGTGCGAGGTGATGCCAGGGGGGTAGCGGAAAAGGCTTTGTGTAAAGTGTAATTGCAATTCAATAAGATTTTTCAGCATTTTTCAGTTTCAGGCACTTTGAGGCACTTGGTTATGTTTTTTTCTGTTTTAGACAAAGATATAACCTGTATATTCAAAATACAATTTGTTGAAAGTTGCTTTATATTGCTTTTTTTCTTTTGTTCATGTTAAAGAGGAGACAGAATTAGATATACTTATGCAACTTCTAGAGATAATCATCTTATTTATAGTCAGTGTGTCGAGTGTGTGTGTGTGTGTGTGTGTGTGTGTGTGTGTGTGTGTGTGTGTGTGTGTGTGGGAGGGGGGGGGGGGGGCAAAATATAATTGAGAAGCACTGGTTTAGGCAGAGTCGCTGGCCCTCCCTGTATTTGGGCAGCCAAGGCAGAATAAGGAATGCCTTTATGAGATATCAACCCTTGTTCTGCTGTGTACACAATCTTTCTGGCATACAGTAAATAGTCCAATGGAGATCAAGCAGTCTTTTGGAAATTACTATTAGCATAGTGGACATGAAGAAAAAAAAAATAATTGAAGGATCGCTTTCAACTTTACCTGTGATGTCGTGACTCATGGTCGTGTGCTTGTCCTGACTGAGTGTGACCAAGTGCTTGCTGATTCTTTGAAAACCACCCCAGTAAACCTGCAATACATATCGGGGTTGAGTGAGTGTATGTAAAGCTATCCCCAGCCATTGCGACCATGATGAATAGTCCTTGAGCATCAGTTGCTCCTGATGCAGCATCATCAGTAGGTGAATGAATTTTTTATTTAAAATGCTTTGAGAGCCTTGTTGGTGGAAAGGCACTATATACTGTAATGGTAAACAGTAATTTAGCATATACTGCAACTATATACTATACTATAGACTATACTATATATATATATATATATATATATATATATATATATATATATATATATATATATATATATATATATATATATATATACTACTGAAAGCGATCAAGGATGTGTTGGAATGTAAGCGACAGAGAATCTTGGTCCAAATGTGTGCGTGATGAGGGATGCAAAGGAAAAAGTGAGTCTCGTGAGGAGTGTGTCCACAGTGTGTATATAAGCTATTGGCTTTGTGAAAAACTGTGAGATAACAGAAGTGATCCCAATCTGGATCACGAGATGGACTGCTGTCTTGAAAAAGTGGCATCGCTTAAAAAATTCTAAGAAAAAGTAAAGATACACTTACTGTATGTAAAAGATGATCTGAGATGGCATATGTAGGAATCACCATTTTTAAGAAAATGCCCAAAGACAAATACAAATGGAAACATATATGTCTGCCCGCTCCAACTTCACCACTTCTCGACATCATTTTTGTCATACTCTGCTCCTTTTGACTGACTAACATGGTGGCTTCTTCATCAACATTGTTTTTTTTTTTAAATTATTATTGTTATTTTTGATACAAAAATAATAATATGATAATGATTATTATTATTATCCTTTGCAGGATTATTGAGTGTACTGTTAAGAATGTTTATGTGACCAATGACCGATGATCAAACCTGGTGTTTTGTCATTTTAAGTTGTATAAATATATTTTCAAGTACATCTATGCAGGAATACATGCATCTAAGCAAAGTATTAAAAGCATCTTTTTTTCTTTCTTCCTTTATTCCTCCTTTCTTTTCATATATCCACACACCTCTCCCGCTCCAGTTAGCCCACCCACAAAGGACCCGTCAGGCTGAAAAACATCACGCCGGGCACTGTGGCCTGCAGCACAGGGGCACCTCAGGAGACAGTGCTGGCCTCCCGTCTCTTCCCCCTATACACTTCAGCCCTCTGATACAGCTCTGAGTTGTGTCACATACAGAAGTTTGCTGATGACACAGCCATAATGGGATCTTTTAGGCATGATGGAGAAAAAGAGTACAGGGGTATGGTTAAGGACTTTGTTGGTTGGAGCGAGAAGAACTGCCTACAGCTCAACGCCTCTAAAACCAAGGAGCCGGTCATCGACTTTGGAAAGTCTAGGCCATGTCCATGGCCAGTGGTGGTCAGGAAAGTCGGTAGGACGTTATAGAGAACTACAAGTACCTTGGGACGTGGCTGGATAACAAGCTGGACTGGTCATGCAACACACACCACCTGTACAAGAGCAGATTGTATTTTCTGAGGGGACCGCTGTCCTTTAACATCAAACTCCCGTGGAAGTTCTACCAGAGTTTGGTCGTTAGTGTCTTCGTTAATGCAGTGGTGAACTGGGGAGGCAGCATATCAAAGAAGAACCAACAGTCGTGACAAACTTATCAGGAGGGCTGGCTCTGTGGTTGGTATGAACCTAGAGAGGAGATCCATGAAAAAAAAACGCTTGGCTATTATCTACAATGCCAGTCACCTCTACACATTGTCATCAGTGCACAAGAAAGTACATTTAGTAACAGGCTACTTCTCCTTAGGTGCAAAACCAACAGACTTGGACTCCTTTGTCCCATGAGCCATCAGACTATATAACTCTACTCGGTGGGAGGGGGAGGGACCATGAGAGGAGAGGGGAGAGAGGGAGAACCTGCCGCACTGTAGCACTTTAGCCTTTTAGCACTCAGCACTTTCTGCTGCCATCTTTGTCTGTGTCTGTGACGGATTCTGCATTGTCTGCCTGGTGTGTTTATCACTACTGTATGTTGTTTTTAGTATAATGATTATGCATTGTATTTTACATTTTTTAATTCTTTTATTCTTTTATTACACAATTATTTTATGATGAGAGTTCATTTTATTCTTCCCGTGCTACTGTGCTGCTGTGCTGTACTGGAAACCCAATTTACCTAAGGGAACCCTCCTAAGGGATTAATAAAGTATATTTAAATTGAATTGAAGAGTCCACATCACAGCGGACGCTGCACCAATCCACCTGTCGATGCACCCGCCGACCTGTTGACCGTAATTGCTTAGTCAAGGTTTCATGAATAAAACACACACATATCCCAACTGTGCCCTATATTTGCTACACAAGCAAATGCTGTTGGGGACCAGTGGAGACGTCTGTGCTCTCACTGAGCGTGATACTGAGCTTTATGTGTGTTATTTTTTTGAGGGTTTTGTTTAAGATTATCTTAAAACTATACAAGAGTGCATGACATGATTTCATAAATTCCTTTTCTGAGTCATTGAAATAGAATTAAGATTGTGAGGGACCAGGGTTAAAAATGGTGCCAGCAGAGCAGTATGTAATTTTCTTTGGAGCACGGAAATCATGTAATGATCAGCATCATGAGGATAAGTGGTGCTTCTCCAGGGAGAAGAGTGTCTCACACTAAAAGCGGTTATATATTCGGAACATCTTCAACTCTTGATTTCACGATTGGAGGTTATACTGCCCTACTGATCAGAGGTTATGCGGTACTTTTTTTTTTTTTTTTCTTTAGAGCACTGCTGAGTAAGATTTGTACTCAACACAAAGCAGCTAACACCTATATAAGCGATGTCGCCTTTGAAACCCATGGAATTGTGGCGCTGCCAATAAAGGGACAAACACGTTCAAACATGCAGCACTTGCAAGTATGTTTGAGCGTATTTGCCAGAGGTGGGCATTTTACATTATTTTGCTAGTCCATCATTTACAGTCCTATTAGTACGCAAATTTATGACAAAACACAATAAACCCACACCACAATGGCTAGCATGCATAAAACATGTACGCTATACATTGGGTTAATAACTGCTTTTCCTCTCTGAATTGCATTCAATCCAATCAGAATGAGATAGTTACATTGTGATGTCCCCATTGGTTACTTGAATAGAAAGGCATCCCAGAATGCTTTGCTCAACTATGTGCAAGTGACTTATTCTTTCAACATATTTAATGTTAAATTATCGTATTGGGTAGTGTGTGTTTTTTTTTTGTTTGTTTTTTTTGTCAATCAAAACATGATTGGCTATTTGGTGCAGCTTAGAGGTGACCAGAGAGTATTATTGTTGATATTTAATCTAAAATGCATTTGGGCACATAAAGGAAATATGTATTGATTACATTTCAATGGTTCTACACGGTGTTGTTTTTTTCTTTGTTTTTCATCTCAGTTATATCAGTATCTCAAGACTTAGAAGTCACTCCAAATAATCTTGCTTGCATTATTGCAGAGACACTTTTTTTACAATTTGAACTTTTTGGCTGTCGAGACCTTAATGAGGAGGTTTTTGTATAAATCCAAAAAAATTGACATTTCATTTCATTAACTCAAAATGATTTTATTTATTTCCCACATATGCCTGGTTTATTAAAACATATGTCTCACAAAAACATACACACACACACACACACACACACATATATCAGTGGCGGTCTGTGACTTTTACACCTAGGCTACTCCTTCTCTCGAATAAATACCCCTCATGCGCACACGTACGCAATACTGGGCTACACAGTTTATTTTCTTTTAAACATCAATAAACCCGCATTAGCAATTAAAAGTTGTCATTAAGGTGATGATGTCAAATCTTAAAAGAATGAATAATAATTTAAAATAAATATCCACAAAGTTTTATGAAGTCAACATTACAAATCAGTTTAATATAAGATCATCATTTCTTTACTATTGACTGAATATGAAAGAAATAAAACAACACAAACCTATCAAAAATGAAAAAATAAATAAAGAAAAGCTTTTTCTTGACCTCTTCATACTCTCTTTTTCTAGGCACCGAGATGTACAGTGTATCCACTCGGGTGTTCTCAAACATTTTTTAAAAGCATATTGAGGAGCCCTCTTTACCTTCGAACTGAGATGTACAGTACTGTACACTGTATTGTACCACTTGGGTGTCTTAAAAAGTTTTTAAAAGCACTTAGCGCATGTGTCCAGCCATCCAGACGGTGTGTCGTTGCTGCCTTGGTTGAACAAAGTTTGCAAATCCAGTGTAGCTCCAAACACAAAATCAATCCTTTACAAACAAAAGGCATTCCCAGCAGAGCTATTTGCCAGGGTTAGCTCACGCCCCTGGTATCCCAGAACTGTGGCCAAGTTGGGACAGATTAGCTAATAGCTACGCTACGCCTCTAATGCAATCAGCCAAAGCCAACACTGCGTAGCCTGGTTGTTGAGCATTGCAGCACCTTTCTGCAGTCGGCATCCACTCGTGTCACGTTCAAGGTGAGGCCTCTAGATGGCGATCTTATGACTTGATGGCTATTGCAGCAGTCTATTAAGTATATGGCTGCTCACATATCCATCTGTGCTTGCGCAGAAGCCCGCAACTGTTGAAGCGAATGCCCTAGCGTCTCCGGGAGCAGGCAGATTCCATAGAGCCTGGCAACACAAGTTAGCTGAATTCTAATCGACGAAAAAGTCTCATTTTTAATTACAACACTAGAAAGAGCATAACCAAATGGAAATAATATGACTCGAAAAGAACAGACTATTGAGAACATTTTTCCAAATTAGAAAAAAAAAATATGTCCATATATGCGACAAATATCTGATGCATAACGCAGCATCCTTCACTGCACGCATTTGTGTACCTCCCCACTTTAATCTGTCCCTGAAACTGAGCTGAACAAGTGTTTTTTCTTTCTGAAAAGTTGCTCCAGGATGTGCCATGCACACCGAACATGACAACTTCGTGCACACCGAACATGACAAAGTGCGTGGTTTACGCTCTGGACGCGGCATTTTGTCACGTGGTCAAGATGATCACTTTTGTGAAGTCACTTTTTTGTCGAGAAAGGAGGGGAGTGAGCTTGCTGTGCACATTACAGTGGATCCGTGAAGATGAGCATTGCAGAGAACCTTCACTTTTCTGGGATGTACCAGAGACAATATTTTCTCCTACATCACCTTTATTCTTCTTTTTCATACTGCATGTCCCATGCTAAGAAGCACTGCCCCACAGCAACATGCCCCGCTTCCTGAAGTATCAATCACAATATCAAAAAACACTAAGTAAGTCACTACCCCGTACCATGCAATCGAACCCTCTTTCATAGACCAGTCGCCAGTGAACTCTGATGCCGTCATGAAAGGGGTGCAGCAGCCACAAGGTGAGATAGTTGGGTTTTGGGGACCCAGGCGTCTTAACTTCCAGGTTCGGAAAATAGCCACCAAAATAATTCAAATTTAATGAGAAATTGAAACGTGTGATGCAATATATAATATACATACATGACTATTGAAGAAGAAGAAGAAGAACACTCTAAAGTGTGCCTTAGACCTTTTTTTTTCTTTTTTCTAGGCCTATTGTCCTTTCGAATTTTTGAGAGACTAGTTAAATAATGTTGTTTCTTTTCTTGCAGCATTATGCAATGTCATGTAATAACACAATTTGAATGTTCTGAATGCCTCAATAGAGTGTGTCATCTGTTGAACAGCAGGAGTAATTTAAGTGGACAACATGATGAAACCATGTGAAATGTGTGCACCCCACTGATTGTAATGCAAAGGCCATGTTTTCATCTGCTTAAAAAATATCACACGAGGCTAGCTGTCATGGAAATAAGATCTGACATGTTTGAACAATGTGTCACCAACAAACTGTGTAAGACCATCGAATAATGAAGGGGCAGGTCAAATGATTGGTGGCGGTGAGAGAGGAGGGTGTCTCATTTCCTGTCTTTGAAAAACAACAAAGCTTTCGAGATGTATGACTTGCCTTTGAAAACAGGTGGGTAAGATGCTGTTTCATTCCAGGAATAGCTGGTGGAGTTATTTTTTTTAGAATTAAAACATGCTTATAGGGTGGTGGAATTTCTTCAAAATGGGTTTCCTCAATTGCATAATATATTGGGACAAGGTAAAATCTTCTTTATGGATCCTCAAAAGGGATGCCTTTTTTCAAGCTACAGTATGAGCGTTTACAAACATATTTCTGTGAAAAGCCGGTGTATTAATACCACAGCAGATTACAAACATTTTTTTTGATTGTTTGTAATCTGCTGTGGTATTAATACACATTTGAAAGGATCGAACGTTGAAATCTAAACACGTTCATGACAATCATTGGTGACTTCATTTAGTTTAGTATTCCACAAGATTAGAATAGCCATATAGCAGCAAGTCTGATAGATATCATTGTGAACCACAGTCTAACTAAGTGGAGGCTGATATTTTATGATCACAGTATTCTTGAGCAGCTAAACATCTGCCCATGTCTGCATGGAAATGTATGGCCTCAGATATGCCGTCAGACAGGAATCCCTGCTTTCCCAGTGCCATGTCAATAGTGCTTTCAGATGGGCTAGGGTTGAACAAGTGGTTGTGTGTATACTAAACACAACTGGCAGCCCTCTTCAATTTAGTGAAAATGATCAAATATCACGTATTTTTCACATCACATACAGAAGTGTTTTAGTTTGGCATTACATTCCCACTAGAGTAGAAAAAGATCCAGATTTTTGCCATTAGCCATGCTGACATCCCGTCCTGTTGCATAGATGTACAGCCGTGTTTGTCTTCCACGTTGTTGAACGTGCATCTAGCTTCTGTTGGATCCAATGCCGGATGGTCGCAGCAGGCTGTTTTCAATGTTCATTGGTCATTATGTCTATTTACATAAATCTTTGTGATTTGGGATCTCCATCCAATTTGTTGACATCTTTTTCAATGCTAGAACTAGCTTGTCAAAAATCACAAAAAGGCCATCCAGTTATTGTATTAGTTATGTTTTAGAGAGTGTTAATGTTCAATCACCTCTCTCTCTCTCTCTCTCTCTCTCTCTCTCTCTCTCTCTCTCTCTCTATATATATATATATATATATATATATATATATATATATATATATATATATATATATATATATATATATATATATATATATATATATGTATGTATATGTATGTATGTAACCAGGTGAACTGAAGTTTTACCGTTAGCCAGCATCTCTGCCTAACAGAGGGGGTGCTGTCCCTCTGGGAACAGCGGTCACGGAAATACCGAGAGAGCGAGTAGCGCGCCTGAGACCCAGACCAGGAAATAGAGTAAAATACCCGCGAAGACTGACGGTCTTGGAGGCTTCATGTTAAGTGGTGTAGATTGTGGTGTAGATTTGCAGTAGATTTTGTGTAAAGTTAACATATTATCATTCATACTTTTCAGAGGGGAGAGTCCGTTGCCTTCTGAGTGACTCGTGAACATTGGAGAGAATATTGAGTAAGTGTATTCAACAGTTCAGTTTGTTTGTCATACATGTGACCATTGAAGCTCAGTGGCTTGAATTGTTTTGTGTTTTTCTCTTTGTTCAGCAAGCCACTACTGTTGTCTATTTTGTAATAAAACTAATCTCAGTGTTTGTAAATTAATGCTGTGCACATTCCATGTGCAGTCGGGGAATAAAGCCCACATAAAATAAAGTGTGCGCACGGTCTTATTTCTCACCTGGCCAAATATATATATATATATATATATATATATATATATATATATATATATATATATATATATATATATATATATATATATATATATATATATATATATATATATATATAGGGGTGCACATAACTTTTGTGTTGTGTGTGTAACTGTTGTGGCTTACTCAGATGGGTAACAGGACATACTATGTGGGCACACAGGCAGTCTGCCTTCTTGAAAAATTTCATAACTTTTTAACAGATAATTTTTTATCTGTTATGGTTCTAGTTGGCACATTTGATTGACATGCGCGCAGGAGAGAGCGGTGCGGTAGAGCAAGAGTTGCGGTGCGAAGGAAAATAAATAGAAAATACTTCACTGCACACTGTACCTGTCGTATTCGTGCTATTTAGCAGGAAGACTGCTGAATTGTATGTTTGCAACTTCAAAGTGAATGCTTTCCGTGACAGTCGCCTTCGAAGAACCGAGAACCCCTTTTGAAGGCTCACTACTCTATCAGTTATGGTTTGCGCGGTTTGTTCGGGATCCAGTTTAATTAGTGCAAGAAACTCAGAGGTAAATTCTGTCACTGTGGTGTGACAACATAAACGATCTTCTTCACATCTTTATGAGAATGATACGCAGCCCAGACAGCCAGTCGAGGCCGCATCAATGAATAAACAAATCTCCTCAGAATAGAAAGACATGGGACGTGCGTGCTTAGGTTTTTGAAAGGCGAGGTGAATACTATTAAATAGAGCAGGGGTCACAAACATGGGGCCCGCAGGCACCGAGTAGCCCCAAAGATCACATGAGTAGCCCACCGGCCTGTTCTGCAAATAGCTAACAAGAGATAGAACATTGGTGATTTTCTATGAATTTTACTAACATTTATACATGTATTACATTTACATTACATTTTACACATTATTTACATGTTTACTGCAGCTGTTCCTTAATTATTGTGAGAAATCATTAAGATGATTGGTGTCTTCACATAAACTGGGAGCCCTTTGTATTACTCAGTACCAAAGAAGTAGCTCTCCATTTCAAAAAGGTTTGTGACCCCGATATAGAGCTTCGTTGTTCCTGCAGTGTTTTTCACAACCTACCAAGAGCGCAATTAGCCATTGCTTCTCGACTAGCTTGTTTGTCAGCGATAAGTTGTGCTACACTCACTATCTCTCTTCATACTTGTCAAATAAAAGAATGATTGAAAATGTGCGAATATGCACCAAGATTTTGAGTTTTTTACGAAAAAAAACATCTTCAACAAAGATGCCTATTTGGTGGTTTCTACAAAAACAACCTCCTTAATGTTTTGACTTTTGTTTCCAAGCAGCCAAAAGGTTCAAAATACAATACAAGTGTGGGAAAACAAGGGATTAGTAAATGATGCACACCATGCGTTTTTTCTCACAATTAGGGATTCCAACTTGGCAAAATGATGTCTTCTGCTTGCAGCTTTTCTCTCCAGAGATCGCCACAAAGAATCAATTGCCTCTTACTAAACCTGTCTCCTGCATCCTCTTGTCTCTCACACTCTACGTACATTCACGTCCTCCTTCTCTACATCGACATACTTCCTCTTTAGTTTTTGTCTCGGCCTCCCACCTAGCAGTTCAAAGATATTCAAATGATACATTTTTGAGCGACCTCCATGTATTGTTTTGAAGGGGATTACGTGTCGTATTAGAATATATCAATTATTAAGGCTGATTTTGTGAAAACACACACACGCAAGGCTCCCGGCGTGCCTCTGACCAATGAGGGCAGGACTTGTAATCTACTACCGCCCAGGAGTTGTTTGTCTTTTGTAGGAGGTAGCTGTTAATCGAGAGTGCTTTAGCAATAAATTTGAATTTCAACTGTAAACTCTGCCTGTTATCATGTTTGGTCACCTACAGGCTACACGCTAGTTCGACATAGCCATTACTCCAAGCCCAATTCCGTTTTTTTTTTTTCCAGTTGGGCTTTATGAGTTTTTCCTTCTGCTTCTGGGAGCTTTTTCAGGGATGTTGTTTTGTATTTGTGATATTCTGTGTAATGCTATCTGTGATTTCTTCACACCTGTGAAACATTTTGAAACTGGGATATGCAGGGCCATACAATACATTTGACTTGACAAGAATAGGTCCTGAACACAGGATCGATAGAGGTCGGGGTCTACTCTCAGATATTGTGCAGCACATTAGAGCAGGATCTAAGATGCCAGCGGGCAAGGCGTACATAGAGTGACATAAGCCGTACAAAACCTAAATGATGAATTGTGGGTCTTCCAATAACCGTTTCAAATAGATAATTGCATCAACAAGGGCTGCAGCTCACAAAGCTTCTTTAGTAGTTACTCGTGCTGAGTTGGTTGTACTGGCTCATTATATGAAGACAGCAGATCAATGCAGAGATCAAATGGTTCTGCTGCCACAGCGGAGCCACTAGCTTCATGACGAGTGAGAGAGGTCCAGGACAAGTGTAGTCTGTGGTGAAAACACACTTTGTCGGAGGGTAGGTGGTGATCATGCTAAGAGCAGTACGACGCATGCTGTAAAGCTATTATTATCACATAGATCAGAACATGTATAACTCTCATGGTAGACAATTCCATGTTCGACATCTCATTTTTAAGGTTTTTTTTTTTCCTGTTCACTTTTTTTAAATTTTTATTTATTTATTTATTTTTGTGGGGGGTACCATTCAGTGCATTTAAATATTATCATGACTTGAGAAAAACATGTTACAGTAAAATTAAAATGGTCTCAAAAGTGTGCCTGTTGAAAAGATGCGCTTTTATATAGTTTAATGGGTTAAAGGACTTTATCATGGTGAACATGTTATCCGCTTTCTATGGAGGCAGTCAGGAGTAGATAACCTCCATTGTAGTCCTAAGTCATTGCGATACGACCAATATCGCACAAACGTAGGGTTGACAACCAGTGTCATAAAGACACAAAGTATCACATGCATTAAGGTTTAGTCTGCCAGGGGCTGACCCTCTGTGACGTAAAGAGACACGCGCCATAACATGCAGAAGTGGAGGAAAACATCTCCAGCGCGCATTGTTTCATTCTCAACCTTGAATACACATATCAGTAGATTTGCGGCCACAGGTCTGGAACTCCAATGGTACACACAGCAATATGTTGGAATGTTGTACCTTATAATGTAGTAATTAGTAGATCTGATGAATGTGACCACAAAAGTGCGTGTACGTTTTGCGTAAGTCCACTTCTTACACCGCTTTCATGTGCACTTTCAACGTGCTGATTTAAACTACTGACACATCCACAAACACATGCGTGCACTTGTACACGCACACATACACGCACACACCTATACACAGTATGCAACGTGGATTCTACACACCTATTGGACTAAAATGAATTGGCAGGTAATGACATCAAGAGACATAAGTTTCGGCCTGGGTTTTCCACACTGATTTAGTTGAACAATCCTTATGAGAAGTAAACCACACCGCATGTGCCTTTGAGATCAATTTTAATGCTTATTAGTGAGCTGTAATAAATGAAGACTCAGCTTTGGCGCAATTACAAAGTGTCAAGTGAACACTGTGGAGCCACAGAAGTTCATCTTCAGTGTTACACATCTTCACAGTCTAATTGGAATCCGATGTACTATTTTTTTTTTCCCAATCCATTCACCCAAATACTAAATTCAAAACTTCATTACAAGTGGAAAGATTTAGTCGTCTATACTATGTACTGTCGGCTATCATGCCCAATTAAGTGACCAGACACAATTAAACTGCTTCACAGCAGAGTGAGTTGGACTCTCTGCTTCACAATTTAAATTTCAAAACAATGCAATATCAAAGATGGAGCATAACCTTGATCGTCTAACAACGTTGCTCTTCCAAACTTCTAAGTAACCAGTTTTTATTGCTGAACAATATTTAATTGGTAACATTTGTTTGATTCTCAGATATTCTATTAAACTTCACCACAAGATGTCAAGCGGGGGTAAAAATCCAAAGGTATGATCACTATATCAGAAAAAAAAAAAAAAATCACAGCAAAACCATTTTCTTAATTCAACAAATCAATTGATCAGCTAACATTTCAGAACGGTGGTTGGGCTTCTTTTTTTGTGACTCATCGTACAAGTCAGTTAGGCACAATCCACTTTATAATTATAGAGAGCGCATACCACGGCAAAGTGAGCACTACAAGCTAACAAGCTGCTGGCGCAACCACAGTCGAGGTAGTTTATTTCACACTTACTGTAATCAAGTTAGAGCGAAAAAGAAAATCTCTGAATTTGACCACTGGGAAACTGGGGACCGTAACCTCAAAACTCAGAAATACTTTTCGTCTCTACACGAGATCTGTTCAGGATCTGTCGAGTCAGAGGATCTGTTTTTAGTCATGGAGGACACTGCAGAACTCAGAGGACACCCTTCGCAGGATGAGGTGGATATAAATGCAAAGATGTGTGTTCTGACTTTGACAAATGGAAAAAAAAACAAAAACAAAAAAGTTTCCATCAATAAAAGCATTCATTGCTATTCTTTATGCTCTCTATTTTGAAAGAAGACAATAATCCATCTGACTGATTACCTAAGGTAGAAAAGCATTAAATAAGTGCAGTTACTATTTAACTTGGAAACAGCACATCGCCAGGACAACAGTGTATAAAGCTTTCACTAACTTTTCTTCTGAGCAAACATTTCCCTGTTAAAAAACCATTTTGACACACAAGCAGTAACACCCTTCTGCACTTCTTTCACCCTGTTTGGAAACCATCTTACTCATTGCCACTGGAGTGTGTCATGTGTGATGGCCATCGTGGCACAATTGCAGGCCAATAAAATTATGTTCTGAATCTCCTTAACTGGAAAAAATTGGAAAAGTTTCTATAAGAGTCTTGAGTCTAAGAGGATTTCTCCCATAAAACTGTGGATGAGAGTCTATAAACACACTGGTGAGCAAGTCAGCACCTTTGGAGCTTTGGGGGCTTGATCCTTTGCAGCCAGATCGAAGTTCTGACACACTCTGTGATGCATGTTCCTCACGATACTCAGAATGCTCCAAAACATATTCGACTTTCTCATGATAACCCTCTGTCTGATTTCTGCAACTCATTCCCAGGTTTGTGTTTGTCATACCTCACAGCATGGCTGCAAAAGTAGGACACACTTTCAGCAGCCAAGACATTAACAGCACTGCTTAATAGAGTGGAAAAAAAATTAAAAAAAATAACGGCTGCCTGCTTATACTTAAATTAATTGGTGTGTGTGTGTGTGTGTGTGTGTGTGTGTGCGTGTGTGTGTGTGGGGGGGGGTATTTGTCGTTCACATTCTAATTACAGCCGAGTCACTCTTACAGAGGCTGCCAATGGCAAAAGCTTATGTGTTGAAGATGCCAGCAAGAAGCAGATTTAATTTAATATACTCATGTTTAAATGTCAGGTGTTTGCGAAATAACAAAAACAAGACAAATAAATGTACTGTATATCTAAATACACTTGGGCAACCACATCATCACAATGGGTTATTTTTATTTCCTCTCTTCAAAATATGTTTTTCTTTATTTTTATTTGGCAATAACAATGTTTTATCTTTGTTTATTTTTGTTTTTAATTCAAACTCATCTGACACTTGGACATGGCTCTGAAGACTTTTTGCATCCAATGGAGATTAATTTCATACAATTTGGAAATAAGATTTAAGATTTATATATATATATATATATATATATATATATATATATATATATATATATATATATATATATATATATATTTATATATATTCATCTGAAAGCCTATTGAATCTGCGCTGTATCTACAGCATGTTGACAAAATAACTACTTGAAGGGGTAGGTTATTTATTTCTTTCTTTTACTATATTCAAATTTTCCTAAATAACTAGTCCCACGTGAGTGCAGCTTTTTCTACTTCATGCACCTCTGGACGGCCAGAACAGATCAACCCGTCTTCAATCAGAATATAATGGTGTTGTTCAACACGAGCGCACCCCATCGTACCTTTGCTACAGTAATACCAAACATGCTTAAGACTGCCTCATGTTTTAGCTTATTTAGCATTACTTTACCCTTGAATGAGTAATGTTTTAAACCCTGAAGTAAGGGAGTTGGTCAGAGATGGATAAGTGTGGGAAAGCCTACTCAGACTGCTGCCCCCATGACCCAAACTCTGACAAATGAAAGAAACTGGATTGACGAGGTGAACATTTCACTCATCCCACCGACCGAAGCAGCCTCGACCGTATCGTCTAGTATAAAGTGTGGCCAAAGGCCAATATTTAACCACATGCCTGCATTTCTCTCTGATACTCGTTTTATTGGGACAAAGGCAGCCCGTCCTTTAACTCCACGCAGTGGGTGAGGACATTTAATCTTTGTCCATGTCTCGTCCTTTAATCAGCCAGCGAGGTTGCTGCACGCTGCGCTATTTGTACACGACGCTGACAACAGAGCCCACTTGGCTGATTGTCTGCTCCATCTGCCACAGGCAAGTGTGGCCAGATTGGAGACACTTCCTCTATCTTCTCCACATGCGCATGCTTTCTTGGGGTGACTCACTCAACCGCCATCACGAGCTAGTTTCTTTCTTTTAAAAAAAGGATCTTAGGGTTTCGCTTTGTCTCCCAATCAGCTCCAGGCAATTCAGATAGATAGCCCATACCGTAAGCCTTTGCTGTAAAACTGGCAGCTTGGGAGAAATTGAAGGATGTCTTCATTTTGGCTTTGTATATTTGCAGTGTACTTTTTGGCAACTTTCCGACATACATACTCTGCGTGTGGTTAATGAATCAATCAATAATTAAATGATAGCACTTTCACAGTTTACTATTAACAGTGCTGCATCATGGGAAGAAGAACAAAAATACAGGGAAAACGAAGGCTTGCGGCCGCCAGGGTTTTCTTCACCGGGACAACTCCAACTTGACATCTGTCACTTTGCTTTGAGGAATTGTGCGATTGAAGATGAGACTGCCTTCTTGCAAAGCAAAATAAAATATCGGTACGTTTTTTTTCTTTGACAGCTTAGATCAGGGGGTGTCAAACTGATTTTTATCATGGGCCACATTGTAGTTATAGGTTCTGACAATGAGATCAAATAAATTTTAAATGTGTTCGTAACACACGGACAGAGTTTTGAAATCAGATGCCAGCAAAGACTGATTGGGAATAAAAAAATGCTTGCCCCCACCCCCCCAAATTTTTGTTGGAGACCATTTGCAAGTTTAGTATTTTAGGCAAAAACATGAGGTCAAATTCACATTTCGAGGGGCACATGAAATCACGTGGCGGGCCGAATCTGGCCCCCGGCCATGAGTTTGACACCTGTGGGTTAGATCAATGCCTGCGTTAAGTGGGGTTCAGTACTTACAACTACATTAACTATTGCTGATTTAAAACATTTTTAGTGGGATACACAAATGAAGCAAATTTGTGTTATTTTAGTCTTTGTTCATTTTCATGTATCAAAAATACAACAACAAAGAAACAAATGTGACACATGCCAACTTGTCAGAATATATTCATTTATACAGCCCACCGATGCAGCCGTCTGCATCCAAACCTTCACAGGACAAGGAGTATTTACTGTAAGTAGCACTCAAAAGAAGTGCACCCTCGCTGTAGAGGTCAGGGTCAGCACCGTAATATGCGTATATTGCCTGAAAGTGAAGTAATTGTGAGATAAAAGCATTTGGTCGCTTTAAGTGGCCTGTCAAATGCTGATGCAGCGTATAGGTCACTAGCAGGGGAGGCTGCTCAGGCTTTCAGGATGGCAAAATCTTGCAACAAATCCAGGTGTTTACACCTTTAAAACACCCAATTTCCAAGTTGAACTCAGAATGCTTTCTTCATTCTATTCAGCAATAGCTTTGCTTTTTCTTGTTTCTTTTCAGCTTACACATTTAGACTATACTGCACTAAGAATTGCTTAATTGTTAATTACTTTTATCTGGCCTTTAGGCAAGAGACCAGTTTGATTCTTTTCTCTCATCAAAAGGTTCTGGGGGAAAAAAAACGAACAAAAACAAACAAAAAAATACCCTCTTTCTGCTTGGTGTAATATTTCAATATTTCAATTCCAAACATTCTCTCACTGTGAATTCATCCTCTACCTTAGTCGGAAGCCACACTTAAATAAAACTCCTCATTTGAGTTTCTTCAAACTATGATTACATTTGGCGTCAAGTGGAAAGCAGAGTCCTATAAGTCAGCCTGCATCACATGTTCTTTTTAGTATTTCCCATGTAATCGTCAGTCAAGTATTTAATATCACAAGCAGGCCTATGAAGAGGAGCTGCTCCAAAACGTAGATTATAAGTGCAATAAAGTTTTGTGCTGTGGTCAGCCAGTGTTTCTAGTTACAAGCCATTAGTGGCAACGTAGGGTGTAAAACCACTGTGTCTCACGCCATAAAGTGGGGAACCATGCCTTACAGTGGGAGTTCATCTTAACTTGCACACATGGAGCTCTTTGATCATAAACTTTTAACATTTTGACATTATGACTTGACAACGGCCACTCTACTGCATCATTAGTTTTATTTTGTCTGGAGAGGTAGTGGGAGTTCTCGGGTCCGTTCTGACCTTCTGGTGGTTTCTGTGTAGTCCTTTAAACCTGGGTTTCCCAAACCTCTCAGGCAGAGACAAAAATGATGACTTTGGTCCCCACTCAGAGTGCACCCATACAATCGCTTATTGTCACAACATTTACAAAAGTGTATAATAATGCTTGGTATGTAGCAATACTGACTAACAAGTTTATTGTGTGACCCCCCCAAAAAAATCCAATTTAAAACTAGTGTGGTTGCTGTGCCGTGTTAAACTTTTCAAGCAACATTTTGATTCTGGGCTGGATCATTGAACGAACGGTTGTCAAATTGAAAAAAACAACACAAAAAAGGAGGATTTCTGGTACATATCACCACTGTCGGCCGAATGCTTGCACTGAAAACATTTCACTTTTTCAAGATGTAAACTTTGAGTTCAAGTTGTATTATACTTCATATTTTATGTACATATTTTCTGTACACGCACATCGATATAACACTAGGGGTGAATGATTTTAAGACAAAAATTGTGATTTTTTTTTTACCAATGTTACAATTTTAATTTCATTTGCATCTTTTTCAAGGACCACAGTAACATTTAAAAACATGACATCATACATCTAAACACTTAAAGAGGAAAAAAAAAATACGCTTTCTCTCTCAAAACACTCACTTTTGCTTGGGCCCTAAGGGCAACAAAAATAGGCCGCTGGTTTAACGATATGACCTAAAAGCATTGATATTGTATTGATGTTAATTGGAACTTTTGGTCCTACCAGTAATTTATTTTCTCCTACATGCCATGTAACATAGTGTGTGCAAATGAATAAGAGTGAGCGTGGTTAAAATTCTAAAAGATACATTGCCATTTGTTGGGTTTGACGTAGCTTTGGCTACTATGTTTGGAAATTCCTTCTCCTGGTTTACTTGGGCCTCATGCTGATAGCTCAGCTCAGCTCAGTGCCTGAAGTTAACGACTACTCATCATTGACTAACACAGTCAGCCATTCTCCATTCTTCTCTCCTACCTCTCTCCCGACATCCAAAATCCAAATAAGAAAACGCCTTTGTCCGATTCTGAATATCACCACGAAGCCATGCGTCCATGAACTCCACCATGCTTTTATAACAGAAGCATAATGTGTGCCATACTGTTGTTACTATCTTGCTGGAGAGAACTTTTACATCACCCATGACAACTGACGGATCTATAAGATGAAAGTTTGCTTTCTCGCATGATGTTTAAATGCATCAAGGCTTTCTCTGTCATTCATTTCCCTACTAAACTGCTGTGCTCTAAAGCATTGCCAGTGATGTTCTGCTTGGCTTTGGAGTTGCACAAGGAGTTTCATCTGTGCCCGTTTGCACAACACAGTGTGGCTTTACTAAAGTGAAATCTGTGAGGATTCCCCTATTTAGCTGGATCATGTTTACAAGTGTGGAAAAAAAAGTGCCTGCTAATGTATAGCTTACTTTGTTTGCTCCAGCAATCGTAAAATCTAACCCCTTTAAACTTCTCCACTTTGCAACAGCCATATGTTCTCGTGTTGCTGTCAACCTTATCGCATAGAATCGTATGAATCCTCAATGTAGCCAACACTTTAATAAGACCTGACTGTATCATACAAATTAATGTAGATGCATAAACACATGGCAGCCCAGTGGAAGACGAAGATTAGATGTGCTCTAACCTCAGAACCTCTCCTTGCAGCACATGAAAAGTATAAAGAACCTACTAATGATGGCACTACATTATCATTTATATGTTATTTACAATTTATCTCTGTGTAACTAAAACTAGCAAATCAAAGATTATAGAGAAAAGGTCTGACTGCAAAGGAGACAAAAATAGTTGGTTGGTTGTTTAAAGAACTCTAGATAGCAACAAGAGCTAAACATAATGAAAAAGCTTTGTGTTTGGCAAATTCCTTCAAGTCTTACTGATTGTTAAGAGACAGCATTTGAATTTTAGGCACAGAGACACACACATATATATATATATATATATATATATATATATATATATATATATATATATATATATATATATATATATATATATATACAATTGTGTGTGTGTCACATGATTAGGGGGTTCCTGCCCTCATTGGTCAATGGTTGCACTGGGGCCAATCACGTGTTTGATAGAGAGTGACGAGGAGGAAAGAACGGTGTGGAATCCTGTTACAATCCTGTTATCCTGTAAATTTGAATTTTAAGTGTAAACTCTGCCCGTTATCATGCTGGCTACAGGCTAACTGTAGTTTGAGGTCTGCGGGCCATTTCCTGACTACAGCCAAGGGATAGAAACGTGAAAGGATAACAGTACAGTTAATGTGTTAGGTTTCATACTTAAATAGTCAAGTAAATATGCGTACTACAGTAGATTGAGGTCCGAAGAGTGCCCGCGACATGTGCATTTACAGGTAACTCTCCAAACTCTCCAAAATCATGCCATCAAGAAAAAAAAATAAAAGTAACAAGGTTACTTCCATTCTTCACATGCCTTTGTTGTCTCCAATTCATTCAGACAGAAAGCTCCCTGTGGAGTCGACTCAGGCATGCTCATCCATCTTGTTAAACGGTACCTCTACATTTCTTATGACAACAGATGGAAGTCAGGATTTTCACTTACCACAGTTATATTGTCTTTATCTGGTACCCGCAGCACCATAGTCCCATTTAGTCACCAAGCTGCTCAGGCAGGAGCTTTGTTTGTGGCTGCAGCTTTAGTTGCAGAGTGCACCTGATGTGTATCTATTATAATAGATTCCAAGTACATGTGCCATGTTCTATACCAACACAGATATTCATTGTAATTTTGTACAAAGCAGCGAGAAAGTAAAGATGTAAATAAATGAAGGAAAAATTGTAACTCTCATTAAGTAACTTCACATGTGTAGCGGACATGTATTAAATGTTTCTTGGAGAAGATTAGTGTCTGCAAAGGCAGTACACGCTGACTTAAAAATATTAATTACATTGTGTTTACTTATCAAAAAGGTTGAGGTTAAGTGAGACATTATCCAAATTTCCCAGTTAGCAAAGAAAAGACCTTGGTATTACAACTGTTTAAAAGAGGGGCAAATCTGTATGTGAGAATATCAGACTTTCGTATATATATATATATATATATATATATATATATATATATATATATATATATATATATATATAAATATATATATATATACTGTATATATATATATATATATATATATATATATATATATATATATATATAAATATATATATATATATATATATATATATATATATATATATACTGTATATATATATATATATATATATATATATATATATATATATATATATATATATATATATATATATATATACTGTATATATATATATATATATATATATATATATATATATATATACACAAACACAGTGGGCCCCTGTGTTACGAACTTAATCCGTTCAGCGGCGTAGCTCGTAACTCGAATTGCTCGTATGATGGGCAATCCAAAATGTTAATTAGTGAATGTGTGCAACGCGTGCAAAAACCTTAGGTAAAAACATCACGACTTTATACACATATTAAAAATTAGTAACAATCTACTGTACAGTTAAATTACATACAGTAACATAAATATACAAAGGAAAAATGACATTTACCTTTGGGGCGTCGTGACTTGAGCCGGGTGGAGGCGGAGGAGAGCAGAGACAACCTGCAAAATGTATTTATTTTCTTAAACTAGAACTTTTCTCAAACGAGAACATATCACTGGCGATTTCCTTCTCTTTAATCCATAATAAAAGAAGCCTCTCCATTTTGTTGTTGACCGAGGTCTGTCCCCTGGCAAGGAAATTCTTGCCCTAAGAAGATTGCCAAGAGGTTATGGCTATACTCACGAGAAATGTTAACCATGCGTGTGCCTCCTTCGTATTTTTTTATTATCTCCTGCTTCGTTTCGATTGTCATCATCCTCTTACTTTTTCTTTTACCGCCACTAGCAATTTTAGAAGCCATGTCTAACAGATAAAGTTTGCAAAGTCTTCACAGCATTCCTTCCTTCCATTTTTCACTCCTTTTCTCTCCTTCCTTGCATCCCGACCAGCTGTGCCATCAAGCTAGATGAAGGCGTTCGGCCAATAGCATATCGGCATTTCTGTGATCGACGTGACGCCGGCCAATAGCATATCCACATCTCCGTGACTGAGACCGGGACTGTGACCTTCATCGACCAATAGCATATCGGCATCTCCTTGACTGAAACCGTGACTGAGACCGTGACTGTGACCTTATAAAACAAATAGCATATCGGCGTTTCCGTGACATGCGAGAATAGTGGTTTTTGTTGATGCAGCAAAGCAGAAAAAATAGTGCAGACACACTGACCGGGAATGTTGGACTTCGTAAGACGAAAGGTTTGTATGTAAGAGGGGGACAAAAAAACGCTGCGGTCCACGTTGTAAGATGAAAAATTCGTAAATTAGGGAGTTCGTAAACTGGGGGCGCACTATATATATATATATATATATATATATATATATATATATATATATATATATATATATATATATATAAAGACACAGAAGGCCTGCTCACAAATGTTGTGTTTTTGAAATCAGTGACTTTGTGGGAATTTCTAATCTGTTACCTGTGAGGAACAATACTTTTTGCTTAAAAGATAATAAAGGCCAGAATGAGTGACTAACTCAGCTCCTACATAAAATTAATGGCAACGTGCATCATATGCTATGTGTATTGACTGCGGTGGATTTGTTTTATATTAATGTTTTGTATACTTCATTGGTGAAAGGAAAGCAAAATAAAGAAACACAAACTATATAACCTTTTCCATGCTTCACTGTGGTGTGTGATTTGCAGTGGGATTGTGGAGTGAGTGAGTGAGTGAGTGAGTGAGTGAGTGAGTGAGTGAGTGAGTGAGTGAGTGAGTTAAACATGTCTCACTGTTGCAAAGCTACATACAGTATAGTGTGTGTTTGCAAAGATGTAAGAGGAACCATTTTCAAATATGATGGTTTTACCTCATTTAAGCAAAAAGAGGTTTCCTAAGGAAAATATACTGTAAAATACTTTTTCGACATCTTCAAACTTTAAAATGACACAGTTTGACTTGGAACACAACAGGAGGGTTAACACTCCCTGAAAGTTTTGGGTCAATATCTCTTCCCTAAAGTACTGGTTTCAATGGACATTTGAAAGATGAATGTGTCCAAATGTTATATGCTTTTTTTCTCAAAAGTAGCAATTTTAATCTGGCAGCATTCAAATGATTCTGTTTGCGCTTTGACATACGCAGTGAACTGTGGGAATTTATTTAGACTGTGTGCCATTCCAAATCCTGTTTAATCGACTGAATTTAACACAGGCACACTCTAATCAAGCTGCAGAAACATCTTAATGATGATCAGTGGATCAGGGACTTCAAACATCGCAACCTCAGGACTGGTTTTCCTCAGTACTATCAGAACGTAGGCTTTCCGACAAGGGAAAATAACACCCTGGACCAAGTCTACAGCAACGTGAAAGGTGCATACAAGGCAGTCCCAAGACCTCAATTTGGTAGAGCTGACCACATCTCCATATTCCTCTACCCGGCCTACAGACAACTTCTTAAGCAGGCTCCCCCGGTGAGCAAAGTTAATAAAGTGTGTGAAGCCACTGACACTTCAGATTTGGATGAGTATGCTTCTGCAGTTACCAGCTACATTAGCACATGCGTAGAGACAGCTACAATTACTAAGTATCTCAGGATATATCCCAACCAAAAGCCCTGGATAAACTGTGATGTGAGGGCTTAATTACGCACACGCACGTCTACTTTTTTTCTCAGGCACCGTTGAGGACCACAAAAAGGCCAGATATGACCAGAGTAGAGCCATCACAGAGGCCACAAGGCAGTAAAGGCAGATGCTGGAGGACTATAACTCCACCGCTGACCCTCGACGCATGTGGGAATGACTTCAACACGGACTATTGACAGAGGAGCAGCACAGTCACATCCAACCGTCACACTGCCAGATGAGTTGAATGAGTTCTACTCTCGCCTTGACGCTAAGAATCCTGATCAGCAGAGAAGGATGCTGGGCATGGAGTGTGCACGGGACCCCCCCTCTCATAAAGACACTAGCAGATGTGCCCAAGGTTCTGAGCCAAACAAACCCACAGAAAGCAGCCGGTCCCGATAGCATCCCTGGCCGTGCATTCAGAGTTTGCTCGTCAGAACTAGCCGATGTGTTTGCGGACATCTTTAACCTGTCCCTTGCACAAGCCTCTGTCCCCAAGCAACGCACCGTGACCTTCCTAAATGACTACCGTTAACAATAAAATGCTTTGAAAGGATTGTCATGACTCATATCAAAAAGACCATTCCAGACAGCGTTGACCCTCTACAATTTGTATATTGTCAGAATCGGTTCACAGATCATGCAGTCAACACCACCATCCACACAGCGCTCACACAATTAGAGGTTAAGGACACGTATGTAAGAATGCTCTTTGTTGATTGCAGCTCAGCATTCAACACAGTCATCCCTGACAAACTGACAAACTCCTCACACTCGGTCTGGCACCCCGCCTCTGCATCTGGGTGCTGAACTTTTTCACAGTCAGATCCCAGTTAATCAGAGTCTACAACCGCACATCCAGCACCAGAACTGTAAGCACAGGGACACTCCAGGGCTGTGTGCTGAGCCCCTTGCTTTACACACTCTTCACCTCTGTCGCCTCCCAAAACAACACCAGCATAAGTAAGTACGCAGATGACACTCCAGTCATCGGGCTAATCCCTGGTGGGGTTGAGGCAGCATATAGGAAAGAGGTGGTAGATCTTGTGGCCTGGTGTTGCAGCAACAGACAAGACCAAAGAACTGATCATAGACCCAAGGGAGCGGTTGTAGCCGCACAAACCACCATTATTCATCAATGGGACAGAGGTGGAGAGGGTGAAAGTCAGGTGACACGCTGAACTGGTTGCCAGCCAATTGCAGGCTGAACAACCATTCACGCACCCAGTCACACCAATGGCTAATTTAGTGTGTCCAATACACCTGCTATGCATGTTTTTTGGAGTGTGGGAGGAAGCCTGAGTGCCTACAGATTAATGACGCGGGCTCAGGGACAACATGCACACTCAACACAGAAAGGCCGGAGCGGCCAGAGGTGGATTTGAACAGGGGTCCCTGAACTGTGAGGCGGACGTTCTAATCAGTGCTTCACCGCGCCAATCCTGGGCCAATTCCACTCCAGATAAATACCATACATTGACTGCTTTGTAAATAATGACTACATTAGTATTTATCTCCTTTTAAAGTCTTTACAAATAAATTGAGACAATTTCAGGACCAAAGATGTCCATTCCTATAAATAGAAATGAAAGGCAATTCCTTAACTGTGAAGATGAAATTTTATTGTGTGTTACAAATGCCAGGTCACAGTAAATCTCCTTTATTGAATAAAGGAAGTGATACAGCTGTCAAATTAGCTGTTGTACAGTAATTGAAAATCCTCGCTGTTGTTTCTCCTACCTCTATGCGCCTTTGCTTTCTTCATCTGTTACCTGTTCTTAGGTAAGCCACTTTTTTTTTACGTTTGCAGTGAGGGTGTACGTGTTATGATTCTATAACTTCAGCTGCACTTTTTTCTCACGTTCCTCTATGGGAACCACAGAAAGAATTGAAGTGGGCAGTTGTGACCAAGCTACTTTGGAGCTTACCACAGCACCATTAGTCTTACCTAATCACTGTTGTAGACAAGTTGACTGGACACGTCTATCCTTTCAAACTTACTGTCTAAATAAACTCAGGACTGTGCAGGCAAGCAAACATTTTGGAGACTAACATCTATCCATTCATCCATCTTCTCTCTGTTTCTTCTCACGAGGATTGTATGCTTGCTGGTACCTATCCCAGGTGATTTTGGCCAGTAGGCAGTGGACGCCCTGAACTGGTTGTCAGCCAATTGCATGAATAAACAAAATCAGTGGACAACATTAGAGAAATAGATTACTTGAAGAACCTTCATTCTGTCTGCAGTTTAAAATCAACTGTTGTTTCCTTTTTATGTTTCACTCTTTCGTGACTCATTCCACTAGATGCCTCTGCTTTCACTCAAGCACCAAAACCCCAAAATCTATTTTGGCACATCTGAAATTCCTTACCCATCTTAATAGGTTGCTGTGTGAAGAATAACAAGAACTCCACTTTATTGTTGAAACAAATTCAGTCAAAGGTGCCTTTGTGACTTGAGTTTGTCTTGTGTATTCAAAAGTGCCAGACTTAATCCGTGATCTATACAGAACAATCACCTTGATTTAGGCCGCTGTCAGAAGATGGGAAGAAAGAGGAGTCGTCATGTCAAGCACTGCTACAACGTAATGAAACACTCTGCCAATGCACTGCATGGGTCGACTTCAATATTATCATACTACATAATAGATAGTCAATTAAAGAGACATTTCAAATTTGTCCAGAATAAAACGTCTTCAATGCATCAAACACTCATAATAATACAGTAATAACAATAGTCAGGTTTGTGTGTAGCCTATGAAATTGAACTCAGCCTTCCCAAAACTCACACACACATTTGTATTTACAATTATATAAAATCAATATTTTAGATCAAATAGTATGAGGTTGCTTTGGATTCTGGCAATGTATACAAAATGCTTCATAGTGTTTTTAATTACATTTGAAAGCCAAGATGAATTGCGACCAACCTGCTCATTTTTAACTACAAACACATTTTGAAAATTCATAAGTCACATTACTCCAATGGAAATTAGTAAAAGCAATCCTTTACATTGACTGCTCTGTTCTCCCCTAGGGAAAGATACCTTCATGCCCTTGTATTTAATCAACCAGCCTTGTTTAATCTATAGATAAACCTTTAGTCCAGACATTAAACTCAATCTACAGTGATCTGCATCAACAGTGAGTCTTATTCAGTCTGTAATGTTTAGTCATTTCTTAATCCTGGCTAAGGGCTTTGTGGGATGTCAGTGCTAAAAAGAACAACAGAGGAGAAACCTTCGCTTTGGACAAGGCACTGATATAAAAAGGCAGCATTTACAGGAGAAAGTATTAAAGGGTTACTGAGGTCCTTGCAGGAATAAACATGAGTGTCTTTGTTGGAGAAATTTAGTAAACCTTTTATTTTATTGTGTAATAAATCAGTATTTAATCAGATGTGCCAATCAAATATGACATGTTAATTGAAGTCATTACTACAGCAATCAGTAGTACTCAGTTGAGTAAAGCATGTGTACCAATCAATCATGTGTTAGCAATTATATTGATCAAATGTTCTTAATTGTTGAGATGCATTACTATTGTTGTTGATTCACATAGTGATTATACATTTGACACCTTTTTATTAGATATTAGGGTAGCAACATGTCCCATGCATGTTAGGTGCGTTCCGGGTCATGTTAGTGATAACGGTTGTTGAAGTCTTTTCAGGGCCCTGTCAAACAGCATCCAGGGCCCAGGGTCACCTGAAGGCTCCCCCGAAAAGAAGAAGTTGTTCGAGGAAGTGTTGTGGACCTGAGCGTTCGACTTACTGGAACATGTTGCTGCATGCTGCATTGTGCCACTCACACACAGGCACGCACTCAGCTTTCACAAATGTCTATTACAAGATTCTGGGTTCCGGCCGCACACATCACTCCCCCATGCGTTTCTACCTTTTAGGGCCGGAACCTTCATGTAACCTAGGGATCTCTAAGATAATAAAACTAAGGGGAACGAAGAAGTGCCTCAGAGCGTAGCAGCACTGCAGCCTTTGTGGTCCTGTTTCGTTCTTCTCATGCATGAGCAAAAATGGTGCCTTCTCTCTCTCTCTTTCTTGTTATAGTTATTGGGTAGGCGAGTATTGGCTTGTTGGACCGAACAGTCTTGAATGAATTTGAAACGAGTTTCAGGAAATTCCCAGCCAGCACATCGAGGATGTAAAAGTGTTCACAACAGTCGAATGGCTCATAGAAAAAATAGGAAAAAGTTTTCTCCTGTTGTTTTGTTTTTCGTTGACATGAGAGCCAGAATGAAGGACATTCAATCGGCACACACAATCACACAAAAAGACACGTCAATGGCGAAGTCTTCTGCAATTCGATTGATGCCGTTTGCACCTAAAAAATATAAATCTCAAATTGATTCACTGTATGAATTGTAGCTTATAAAAGGATTTTAAATGGACATAGTTCTTTTCTACCTCACATCAGGTACACAAGGGGCTTGACACTGACTTATCATTTATGTGCTGATGATGCAGCATCAGTTGGGAGTTCAGCGTCTTGCTTAGAGACATCTTGAAACGGTCATGATGTTTGGGGGATCAAACCCATGACCTCCGGTAGCAAGAGTATACTTTCACCACTGATCTATGTTTCCCCTATGATGTTATATGTTAATTGACACCCTTTCTACATCTACACTGGTTCTCCACCATGGGGAGAATTGGCACAGTAGTTACATTGCATGAGTTACATGGTTTGAAACGAAGGATCGCAAGGATAGGTAGTAGAATAACTGAATCGTACGAAGAGCAATCAGCACGTTACCACAAATGTGTTACCCTAGCCACCCAATTATCCTATTATATCAAATTACGTTATCAGAGACCATACAGTTATTCTCATATATTTACACACCCTTGAAGACACCTGTATGTTTGCCAGGCTCTGTTAATTGTGCTACAGTGGCAAATCTGGAGCTACTTTAACCAACAGACTTTGACAACTACTCTATGAAATGGGCTGGGACTATTTTCTGTCAAAAAAAATATCATGTGGTCCCACTGTAAATTTTCTATTGGGAGCAAGCAACAGTCCAGCTATAGTAAACAAGCTATTTGGCAGACACTTGTAAAGGCCCAGCCAAAAGTAAATTAGCCAAGATTCACACGAAGAAAAGAGCCAACACAACTTGAGGATGTTCTGGGTTATATTAGTGACAAAGACAAAGTAAACACAGAGGCAGAGGATGCCATTCATATACTGTATGCAGCTAATGCAAATTATATTTAAAACACGGCTGTGTTTTTTGTAAAAGAGAACATTGTGATTTACTGTAAGTAATGCTGCTCATTTCTTTCGGAGCCTTTCCAAGAAATGTCTAGGCAATAATGAAATCAGCCTGTTGAATGCAGTAAATGGAAAACCAAGCAGTGGCCATTTGCTGAAAATTCAAGAGAAAATGCTTGAAGAACTAGGGAACTGAGCCAAAAAAACCCATAATTGCACAATTTGCAATGAATTACAAAAGCAGAAAACAATGTAGCCATGTCAATATAACCATGTAAGAAGTAAATTATCCGTTACTTTAGAGTGACAACATAAACAATCTCAATCACACCCTTCACTATATGATATGCATCCCCGACAGCCAGTCCAAGTCACAAATATCCTCAGAGGCGGAAGAAATGAGACGTTTGTGCTTTTTGAAAAGCATTGTGTCTCCGCTCCTCTACATGGTAAACAGCACTACAGAGTCATGGTAATGAATGAGAGTGGTTCCACATCCTGTGTATCTGCAGCTCTGCACTGCGCTGGGCTTTGGCACCAAGGAGTTTTTTGACCACCCCTGTGACTTCAGCCCCAGAGATGGGAGAGCTCACCTCTGAGTTTCCAGACCCTCCTTCCCCAAGAGGAAGATGTGTCAGTGGAATTGTGGAGGTCTTTGAAGTATTCTGCGACCTGAGTTGAGGTCAGCAGCGCCACATCTCCACTGGACAGAGTGTTAATGGTGCACTGCTTCCCCTTTCTGAAACGCCGGATGGTGGACCACAATTTCCTCAGTAGTCCATAGGTCGTTTTCTATGGCCTCACCAAACTCCTCCCACACCCAGGCATAATGCACTGCAGCACTCCCAAACTCAATTCCAACGGGGCGTCCGAAGCAATTTAACGGCCCTAATACACATTCTTGCACGAATGAAGGCACTTTTGTTTACAACTAAAGCAGTGCTTTTCTACATCTAGTGCTATATAAGGTCATTAGGCAAAACTCTACTAGACTCATCGTTGTGAGCTGATAGAAAAACATGCAGAACTTCCTGTACATGTCGCGGGGGCTTTGGTGTGGGCAGATAGAGCAGAGATGACTTTCATCCAAAAGTAGGCGAGGGGAGGAGATATAGGCAGAATTAACACAGTGACCTGTAATGCAAAAATGGGCGGGGGGAGGAGGGGGCACTGAAATGAAATGGATCTGCTTTCTCTCAGGTTCCATAACATTTTGTAACATCACCATACAGCCCGTTCTTTAAAGTCATGCTTATGCGGCAGGCCCCGCTAAAACACACAATGGAGAAAATTCAACCAGCTTATGCTTGGCAAAAATGTATGACAGAATGATTAAAAAAGAAATATGGGGGGGGGGGGGTCAACAACAAATGCAAATGTATAATGATTTTTGCACATCTATAGATTGAAGCAAAAATCACTACGCTCTAAACCTTTTCAATGAAATTGAATTTTTTGAATAAAAAAATCGAACAACCACAGACCCAAAAATCAAAATCGAATCGAATTGTGAGGCAATCAAAGATTCTCACTCCTAATACATACATATACAAATACATACACAGATAATGTACATGCATACACACATTACATGCATACATATACAAATACATACACAGATAATGTACATACATACACACATACATAGGACATCACTGATCAATGCAAAAATTGATCAACTTCAGTTTGAATTTAATACTGGAGTTTAATTGCTCAATCAATTTTGGAAATGCTTACAGTGAAATAAAGAATGATAATGAGCGACACGTATGGTAGGCTCCATTACTTCTCAATGCACAAACATCAGCGGGAACAAATCTGATGCAATACATCTAAAACGCCCTGTTGCCTACAAGGACTACAATATTTTAGATTTTCAGTAAAAACAGCAAAACAGTTTCAAATTTCACATTACCTTGGTCTTCCAAAACCTACAGTCCTGAACAAAAGCCTTATGAGCACACTGAACAGAGGTCCCAACAGAGGTCAAGAAAAGGCAAGCCATGGCCAATGACGTTCAAATTATCCTTTGAATTGCTGCAGATTCATCAAGTGTAGAGGGTAGAGGCAACCTCGCTGGACGCTATCCAGAATGATGGACGGCTACATGAGTGCATTGGAGTCCTCTGAGAGTGCTCGGCATGTTGCAGAAGGACACAATCTATTGCCATGATTGGACACGAGCAAAGTAGAACCCTGGATTTGTGGACTGAATAAAGCACAACATCAAGAGATGAATCACAACTGGCATGTGGAATCATTTCAAATGAATCGTATGTTCAGGCTTTGCCTTGGTTGGATAAACGCTTTACTAGCTTTTATGGGGTTACAGCCCAAAGGCAAAAAAGTGGCATCAAGACTTCCTATCTCTTGTGAGAGAAGGGTAAAAGAGCTTTGTTAGCTGCCACACAGCTGAACACACTAAAAAGTTCATTTGTTTAAGATGCTTCATCCATAAGTCAGCCATATATGATCGGTTGCGCTATGTGACTTGATATGAGGGAAAAGGTCTTTAGGATGAAATGGATGTGATTGGGTGCGTGAATGGTTCTTCGCCTCTGTGTGCCCTGCGATTGGCTGGCAACCAGTTCAGGGTCCCACAGCGACTGCCCGAAGCCTGCTGGGATAGCTATAGAAAGTGAATAGATTATGGCTGTTTGTGTGTGTACAGTACATACAGTACATATATGTATAGTGCTGTATATGTATAGTGCTTCAGCACTACTGCGTAAGTACTGCAAATTAGGAACTGATGTGTAGCCAAACACTCGCATACCACTGTATGATGAAATTGAACAGTCACACTTATACAAATACGTATTGTTGTCCCTCTAAACATTAATCACTTGGCAAATTATGACATTACAGCCAATCACAGATTTTGTATAAAATGACAAATGTCAGTTTATTTGCCACATTGGAGGATTTTCCACATCAGAACATCTGACAAGTGCTTGCAAAACGAATGGGGAGTTGGTAAGGTCGAACAGCATGACTATATACTCGTAGTACCAAATCGAAGTGTTGAATGATGTCTTCTATTCATCCAGAATGCAGACAGATAGTATTTGTTGCGAAGGTCCAGTTTCATAAAGTAGGACACACCCTAAAGGAGCCCATATCCGGAGGTTATCAGGGGAACAATGAAATGAAACTTGATTTGTGGTCACACATGTCACAGCATTACTTTGCTATGTGCCTTTCAAAACATGAGTTCAGATGGATAGTTTAATCATTTTAAATGAAGAAAGAAAAAATACCAAAATTAGTTTGAAAGGTTTTAGTCTTAAAATACGTTTGAGTCATGCTGATCAGTTTTGTATTTAGAGTGAATGTATGTTCTTGATGACTACTTTATTAACTGCTTTTACTTCATGCGGTCTATCTTTACATGGGACCTTTTCTTGCTTTCATTTCTTTTATGTTGGTTTTTGACTGTAATTGTGTAGCTAATATAGTTCTGTAAGTAGTAAAGTACATTTTTATTTGTTTACTTCCATTTAGTGTGTTATTATAAATCCAAAACACAGTATTATTAGAACATTACTTAACTGGTTTTCTCATAGGGAGGAGCTAGCGGGGTATTTAAAAGGGTTTTGTAATTCATTTCAGTGGCATGGTAGGACGCTGGCTTTATACTAGAACACAAAGAATTGTACGTTATTTTCCCCCCACTTTTAAATACTTTATTCTTGAAAATACTTTTAGTTTATTTTTGCATTTGGTTGTCTCTTTGTTTTTCAACTGTCTGCTAGGATTGTGAAAAAATTATCCACAGAATTAATGCAATCTGCTCACCCCCCACCCCCCTTTTTTTTTGTTCTCAAGGAACCTGTGACACTCGCCATTTTGCAAAACAGAGCGTAGGGTGACTGAGCTTCACTCGGCAGACAACTCTATGGAGATCAAAGGTTTTGAGTTTTCTTGCACCTCTGCCGTCTTGTTACTTCCTCCAGAAGCAAGTGACCAAGGACTGACAACCCCAGTGCTGGTTGCGATTTTGCGACAGACACCAATCTGTGGGAGCCTGGACTCGCACAACTGCTGAGTTATGCTGCCACTGCAGTGGAAAAAGGGGCATCCGGGTTGAAATGAGGACTACGGGCTACTGCTGCAATGGGGTGTGTCAGGTTCATTTGTCAGACATTTGTAAGAAACTGGACACAAAAAAAGGAGACATGGCAATCTTCCCAACTCATGCATGAGGAGAGCAAAGAGAAACCGGCCAAGGACAATTATACTGCGCTCTGCCAATCTCTCCGACTCCCCTTACTTTTATTTGATACAGGGATCCCTAACTACATGAAGGTCCCGGCCCTCAAGGGGCAGGAAAAAACGACTTATATCTTAGACTTATATCCACCAAGCAGATAAAAACATGGTCTAGCCCAATAGTTTTACTTATGGGAGACCTTGTCTGCTTGACAATATGTAGCTCCATATTGCAATGTGAGCATAAACTCATCGGTGTGAGGGCCTGCTGTTTTACGTCAAGGTGGCACAATGAAAACGTTCAACAACTATAGAAGTATTTGTTCATTTTGAATAGAAATCGTGTCTAAAGATTTTTAAAGTGATACGATTTCCGGATTTAGACCGTTTTTCATTAAGAATGAATGAATTAAATCATTATACATTTAAAAAACTTGCAAATAAATGTGTTCTTAACCACCAACAGTAAGTTTTAAATATAATCGTACGTCTAGTTATCATTAAATTATATTACATGAGGGGTGGCACTCCTCCGGAGGTCGTCATGTCTGTTACGGACGGCAGAAGGTGCTGCATTCACCGTAATGGCCCTTCAGTCCCTACAGTCGCAGGTCAAAAAAATACATAGTATCCCTTTAATCTTCACTTACCTATGCACAGTCCAACCCTGTCTGTATTCTATGTGCAGTACACTTTTAACTTTTCTTCTTTGATAAGCTTCTCTGAACTTCAATATGTTGCAAATGAACATCCTCCCTTAATCCACCCACCACTGTGCTCTCAAATCACATGCCTGCACTGTTTCACTTTTTGCCACTTTGTTATTTTGGCTCTTTAATGATACTTTCAACATGGGGAATACGATTAACTGTGACAGGGTTAAATGTACTAACTTTCAGAGGGGCTCAAATGTTTTTTTTCCCCCTCGTTTTGGCTTCAGCTGCAGCCTGCCTCTCCTCTTGTAGAACAGTGTGCCAATTCTGACTTTACATTAGGGGGCTCTTCCCAAAAGGATTGCACAGTATCCCTTCTATTATATTACTAAATCTGTCAAAGTATAATTTTAGCCTTTACTGTGTCTCTTGAGGACAAGTATTTGTACTATAGTATTTGTACTACAATACTACTGTACTACACTACTGCACTTATGGACTGAATTTTAGTTTCACCTTTTCTTCACAGTTGCAGGGTCCCCTGGCATTTGTGACGTGGCTTTGAAGAAACTTCAAGTGCATACGGTACTTATTAGTCGTTATTAGTAGAAAAGACATTTCTTGGACTGAGTTCTGAAGCAAAGTATGAAATTATAGTGTTTGAGATTCTATTATAAACACCCATCCATTCATTTCCTTCTGCTTATCAAGGGGTGGGTTGAAGGGGCGAACACAGAGAAGCACAGACTTCTCATTGAAACTGCAAGTAAACGACATTATGGATTTATTGCTCTCGGGACAATATTAAATTTAGGTCCATGTGTATTTGAGTTTCAAATTTTACAAATACTTTCTCTGGCACTTCAACCAAGGTTCTAAGGTAGGGTGCTCACTGCCTCAACCACGGTCAATTAACTGTTTTGGTCACCTGCATGACACCAAGCTTAAAAAATACATATATTAAAAAAAAAAAAAAAAAAACGAAAAAAAATTGAAGATAAAAAGATATCAATTTGAAAACAAAGGACAGTCGTCACTAGATTTTGTCTTTTTTGTATTGTTTTAGCACCCTGAATTGACAGTTCAAAACAAAAATGTGTGAACGTCATTTGAGAGCAGCACTACGTTGTTCACATCGGAGCATGCTCACTCCAGGAATCTAAGATGATGTTGGTTGAGCATTATTGTGACTATACCTCCGGGAAGAACTTCAAATTATGAGCGAACCAAGGCTCTTTATATCATACGTTACTTTTACGATAAGTACAGTTTATTTTGAATGATTGTCTGAATTCCTCATAGCATTTGGCTTTAACTACAAGGCAGTGGCTTGAAGAGCAGTGCAATGTCCCGTAGTACTTCTAAAAAAAAATAAACAGGCGATGTCCCATTAGTGACAAATGACACCCCTCTCCCCCGGCTGCTAGAAACGTAGATCTTGGGGCAAAAAGGTTTGAGCACTCCTGTTTAAAGTAATTAGCATGTCACCGTTTTCTTTCAATAGATGCCCAGGCCTATCAAAAGTGTCATGCCAGCTAAGTTTTACACCTAAAGAAATTGGTGGCAAGCTGGTATGCAACTCCATTTACACAGTATGACTGAAGGGAGAGTCAGCAAGTCTAACATGAGCATCTCTAACTTCTTGATGCTGTCACTGATCAAATCCAGTCTTTGTACTTTCCTAGCCGTTTTTTTGGCTTCAGAACATAGACATAGAAAATGTCCCAAGGTGCGAATGTGATGAGCTCCCCTTTTGCCTTGTAGTCAGCTAGGGACCATTCCAAGTTGTACCAAACCTAAGTGGATCTCCTCATTTTTATTGTGTGCACATAATGATGAATAAATAACAATAAAAAAAATTATTGTAAGCGCCAGCCTACGAAAATGTGACCCAAGATAAATAAGGAAGCTAATTTCAGGGTCAAATTAAAATAACAAATAAATTCGTTCAACTCTACGAAAGTCACTTTCGATGTTCATAGAGATAAAAGAAAAATCAATTGCTTAAGGTGGCCCTTCTCAAATAGTGGGGCGATGCTTGCAGCTATTGTTTTCAGCCAATATTCCTTTTAATCAACCACTGAGAAAAGAAAAAGAAATAAAGAAAAAAATCTTTAATTTCTCGGAATCTAATTAATTATTTTCATAATAACTGAGTGACATTGACATCCTACACTGCAACTGCTAAAACAAAAAAAACAAAAAAATCAAACGAACAAAAAAGTTGAACATATGTTCAGCAGTAATACAACACCAAGCTGAAAAGGAATACAATTAAATAGAGTTAGCCTTCTGTATATTGCAATTAATAATAATAATTATTATTATTATTATGTGGCTTAACGAGATTCCACTGTAAACCTGACACTGACTGATAGCAGAAGCAGCTGTGCACTAAAAACAGCCCATGATGAGACACGCTGTGGGACATTGGTGTCTCTTGGGAGCAATTGTAACCTAATTGGAAAGTATTGATTCTCCACCAGCCATTTGTTACTCGCCAGCCACCAATCTGAGTTGACTCGTGACTCCTGGTGAGGATTCCACTGCATAGAACTTGATTAGCTGTTTCCGATTAATTGCTCTGACACGAGGGAAACAATTCTGTGTGTGTGCGCGGTGGTGGCCACTAAAATAGGATGTGGTCAATATGAAGATGAATTGTGTCCTTGCTGCATTTTTACTTCTGTTGTCTTGCAATTGCAACAAGGATCATTAAAAAACAAAACAAAACAAAAAAGCAAAAAAAAAAAAAAAGCCAACTCAATATCCAACCTTCAGCTGTAGAATGATTAGTCACATGACACCTATCGACTTTGGACAGGCATAACCAGATATTAACAGCTTCCCAGGAAATAAGTTATTGTATTACTTTATTTTAAATAATTGTTGTTATTGTCCGGGGTGCACAGATTTTTTTTTTTTTTTTTTCACGAGTTACGAGTACTAGGATGTAATGTTTGGTACTCAGCCTTTCTTTCATTAAAAAGTTTTCCTCAAAGTTCTCACATCGCGCTGGACTTCATCACCTGTTCTGCCTCAGTCCAGCGGCGAGACAATTATCCTGTCTACTCTTGCCTGCCCATGTACGACCCAGTCTGTAGCCCGACCATCCGCCAGCCCACAGAGTACTCTTGCCTGCCTGTGTATCGCCGCTGCCTGGCCCTGACTACCCACCACAGCTGCTCACTCCCTTCAGCATACAAAGCAGCAAGTATTTGACAATAAATAAAAAGACTGTATCTATACATACCTGCTTATGTGTGCTGCTGGTTCTGCCCACTTGCTCCAATGTCAGTTCTTTTTTTTTTCCTTTTAAGGCAGACTGCAGCGATAGAATGAAACAGTAATGAAACAGTGCTATCTATTGGACAAACTATTGAAACGCACATATTACGCATTCCAACACAAGCATTTTTGGTTACCAATCTCTCTTTTGATCAGATTTTACTGGCTAAGTAAATGTTTGACGATCATATGTAAGACATTTGACTTCAAAGTGAGGGCCCGGGGGTTAGATGTGGCCCGCTATATCATTTTATATGACCCTCGAAATGCTAATTATAGCTAATTATGTTTTGTTACCAAACCCCCTTTTGACCAGCTTTTACTGGCCTCTGATTTCAATACTAAGTAAATGTGTGACGATCATACTCAAGACTTGTTTGACTTTTTAGTCAAGGCAAGGGGGCCAGATGTGGCCCATCACATTCATTTAATATAGCCCAAGAAATGCTAATTATGACTATATAATATAGTTAACCACCACCGCTGTAGAACTGAGCGAGTGTTTGACTACTGTATCCATTGTGAAGCGTATTTAAGGGGCTAGAAAAAGGTGGTATATGGGGGATGCATTATTATCATCATCAGTGGGATCATGGGTTAAATAACATCACTTTGCGGTGTGCAAGGAGACATCCTGATGGAACTTGTCAAAAGAATCAAAACGGCAAACGATGCCAAGGAATTGAAAAAGTGGGAAACCTATCTCAACAAGAACAAGTTTTCCATTCCTGTCCATATCACTGAATATATAGATGTCTTGTTAATTCTAAGTAAGTGCTACAATCTTAGCTTTTCATAGATTTAAAAAATAACACACAACTTCCTAGGAGTGTAGACAAGAATGTGATGCATTGCAAAGGGACAAAGATAATGGATTACAATTTGCCATACCTCTAAATCAGAACAGGCAGCGGACAAAATGCCAAACAATAATGCTACTGTGAGCACACAATCTGCTTGACAATTTTTCTCAGTTGTAACTGACAGTTGTAATTTCACCCAGCAAACATCACGGGCATACATGCAGACACCCACGAAAACGTACACCATCTCTACCTTGGAGGAGATTGCCAGACTTAGGTCACGCTACACTAAGCCAGTCAATTACATTATTGGGTTAGTAGGCGTAATGGCCTTAGAGGAGTAATATAAATTAGGGGCCGCACTTACACCAAGGTGGATTGTGGCCATTGGTAAATTATCACTATGGTAGCATTGCCACTGCATGCATCCACCTCTGTTTATGACTAATAAAACATGGCAAATGCAATCCAATGACTCCTGCTGCACTCTTGTTCAGTAAATGAATAAATGATCTGTGCATGGTGTCTATTAATGTCAGCCTGTGACATACATGTCTGAACCAGGCTTTTATGGTCGGCACTACAAAAGGTCTTTGCAACAGTGCATTATACATGAAGAGCTTTTTTTTAGCATTCATAAAATATAAGGATATACCAGATCTACTACTGCATTCTGCCGCTGCTTTAAATGCAGGAAAAAAAAGATTAAATTTGAGTACATGTATTCATTTTTTGTGTGCAAATATGTTGTTAAAGCCAACCAATTAGATTAATTCAAATTTTAAGAAAATACTGTTTTATTGAAAGCACAAAATACAGACATTCACACACACATACATTTAAACACAATGATTTTCCTTTAAAAAAAACATTTGGATAAATACAAACAATGCTTGTACTTCATTCATTTTAAACAAAATATTAACATTGTTCTGTTTTATTCTTCGTAAATCACAGCCAGCTATCATTAATGAGCTACATTTAGAAGGCTTACACATACCCAATGAGAGACGGTATGGAAAGAAACATGAAGGTATTTGTCTGAAATGCTCATATCCCAGACGAAGAAAGAAGGAAATTGCACAAAAGAAGCTGCGAAGTTTTATTTTGTCAGATACGCAAACAACACCAAAGGATATCGGCTGTATGATGAAGAGAATTTCTAATCCACCGTGGTGTCATCTTTGATGAATCAAACTTTGACTGGAAGCAGGAAGTGAAACTATCAAGTAAAATTATTCATCAGCACAATCTATGGCAGTGTCACAATCTTTTGTCAAACATCTTTGTGGATCTAAACATGTGTTAGTTTTGTAAAGGAAAATGAACCACAGTTTAATCATAAAGAGATTACACAAATGAAAACCTAAGTTGGAGGTGTTGGAGTTTTGAGTCAAGCTATTATTTTCATGGTGACACTTGTTGGATTAGGGAAAAATAAAACAGTTCAAATAACAATCAAGACTTTGACCACTTGTCAACCAGTTGGATAGAAAGCTTCAAGCAGTCCGAGGGCTACATCTGCTCATTATTACTTTTTTTATGTTTCGCCATCAACAAAAATGATCCCAAAACTATCAATCACTACTTTATCTCCTTGTAACTTTGCTATGACTTCCACGCAGAGGAACAAATCAAATTACACGTCTTCATCTTTTTTTCTTGATTGACTTTGTTTTTAATCCGGAATATCCACTGTTAACACCCACATGCAGCGCTGAAATACCGCGCGTATTTCTTTACATTGTTTCCGCAGACCCCAAAGAGGCAAACAGCTCATAACACCTGCTTCACACACAAGTACATGCACAGAAATTACTGTGGACACCTGTCGGTGATTGATATTCCCACAGAGATTTGCAAAGCAGTTGATCCAGAAACGCACACGGGCAGGTTAATGACATGACGTGACACTGCCTCGTCCTCCGAGGTGTTCATGCAGACATTCAGCTGGGTTAAAAGCTGCGTCAGGCCATGTGTGCGTGTACGGTTTATATACAATCAATGAGTGTGTTTGTGTGTCCATTTGGGTATCTCCTGCCCACATCAAAGATGTAGCTACATAAACTGTGTTCAACAAAGCAGGAGTGATGCATTCAAAGAGAGAATTTGAGTTGTTCATCCTTGCTGGTATCTTTGTGGCATGGTGATAAAATGTTGGTGACTAATTTAGCAAGTCAGGCAAGTCGTTGTGTCTTGTTTGGGGTCTAATTTGCAATGCAAGATTAAAAATAATACAAAGGACAAAAATAAACACTTTTCTCAGTGATGTGGGTGGAATAATGTATTTTATTTTCTTAAAACACAAAGGAAAAAGAATAAAACACCTCAAGTGTTTGTATCTCCCTCAGTGTCTACAAGTTTTGGCAGAAGGCCCTGTGCGTCACTCCGGTCCCCCGTTTGGACAAGGGAAGCGTGTAACATTCGCATGCACTTCTAGTCACTAGAGGCCGAGGCACCAAGCGTAGGCCGCTGCCGGCGTGACAAGCTGAATTCAAATGTCTGTTATCATTTCAGCTGTCCGCAGTCACAGCAAAACGCCCTGACAATAAACCTCATTGATTTCTTGAAGCGGTATTTTTTGCGCTCTCAAGTGTCACTTGTTATTATTTCAGACAACAATACCCTCACCACGTCCTCCACTCAATTCATTCCCACGCGCACACTTACATCGCACCATGAGGGAGCTTTTCCCCCTTAAATGTCAATGTCTTTATTTTTACTGCAACTGACAAGTCACCTGAAGAACTCTTTAAATGGCAGTGTGACAAAAAAGAAGAACAACAACAAAAAGCTCAAGGGAGGGAAGGAAGAGGGCACATTTGCATTTCTCTTAGTTAACATTTGAACTCCAATATGGTAGCAATTGCTTACTCTTGGAAGTTTTAGCAAAAAGACCCCCCCCCCCCCCCCCCCCCACACACACACACGCACACATCCACACACACACGCACATGCACACAAGGAATTAGTGACAAATATTACAAAATATAATAATTCCATGATGCATTTTTTTAAGTGAGGAAAGATTCATTTGAGAGAATATCTTTACATTCTGACAACCAGTCACCAAGAAACTAGAGCTTAAATCCTGTCTGACATCAATCATATAAGACATAATAAGAAAACTAAATAATCTTGGCAGCTGCATAGAAACTAATACATTAAGGAATAAAGCATAACATTCAGGAACCTATATGACAAACGTGATGAACATAAAAATGACAAATGTGTTCCCATTATATCAAAGATGACATTATATGATGATAACAACTGTATTCCCATTATATCAATGACAAATACATGATGATAGCAATTGTATAGTAACTGATTTCTTAACAGAATTTTGAGTGGTCTGACTTCCACTACAGAGCAACATTCATCCATCTATTGTCTAGAGCCATTTATCCTCACAAGGGTCACAGGCTTGCTGGTGCCTATCCCAGATGACTTTGGTCGGTTAGGCAGGGGTCATCCTGAACTGACTGCTAGCCAATCGGAGAACACACAGAGACTACCAACCATTCATGCACCCGATCACACCTAAGTACAATTTCCATGACTCAATGTGCATCTTTCATATATGTATGTATACAGTATATATGTATACATCGTTGTGCTGAATATGGAATTATTAGTTAGATTTACCTTCTTCGTCGACCTAGGCAGCAGACACTTATGTCTGGATACTCGGTGCTGCAGTATTTTAAACATGACCTGTTAAGAGGGGAGGATGAAGAGGTTCGTGCAGGAAAAAATTTGTGGCATGATCAGAGCTGCATATTTATGCAGACTTGTGTCCTGGGGCTGCCGATAACCTGATGGGCTAATAATTAGTTCATTTTCGGAACAGTCAAACTTTGTTTGGATAAGGCTGAAAAAAAAAAAAAAAACTGAACAAAAAAAAAGCGGTTAGTGCTTGGTTTAGATGACACAGCAAACTCACAGAGGAAGAGTGGAACACTGCCAAGCTTGAAGGCTGCTATGCTCTATCAAATGCAGCATAGATGGCTAATCAATGTAGCACAGTTGACTTTCCGATAAGCCCATTCGGTGGTTGATTACTGTCATCAGCACTAATTAAGCAAACTAGAGTAGCTCTTATGGCGCCAACAAACATACTGTGGGTGGTCATCAATGAGTTGGAGCCCATGCGGGAATGCGCTGAGATTCCTGCGGGACTTTATTAATGTCTTGGCACAGCCATCTTGACTAATATTTTAAATCTTGGAATTCAGCAATTATTCTTGACTTTTTTCTAACTTGTATGGATTTATGTATGGAGTATGTTACTGTATGTATGACTTTATGGGTAAAAACTGTTGGCATTGTTTCTGGTGTTAATTTGGGAAGCATGATCATATTAACAGGAGGAAGAATCAGATATCAAGAAGGTGGAATGGTAATGAGTTCTGGATCACCAACTGGATAACCAATACCCTTAGCAGGAGAACTGCAACAAGTACCATCTGCAGAAGCAGTGGAGTGAGGAGGAAACTTGTCATCCAAAGGAATAAACATCTTTGTTTTTTTACCCGTTGTGGCTTGGGGCGACAGTATTGCGAGAAAACTGCGACCTTCCAAGAGAGTCAATCTCTCTTTGACCCGATACATGTTTCATTCTATGCCGGACTGAGCAAGGACAATTTACAAGTAATGGAGGCTTAAATATGTTCCGTTGACTTGGCTCACTATCATGGAGACAATATTTTTCCTTGGAAGGATGACTCCAAAAATAATAAACTCAGTTAATTTGGCAGGGCATAATTATTTTACAAATAAATAGCACTTCCTCATAAATGTCCTTTTGTTTCAGCATCCAGGTTCTTTAATGCACAATTGTCAATTTTACGAGCGCAAATAATGCCCCCAAACACACATTTTAACTGCATTGCGTGTCTTGTAGTACCTTAATCTTTCTTACTGCCTCTATGCCGTAACATAAGATTATGCTACCCATCAGAGACTATAAAAGTCACTGAAAAAAGAACCTTAAAAGAGCAAAAAGGCAGCCTATGTTTGCTGTTTCAAATTAAAACTCACTTCCTGTGCCTTCTCCTTTGGCCACTTATTGATTTCGAGTGCACCTCTGAGAGATACTTCAATGAAGAAATAAAATTTGACTCCTCACTTTGTCATTTTACAGCTTACACAAATGTAGTATGAGGGTCATTCACAAGCACATTTTTTTTTTTTAGCTTTTGGCTAGAAAAGAAAAATTCAGTCGTCCATAAAAAACGTAAATAATAAAAAATACGTGAGATTTCTCTGCAAATGTGGGCGAATTTACATACTTTCGTAAAATGTATTGATTTCAAAAAGACATTCACAATGACCCCACTCCCCTTGTGCTCTATTGTGCTTTGGCTTCGTTACAGATTCCACAAGACAACCTACCCCTGGCAATACTGACAACCTTCGACCGTGTCTCTTCAATTGTGGATTCGGGAACACTGCCAAACAACAACGGCGTCAGATCAGATAATGTGGGGAGTCGCTTTCTCGACTGTGTATCACCTTCATCCATCAGTTCAAGTTGCAATGCATTGTCTTACCCTTGCTTATCTGATATCTGGTTAAGTCATAAAAGAGGCATATCAACTCAATTTGGTATCAAGTGAGTTAATTAGTTTCAATTGAATTTTGGCCACCTCCCTTGGGGTCACTTATTTTTTTCAAGACCTCAGGGCCTGTTAGTTGTTCAAATCTTAAAAGACATGAATTAAAAAAAAGAAAAGGAACATTGGGTAGGGAAGTGCCGAAAGATGGCTGAGATAGCCTCCAGCAATACCGTGACACGAGGAAAGAACTAGCAGTTCAAAATATGGATGGATAAACGTCCCGTCACGTCACAGTGTATGTAGTCAAGCAGCTCAGGAGATCTCGCTTTCGCCTACATACAGTATATACATGAGATTTTTAGTAAATATCCAACAAGGTCTTTCTTGAAGATTGTCGGCCCGAATGATTCAGACCCACTTTTGGGACAAGTCCCCTCATAACACACCTCACACATGAGGATAATGGTCTAAGACAGACTTAAAAAACATATGAATGTCAGGTGGTGTTTGTTGGTCGGGAAGGGGCAAAATCGTGACAAAACAGTGCAATTGTCTTCTGTATTTGTATGCCGCCTGAGGAAATAAAGACACCACTGCCCGCAGAGCGTGTGATCACATTCTATTCCCAAGCCTCCGAACCACGTTTTTCTTCTAAGTGGAGTTATGATGTACGCATGCTGTCTGAGCAAGTGCCTGCTTGTTGTAAGTTTATTGACTGCAGGCGTGTCTCTGACCTGCCAATGAACCTCAATCGTGGAGCCAGGCAATAGAACATCATGACTGTGTGGACTGCAGGACTCATCAAAGGGTGCAGCATTTGTGTAACATAACATCAATTTAATTTTGTTGAAGTTAAAAGCAAGACCAAGTTTACAGTTATCAATGTCTGTATGTCTTCCCTTCTGCTTCTAGATTTAAAAGTATTTGTCTCAGTATCTGCTATTGCAGGAGAAGAAAGTCTTCCTTAATTAGTCAAAATAAATAGTTTGAATATTTTCAATGCCAACAAGGATCTTTCACCAGAAAGCGCTGTACCTTGCGCAGTGAGCAAAAGCTGGAGAAACGTTGCCTCGTGCCACAGTTTTGGCTTTAGCCACTGGTGTTTCGACTTAAATGACAGCTGAGCAAACTCATTGACCTGTCAAAAGTGCTTCCACTCAACTGCCAAGTAAATGAGATTGTCTACTTGCTGTAGATGTTTCTATTTAGCAGGCAGGGACACGGGCGTTTTTACCTGCCGGTTGTGTTTAAAGCCGAGCTGTGGCAGCGTTTTCACTTTTGGACCTGCACTTGCCCTCTTTTGTGACTACATATAAACAGAAAACAATTATGCACAAAGGGAATGCTTGTACCAGGCTTTGAAAAATCAGAAGGCTACACCACAGCTTTTACTCAGTATCACAGTTGTTTTTTTCCCATGAGTTAGCCTTTCTTAAAGCCCACAAAAATTCCCATTTGAAATAAGAATGAACTTTTGTAACTTGTCATCTTAAAAATCGACGATATGAAAATGAGCAAGAGGTAACTAGTAAAATTGAGTTTTTGCACTGTCACATTTAAAGGGCCTGTACTGTGATAGCCTAAACTTAACAACAGGTAACTATCGATATTTATATGATTGTAAATTCCCGTTGGCACAATGTCATGTTATGTCGGCTATATTTCTAACATAGTGATGGTTCTGAGTGGATATTGTTCTGAGGGCCTTGACCAAATTCAACACGCTGAATCGGCCCGAAATCCTTTTCTGACGCCCCGCGATTAACGCCGAAATTCTGACAGTGTTTTGCCACTCCAAGCTGACCGCGTACGACGACTTCGGGACCGCCAACGTTGGCTTGCTGTGTCGAAGGCCTTAGGGGAAGACTCCAAATTGCTTGCAGGATAAAGTCTTTGTGTAACCACACCTTAGTTAACAAAGGCGAATGATTTATTTTGTTTAGGTAAACTATTTCTTGTTTAGGTTGTATATTATTCCTTTGCTTCCATTGAAAATCACACCCCGCTTGAGATACAAGTAAAGTCAAATGAGAGGCTTTCTTCAGAACGAGTTAGACAGCACTGCTCTAACTGCTCTCCTTTCTGCAGAAAGCCAAATACTTGGACTCCGGTTGTGTTCTGTCTCCTTTTGATAACTCTGACAATATGACAAAGGTGAGAAACACAAATGACAAAAGGTGACAATTACAAAGTAAAAGCGAGTCAGTAAGTAAGATGATACATGACAAGAGCAATGGCTTGGCAGCTGATATTACAGGGAAACCAAATCCAGATCAGAGTTTTGCAAATTTGATTTATTTTACATGCTTCCTCAAATGTGACAAATGCAACAACTTAATTCTAGATGTCGCAACTATGAGGACCATTCTTGCTTCCGCACAGATGCCTTTCCAAACCAATGTTCCCTATCAATTAGGACATTTTCAGATTAGATAAAAGGCTTTGTCAACATTCTTTTCGCTACACTCCCACCAAATGTTCCATCCCTTTTTTGCATCTTAGAGTCAAAAGCATGTCGTCAGCTTCCTGTGTTGTAAAGCCAAGACAAAAATTTCTCATAATGTCACAACCCAGGCAAGATTAGATGTCAAGGGGGAAGTAAAGACCCACAAATAGATCTAATCCATTTAATTATTTCAAAGCCCGAGTCAATGTCACAATGCTCTGGGATCCAACGCAAATTGTTGAGAGGAGAATTAGAACATTGAGCAGTTTTTCTCCTCTGTGGTTCCTGAACCCATGACACCTCATTGATGTTGCACAAATACTGACATTAAGATTTCCAGAGATTGTAATCATTTCTTCCTTTTCAATTTTGGAAGTAAAACATCAATAAACAGTCTTGCCGAAACTTTAAGAATTGCTCTGCAGAACATTGAAATAGGGCATCAAAAAAAAAAAAAAAAACAGGACTGAAAATACAAAAAACAACAAAATTGTTCGAGGATGCCCTTATTGGTAAAATCTACTCACAACAAAAATTTGCTTTGTGTCCAAAATCATTAGTATGCACGCCATGCTTTGAGAAAAACTGTTGTTTTTTTTTTTATTTTAAACGACAGTAACATCACCATAATGTGTATTCTTAATCAGTCAATTAAGACTATTGGTTTATATTCTATGTAACTTTTGTAATATGCACCAATACCTGCTGTACAATGACACAAAGGCATCATCAAAGGATTTATCCTGTGTTCACGCCAAACCCTAAAGCATTTTTTTTCTCAATGTAATTGTTGTTTTTAGTGCATATAGATTCAGTCTTTATTGTGTATTCAATTCAATTCACTTCAGTGTTTATTGTCATGTGCATAATGTAGGAACACATTTCTCCTTGCATTGAAATTCCTACTATGCTGTCCACACGAATGTCGTAAAAAAAAAATAAAAGAATGACATAAATACCAATTCAAATACAAGTTATAGACAATTACATAAGTAGCAGGGCTCAAGTATGAACTGTAAGTGGCTAGGTTATGTATAGATACCTACACTAATGTACAAGTTTGCACAGGCAATTAAAACAAAGTGACCCGACTGGGTAGCTGCGGTCGGCTCGCATGAGCTTTTAGCCTAGCATGAAGCCCTTCCCTCACTCGAGGTCGGTCTGTCAGGGCCTTCCCGGTGGTGGCGGGGTTGCTCGTGCAATCTCACAATGTGTTGTAAGTCCGTTGACGAAAGTCCTCTAAACTCGAAGCTACGAGCGTTGTTAATATTCGTTAGAGTCTGCCTGCTGTAAGCTAGCAGCGCGTGCGAACTGTATGGTGAAAGAAACGCAAAAAACGCACAACAAAGAAGAAAAAGCTGACTTATGCGAGTGGAGCAAAGCAACACGTTGGCCATGGGGGGTGCCATGTTGGAAGAGATTTAACAATGGTCAAAATAACTGGGGTCAGACAACTCCGTTTTTCTACGTGCTCTAACGTGATTGGCTTGGAATGGTTTACTATTTATTTTTCATTGTCATATCGTGATTCCTACTGTGTTCTTTGACTAGGGTCCTCTTTCCTATAGCTGTGCAATTTAGGGAGACGATTGACGTTTCGTCGCCAACCTCTTACCACCACTCAAGCCGAGTGGCCTTCAAAGAATGGAGTGCAAGTGGACAAGACCTTGAAGATGACCACCTTTTTCATCACGTAATTCACAAGGTCTATGCCCCTCTTTGAAATCTGACTTAAATAGAAGTGCAGCATTCTTCGAGCTATGTTTTTGCAGACTCAAGAACACATTTGCACAAATTCAGAATATCCAACATGGTTCAAAATGAAAGGATTCTATACTGTGATTTTTAAATAAACAGGAATGAATAGAGATGCTAGAAAACATGAATCCTGCGGCCATTTGTGAGATGTGACTCAACAAATGAGCTCTACTGGAGATACAAAGCATCAATTGTCATGCGTGTGCTTGATATGCAAGATCAAACCCCCACTGCTGTGAGACCTCATGGAAAATGTGTGCATACAAATAAATTGTGTTTGTACCTTTTGATGAAAGGAAGCATGTATAAAAGGAGCACTTCTCAGAAATCAGATGTCAGATTGAAAATGTTTAAATTATAGATGTAAAACTTGCTTGATTTAGCCATAATTATCATACTAAAAAATTACATCTTATAGCTGCTGCTTTGTTTTGCTACATTCAACTAGTCATTCATTTGTTATGGTATTGTTAGCAACAGTTTTTTTAATTTACTGCATTTACTTTTTTTTTCTTTAGAGCAACTTTACATTTAATCAGAAAAAAGCACTATTCGTTCTTAGTTGCTTTTCCCCTAAGAGCATTTATGAGATAAAAACTCACCTATAATATTTATCTATGTAAGCATGCTAAACTGTCAAGAGACCAAGACAGCTCAGCTAAGCTGCTGTGCTGGCAAATTAGATGTAAGTTGAGTCAGGCATTTCGAGCCAGCGCTCTCAGACAATCCCTAGCACAAAGAAATATATTCTCAGGTTACTGAAATACTCTGAAAAACAGTATACAATACTGTGTGCCAAGAGCAGTCAGCACAATGAGTGACTGTGATATGTTATTTCGTTTTCTAAAAGGGACAACAGCATTTCATCCATATACAGATTATTGTTCTGGAAACATGGTAACAGTTATTTCAGACAAGATGGTGGCTATGTGTCTGCCTCACAGTTCAGAGGTTCCCGTGTCTATTCCAGCTCTCCGGCCTTCCTTCTGTGGCGCTCCCATTTGGACACTCCGGTTTCCTCCCACATTCCAAAATGAAAACAAGCAACTGAAGAGAATGAATTGAATGGATCATGGAACGGCTACATTAGCTCTACCTCCATTGATGTCATTTTTCATATTATAAATAGTGGATCCATGTCAAATTGATTTTTCAGGTTTACTTTAAAGGTGTCCATCATTGAGGGAATTTAAAAACTGTCTTGCATTTATGAACCAATCAGAGTGAGCTTATCAATTTTGGATGTGCCCAATGATCAATGGAAAGACATCACCTCTTTGTCTGCAGAGGGGCATCCCAGAATGCTTTGCTCAACTATCAGCGAGCAATTTTTTTATGTATGTTTTTACGTGACCAACGGACATCTGACAGAATTTCTATACTGATTATTACAATGACGGACGAAAAACAACTCCGATGTCAGTACCCTAAAACGAGCATCTTTTAGACAGACCGACGGACTGTCCGTCAGTGCTAACGGTCTGCCCACTTCTGTGAATTACCATAAACCCCAAATATTTGGCTACATTTTCTCCAAGTTCCGAAATCTAATTTTTATCAAATCAACATCAAATTTGTTGTTGATTATCACCTATGATTTTTTTTCTTCCATAGAGCTCCAATCAATTGCTCAGTCTCATTATATTTGCCCAACAGAATGACCAACTATATTACACAAGCCTGAGCTGGTGTGCAAGACGTAGTCGGACTCACCTCCCCACACAGCTTGTTTGGTTTAGTTCTCTTGAAAAGAGTTATTATCTCTAAAAGTCAGAGGTTTACCACCCGGTAAGGCGTAGGTAGTACCAGTATGGGCCACTCAGTGCCCTCCGGCTCTGTGTCTGTATGTTGGGGTTCGCTACGAGAAGAGTGGGAACACTCCTCATTCAGATAGCGGGACGGGTCATGACTGTTGTTTGTGCTTATGCGCCTAACAGCTGGTGATTGGACATCTGTGCTCGATACGGATTGTCTATAAACACCATGTTCTAGCATAGGGGTGTTCATATGTACAGTTAGCACCAGGACACTGTAGGTTGCCATTTGATGATCGACTTTGAAATTCTGTCATCAGATTTACGGCTCCATGTTTCGGACACTAGAGTGAAGAGAGGGGCAGAACTGTCAGCTTATCACCACCTGGTGGTGTGTTTGCTCTGATCTGGTAGACCCAAGCTAGAGCCCATCACGTGGGTCTGCTTGGAACATCTGGCAGAGTCCATGGCCAGAAGGAGTTTTATATCTCAACTCCGGCAGAATTTCTCCCACCTCCCGGGGGGGACGTGGCCTCCGGTGTTGAGGTGGCCAATTGAAGCTCGCGGCCGTAAGGTGGTTGGTGACTTTTGCCATGGCAATCCCCAAACCCGTGGGAGGACACCAGTTCTAGGGGATGCTGTCAAGCTGAACGAGTCCTTTCCGGTCTTTTTGACCTCTGGCATTGTGGTGGCAGCTGATAGGTGATGGCTGGCTAGATGCAGTGCAGCTTCAGCAGTCGCCGGGGCAAAAACCCGGATGTGGGGGCAGTTTGGAGAGGCCATGCCAAATAACTTCCGAACGGCTTTGAGGAAATTCTAACCTTAACCCCTATGGACAGAATCTGAAAGTTGAGGGGGCAGAGTTGAAACGTTGAGGGGGCTCAAGCTTGGTGGTCTCAGTATTGCATCTCTGCTTTTTGCGGCTGATGTGGTTTTTTGGCTTTATCTATCTAAATCCATTTTGATAAACTCTGAGCATAATGGGTGTGAGTGACAATGCTCTCTAGCCAAGTACTTTAGGCCATAATTTGCACATAGTGGCGGGCAAAAGATGTAATTTTATTCCATATATGTATGCAGATGTCCTTACATCACAAGAAACAGATAGTCTCTGTCACATTACTGGACATAAAACTCGTGGAACAGCGTTTCTACATCGCACATTGGCACAATAGGATGCTGCCTGAATCTTAGTAGAATGCCTGTTAGGTCGTTAAGTCTTGAAGAAGATAATTGTTCAAACTTATTCCTTCATCTTTGGCTGACTGATCGAACAGGACGCACAGTTTCTGGGATGAAAAACAACGTGATGGGGAATGTTGTTTGCCTTGGTTTCCAATATCATTAACTTCTTCAACATCGCCCCTGTCAATAACGTCCTTCATGTATGCTATGTAGTCCTTTTTGTATTTCTGGTCTATTCAGAACTTTCGCTTTAAGTGTTCAAGTCTGATTTCAGCAAGCTTCCTGTTTGGTAAATGTGGCCTTTGTTTAAATGGTAGAGGCATTTCACAGTGTCCTTGTTTGTTTTGCCTTATCCCTTCCTTGGGCTTATTCAAAAAAGTGAGATCCTCTTGTGAGACTGTTTTGTCACTTGCTTTAGAGTCATTGAAATCTGACTCTAGCACATTTATCACCTTAATCACCATAAGAGCTGAAACACAATTAAATGGGTTCAATTACAAACTTAGTAAAACATTGCTCCACTTATACACAAAACATAAATGAAATGAAATATTAATTAATAAGCACACCGTTTGCCTCTTCAAAGGGACTTGCAACACTGCAAAAATCTAAATAAATACGATCGTTACTCTTTTGAAAATATGGTTACTTCAGGATTATAGGACTATAGTTCTCTCTGCAACATATTCAATTCCTTGTAAAAAAAATAAATAAATGATATTCTTATATTAAACTGTGATTTGAAATTTAGTGTGTCTACTCTTGGTAGACTTAATAATACTATGTGGACAAATAATTTTAAAATCCCTTTTATTTTTAAGTTTTGACAGTTATATGGCGATACGTTTGAATTGCCGATGCGGGTTTATTGATGTTTAAATGCCCCGTAAAATAGCCCGAGTTGTACACAATAAAGATGTACGCCCAGTAATGCATGTGCTTCTGAGGGGTACCGTATTTTCCGCACTGTAAGGCGCACCCTCAATTAATGCCATATTTTAAATCTTTTTCACTCACAATATAGCAATACTCAAAGTAATAACAATAATAACAAATAATAACTCTAAACTCTTAAAATCATAATAACTCAATGTCAATACAAACAACCTTGTTCAACTGTAAACACACAAAAGAAACAGGTAAAGCTTACTTTATCAGTTCATTCCCATCTACGAATCCCAATCTCAATATTCATCCAAATATAAGGCGCACCTGATTATAAGGCGCACCATCAGCTTTTTTAAAAAAAAAATAAGGCTTTTATGTACACCATATAGTGCGGAAAATACGGTATTTATTTGAGTCGGATATATATATATATATATATATATATATATATATATATATATATATATATATATATATATATATATATATATATATATATATATATATATATATAATAACATTTCTCTATTTTATCTTACGATGTGATGGAGGTACAGTAATGCAGTATTAAGAGGTGGAATCAGTCACTTGAGCCCCCACTCAAGTCCTATGTCCCTAATGCACTGGCTGCTACTGCAAATGTGCAAGGAAAGTAACTCCTCTTTGTTCTTAAATTAATGTTAGGCTATGGCTGACTGCCATTACTGTTATGTTACAGGTTTTATATAGCGGATGTCACTGTCACCGTTCTGCTTACACACCAAACACCGCCAAATCACAAAATTATATCTCAATGCTCTGAACAACATTAAAAACAAGAACACAGACACATGAACACACAGACTGCAGAGCAGACAACAACTAGACAAGAAACAATCAACAGTTGCTATAATCCATCGATTTTCAACTGTTTGTCCTCACAAGGGTCTCGGGTGCCTATCCCAGGCTTTTTGGGCAGTAGTGTGCAATGCGATATACAATTGAAGCTTATTAATAAAATTTTACCTTTCCAAAATGTATAGACTCACTGAACTGAAATAAACTGAGTAAATGTGGCTTTCAAAGGACACGAGGAATCCTCTCCACACAAACTACAAGTCTCATAGGAAGTAGGATACAGGAATGTGTCCTTAGTGTTGCTTGGCAGCATAACAAAAGGCCCATTAAAGCTAATTAACATCTGTTTCTGGCTCTTCAGCGTGATTTAGACTGTCAAGATTCCTTTTGCCCAAACCGACTGGCAGGCGCCAGCCGAGGCAGGAAGGAAGCTGTCGTTCCTGCTTTGCACACAAACTCAACTGCGGGTACACAAGCCGGGTGCCACAAGGCAGATCTGAGCTCAAACTGTCTCACGGATGCTGCCCTGCACACACATACACACGCGCACACAAAAATGAGCTGTTTATAAAAGCAGCATTGTTAGGGTTTTTGTCATCATACACTATAAAATCCTTATCTTGGTTTTACATGAGCTTGTTCCAGTTGAAAGTAGTTACACATTTAAATTTGATTAGGCTACATATAATATTAATCATTGTTTTTAATTTTTATTTTTAAAAGATGCTGGAAGTCTTTTAGCAAAAACTCTTGCGATAAAACTACTTCTAAGCAGTTTAGTTGAATCTTAAAAATATATTAAGACCAGCATTTCACTTGCTTCTTGATCAAACACAATCATGACATTTTGGAAATGGTAATACAATTTATTATTTGTATTATGAGTATTATTTTCTTAATACTCCTTCAAAAGATAAGGCAATAGGTACTGTTTGGAATTTGTAGGATTTAGATAAAAAGTCTGGAAATCAAATTGTCTTGTATTTGGGTTTCCTTTATTTGAAGGTTCAAAGACACAAGTCTTAGGAGAACAGTCGGGTGTTCTCTAAGAGAGTGTGAAGGGACACGTAAAAGTGAAGATTCTTATTCACCCATTGGGAGTGAACGCCTACAAGATGAAAACCAGACCTAAACACGCAAAAGAAACAGTTCTTTGTTCGACATGCTTATCAGTATTTTGAGTGGAAGTAATTTACAACCCAATGGGAGGCAAAACCCTAAAGAGTGTAAGTAGGTGTCTTGAGCTCGCTGACCTGTCAGGGTCATCTTATCCTAGCTGCACAAATATTTCTCATGCATGGTTTAGTGAAAAGGTCTTTGTTAAACCAATGCCAGGTGGTCAGTGAGTAACATCATGTTAAACTAATATAGGCTAAATACTAATTTTCCATAACAGTGCATTTGCAATACGAAAATCTGCTACTACTTTAATTAAATATCGTTCCCAAAATGCAAGTTTTATCTTTCTTACAATGCAGCAGTCAGGCACGTTGTGGCCAATACGACTGCTCAAGCTTTATCAGCTCAGCAGACAATAACGATTCAGAATGTGGCAAGATCTATCATTGCGGACCAGGGATTGTAATACAAGGCCTTAGATTGCAAACTAGATGGGCCACTCAAGGGGAAAGAGCAGAATTTGCTAGAACCGTGCAAGCAGGGTAAAGCTGCATAGTGGAGCAGCGGAAATGAAAGGTGGCCATCCTCCGTCTCATTCCGACACAAAGGAGAGCTCATGCTTGACTGAAGAGGAGATGTTAGAGAGAAAAGTGGATGGATGGGCTCTGTGGAGAGAACGATTGAGGGGAGATTTCAGACAGGGGATTGGAGTTATAAGTGGGGGGGGGGAACGTGGTTGTCGTCATCACCAGTTGTGACTCTAGTGGCAGTTACCAGTATGTGTGACATGTGTGAGTGCAATTCTGGGGGAGTTGTGACAGCTGCACCACCCCAAAATAAAAAATGATGTGAGCTGAATCACTATTGGTGGCGGCTCGGTGGAAGAGCGATTAGCACGTTCGCCTCACAGTTCAGAGTCACAAGTTCAAATCCGGTTCGCTCTGGATATCCTGTGCAAAGTTTGCATGTTCTCCCCGGGCCCACATGGGACCTCTCCGTGTACTTTGGCTTCCTCCCAAACTCACAAAACATGCATGCATACATTGTAATATCTGTGTTGTGAGATCACAGTATGTTGTAAATACATTTGCAGTATATTGCTGTAATCTTTACCGTGAAAAATATTTTTAAAAAATGTATCCGTTTACTGTGAAATCGCAGTGAACATTTTTACAGTGCATGTTAGTGCACTCTGGTCATTTCAGTCAAGGTAAGGGCATCAAGGTAACTGCTGGAGTCAGTTAAGTTTCCTCCATTATTTGTTTGTGTGTGTTACGGGTTCAGTAGGGTGGGCCACAACAACAATTATGTTGTACCTGTTAAAGTAGAAACGAAGGGCAAATGAGGACAACATAACCTGCCTCCTTCCCAGATTGTGTCAGTTTTGTTGTCTTTTACGTCCCGACAAAGAAACACTCAATCAACTATTTCCGTTTTATATATTTCTCCAAAGTAACGCAGCGTGAATTATTTCTACATAGGTATTTTTGATTTAAATCGACATAAATATGAGGACTACTACTCTGTAGTAGTAAAGTTTAATTTTTAAATATGACTAAAAAGTCATTCTTTTTGTTATCTTTACCACCTCTATTATATTGATTGTTAATAACTCCACAATTGTGATAATAATCCTGAGATGTCTCTGACTTGACTTTCTAGAAAGGGGTGCGTGGTGACATCATGACACACCGCGTCTCCGATGTAGTACAGAAGCCTACAGGAAGTGGATCAATTTCCTTTCATCTATAATATTGATCCTGGAATATTTTCAGTATATTCTGAATTAAAGTAAATGAGAATCCTGATTGTGTGAATTGATTTTTTGGTATACCCATATCAATGTCAAGGAAGTTTGACATCCTTGTCCTGTGTAGTTGGTGGAGGAACTAAAGGTAGTTTGTTGGGAGAGGTTCAATGAGAGTGTCATGAAAATGTATGGCAAACGGGCAGGTTGTCAAACAGAGCACTACCCACACCTATCGTACATAAGAACAACAGAGCAATGAAATGAAAAACAACTGGTAAGCAACCAAACATACCTCAAGTATGACAACAGGAGAGCAAAAACATAATCGGTTTGGGGGCCGCCATGGAAGCTTGGAATGCCAATGTGTGATGCCGAGTGTACGTGACATTGTCTAATTGTGAGCAAGAAGAAAGATGACCTTCAAAAATAGAGCCAAGCCTTCAATGGAAGAACTATGTGATAGGAATACACAGCCATTCGAGGGAATGACTAAGTAGCAAGTCAATTGACCTTTAAATGTGACACAGCAAACCACATTTACTTAGACATTTATTGTTACTGATATATTCATACTTTCATGCATCTCATTACACCAATTTAAGGTACACGATCTAAATTTCTCTAGTTTCACAGAGGAACAGTAAAGATAATATTATAGTCTGGAAGAGCTAAAGTGGATTTATGATAATAGCCAGCTAATGGGGCAGAATCTTAGAATAATGACTGAAATTTATGAGTCAGAATCATTCATATCAATTCAGTGAAGAGCATATAAGTCTCTCTTGTCACCTTATACATGGTTATACTGCACCATGGCAAAAACGACCACTGCTGATTTCTCTGAGGTGCGACTAACTGATAAAATTGTTTGCACTACTGCTCCTGGTGGCAAAAATAGTGAAGAGTCAGTCACTCTTCTTACCTTTATTTATTGGCATTAAAAAAAGCATGATGTGTTTCATTGCAAACTCCTGTGGCATATCAACACCATTGGAGCTCATTTCGAGCGAATGATTCATTTTATAGTTTGGTGGATCACACACAAGCTTTATTTTACTATTAATTTTACTATTAATACATGAGGCTAGATAATCGTTCCTGTTCACAAAATCAAGCGTCAGGCATGATATGACGTCAATTAACCTTCGCAAGAACAAGGCGAGAATGCGCAATGGAATTCTGCAGCGAAGTCATGCAGCTTTTGAAAGTGTTGATTAGGTTTTAAATGTGTCACAGCGCAAACCTAGGCCGTCGTTGAGTCATACTTACCTGCAACAGAGGGAGAAATGAAACATAAAGAGTAGGGACTCATTCACAATGTGCTCGAAATAATGATCATAAATCTTTTCTAAAAAGGAGACTGACTGAAAGTGACTGATAATGCTTCCTATATGCATGCAGTTGCATACATTTCATGTTTTGCCCATACCTTCAATGTAGTTACTTATTTTCAAGTCTTGTTTCTCATAACTATACCACGAAATATTAAAATTTTCTGTATGTATGTATGTATGTATGTATAGTATGGATAGTGTTGTGACAGAACCAATCTTCCCATTTACATTGTTGTTGCATTGGCAGATGCCCAGTTCAAATAGGACATCTATCACCTTGTTCCTTTTATTTATTCCCATGAAGTTGACTAACAAAAAAACATGAGGATTAAAAGCCAGTTCACTCTGAAAATAGCTTTATTAAAAGACTCTTTCAATCCATATAATTGAACTACTTTCGACGACATAAATCAATAGACAAAACAAAACCCGACCCGGTTGGTTATGGGACTACTAATTTTATTGATTAGACAAAACAACCAATGAACTTGGTTATAGAGTGTACTGTACCTCTTTGTAACTACAGTATTTCCAACACTACATAGTTGTATTTTGCAGTCAGATCCGACAGGTCAACTGGTTTGAGTTTAAATCTGGGCTATGGCTATCCTTCTGTGGGTAATCTGGGTTCCTACCACATTCCATCAGTTTATGCAGAAGGTATATTAATCACTGGAAGTTGTCCCAATTGTGAATGTCTGTTCATTTTTAGATGCGCCGTGAGTGGCAATTTTTTTATCTATTTTTTTTACTTATTACTATCTAGGTCAAAATAACCATTTTGAATCAGTTGGGCCTATCACCAATATAGATCGGTCGAAAGCACTACCATTTTTAATTGTTTCAACCAAAGGATAGGTTGGACACATAACTACCAAGTACATTGTTCAAATTTAACCTTTTTGTTTTGTTGTTGTTAAAGTTGACCAATGTGTTTCTAAACTGTTTTGATTCTTACCGTTAGCAGTGACCAGAATTCATGCAAATGTCCAGGGTCACTATAAGCCCGCATAATGGGGATGGGTTGCCATGCAGAATATTTACTCTACACATGATATTAAATATAAGAAAAAAAGTAAGGTATGCATTGATGTATTAGTGGTGATGGGCAGAATTCTTGCAACTTCAAAACCATCTTTTTTTTTTTTTTTATTGTTAAAAAAAGTGTTTTTCTGACCTGCAAGCAGGTCTTTAGTATTTCTCTTGTGAATGTGTTGTGATTGAGGCTTATTTAATAAGTTGGTTTGAGTTACTGAAACTTTTGCCACTCCTCTGTAACGTGGCTATATTCCGAGAGCAGACCATAGGGTACTCTTCTGGAATTTAATGAAGTAGAATTGCAAGCAGGTAATTTGCCATGTTGACTCACTCCCTCAAGTCTTACAAAAGTACCAGAGTGACACCCATTGCTCTAAAATGGGACCCGGCTGATCAGCTTCACATGGTCTTTAACGGCTATTGCTGCCACCCTACATGAGAGCCTGCTGCAACTCACTTAGAACATCGAATTTAGCCATCTGCTGGCACTTGACTGGCTCATTTTGGTGCTGTCGTGTTGCAGCAGAGCAAATTGTTGATCTGTTAATGCACGTCTAGTTGAGACCAACTTATCTGTATCTTATATCATACATGCATCTTTATTATACTCATGCTTGTGATTTAGGGTTACAATACAGTTTGCATACAGAAAAAAATCGATGATCTGTGGTAAAAATCGTAAGAATCGTTAGAATCAGCACTTACTTGTCACTGTTAAATTAATAAGTGAACACATAAGTGCTAAGATCCTATTGGCCAACGGAAAGAAGTTTCTGGATCTCAATAAACAATTTTTAAATGTAATTATATATATATATATATATATATATATATATATATTAATAAAGCCAAAACATCAGCATTTATTAAACTGATGTAGATAAGTCCATCATTCTATTTTAAGCCTTCAGTCAGTGGCGCCAAGATTGATTAGAAAATGATTGAAATATTGTCCGTGTGGATTTGCCATAACCAAGATACAAATGGAAATACTGTATGTTTATGTTGGGTATCGACTTTTCTGTGCCTTTTTCTATCGTCTTCAAAGCAGGAAAATATTAAATATTGGCTGACACATTTATTTAGGCTGCAAGAGGTGAAAAGAAATGAGGACATTTAATCCTCTCACCTGTTCGAAAAATACAAAATCCTGTCTTAACGGAGGCTTTGTAAAGACTACGTTCCCATGTCTTCAGGCAGAGTATAGTCGTAAAGTGGTTGTGGGTGTATATTGTTCAGGAGTAAACCAACCTTTATGAGCAAATGGCTTTTAATTGCTCTTCTCCGTTGTGGTCAAACAGCTCAATAAAATAACTGTCATAATCCGTTGGAGTGACGCACAATGAAACCAAAGCATAAATCATCTATATACAGTAAATGTCCAATTCAACCCTGAACACACAGACACACACACACTCATAAACAAAAAAAAAAAATCAATTGCGAACAAACTGTCTGTTTAGAAAATTAGAAGTTAAAAGATTTTGAATGAAAAATTTGAGCAGTATTGTGGCTTACAGACTTTTCTGTGTCTTTTACTAATTAATGAATATGCTCTCTATCTGACCCTACGTTGCTGCAAAAATGTAATTAGGGTGTCATTTTTCTGCCATGATCTGGAATTTTAATTAGAGAAGCTACCCTATGCCCTATCATTTTACGATGGCCCCCTTGGAACTTGAGCAATACGCACATTCCCCTGAATGAAGTCTAATGAGCTAAAAAGCAGTTTGATCTCCACAATATTATTTTTAACTTTAAAATTATAACCATAATAAAAAAAATACACCAAATTTAGTTTTTGGCCAATATCGGGAAAAAATGTGGCATGTGCCAAATTACATGTGAAGTAAATATGATTTTTTTCTTGGTCATGGGGAGCATCTCAAGCCGAGTGAAAAGCAGCTGCAAAGAAAATATGCTCCAATTTGACACCACATAAATGGCCCCACTAAGGGGCGGAGTCAAAAAGCATTGACCAGTCTTGGGTTAGCACACCACAGGGGGTGATATATCTGATGGTGGGTCATGTTGGTGTTGTGTGGTGGAACGAAGTCCTCGGGAGGCCCGCGCCTCGTCTCACGTGAGTGCCCATAGCTCGACTAATGGCGAAATTCACAATTGAGTGAGCTCTGAGCTCCAACTAAGACCTTATGAACCTACTTTTCATCTTGGAACGAAAATATAAACATTTCCACTACCTCTTGGTTTAGAGCCAGCGCTAGATGGTGGCCAGGGGTAGTCATCTCCTGCCAGTCTATGGCAGGGGTGCCCGGACCTTTTTGACCTGAGATCTACTTTTCTAGCAGCCAACCACCAGTGATCTACAGGGCTCGTGGGTTCAATACCAATATAATGCATGAATAGCTTCTCTTTTGCAGTGATATCACTTAACAAATCAAAATGCACATCTGGGCTTTGGCAAATTCGTCCGACTGCAGTGAGAAAGGCTCACGATTTCTGTTGTTCCAAGCTGGGTAACATCCTCCGCCATAGCTTCACCGTGCGGTGTATCTTCTTCACGGCTGGAGAGCGACGAGAACACTTCTGCCTTATTTTGAAAAACCCCAAACAATGCATTGATTGCTTGAAAAAAAGAAGAATCTACCGCATATTTTTTTCCTCTTCATATTGCAGACTGGGTGCGGGGGCAAGCCAATGATCACTGACTATACTCTGAAATAATGAGTGATGGCTTTTCAAACTGGCATAAAAAATGACCCACATTTATATTTAACTTAAAATGACTATATTTGTTTGTTGTTGTAACATGAGCATATTGAGTCAATAGTTCTGATCAAAAGTTTGCATCTGCTAGCCGGTAATTTGAAAAGTGTAACACTAATGAGCACAAAAACACAGTTCTACTCGTGGTCAGGTCAGCTATTCCCATCTTCACAGTGTGAACTTGTATCTACTTCAATATTCATACATTTTCTCAGCTTGCATGCTCAGTCTTCGTTTGATTTTGCAAATACTGCAAATATTTAATGGAGTTCATGGCTTTTACATGGCACTTAATGGCACAAATGTTACAAAGGGACATTCTAGAACGCTTAATGTAAAAGTTGATATAAGAAAATTACAAGTTGTAAATTAAAAGACACTTGCACATCATTGCGCATGTCCTCACCCATCTCTGAAAATATCAAAATGATTGCATCAATATTTTGAGTTTAATGGAGTTTTAATGATGAACGATTGAATTGAACGATTCACTCCGAATGAGTAAATTGTTTATGTCCTCAATCTCCAAAGTTTGAGATCTGTGTGAGTATTAGATGCCCATGTGAATTTTTGATGTTTATGCGTAGTACTGCAGTCTTCTAACAGTCCTGTCCGCACCACCGATGAGGACCCAAAGCTTGCATTCTGAAAATGTAGTCTACCATTTAAAATAAAATAAATAATAATAATAGAAAATGGATGGACAAAATGCATTTTTTAAAGATGCATTCTACATTCTTAGCTGCCAAGTACACATTTCAATGTATTACATTAAAAGAAGTAATGTAACAATATAGTGATCTTTAGAGCACAACAGGGTTGGAACAAAATAACATTGGGCTAAGCAGGTAATATTATAAGTCTAAATGCCATTGTTCTACCATGGTGGTCTTATCTCAGAGTAAGCATTTTTCTTTACCTCGTGTAGCTAGCAGGAAGGACATGGGTACAAAACACACTACATTAATATAGAAAATGAAAGAAAGACTGTTGAGACAGAGCACACTACCAATGCAAACAAAGTGCAATTAAATGGGCTATCAGTGTCTGTAATTCATTGTGAACTCGGCACGGACCCTTCTGCAGATGTTATAGGTTTGGAATTAGCTCAGTGCGGTTGATAGACTTTTTGGTTACCAGCAAATCGCTGAGCACATAGACAACTGTTCATGCTTGAGGGTGACAGAAGAGTGGATTTTCATTCAAATAGCAGCCTAATCCTACGTCAAAAATCCCATCCCACCTTGTCTGTGACGATCGTGAAAAAAAAAAAAAGGTCCTGTCCTGTTCCGCCTCAATGAAAATGACAGCCATCCCATCCCGCTCTCATCCAGCATGACTCCCATTCCCATAATGCACCCATTTTGTAGGTTCTGTAGGACTTTTGGCTTATGTTATTTTGCACAAATGTGGAAAGAAAGCTACAAATGGGTACGCATCAATATCCACCAAGATATTAAATTGCAGAGTCATTTTCATGTACACCACACATTGTCGTGTTTTTTTTTTTTAAACAAGACTTTGTCCTTAAGTGGCCTGTGCACCTACTGAAGATGTTACCCTATCAAAGCGGGAATGTTTCTCTGCTTTGGTAATTGGATTGTGGTTACCAGCTATTCAGATGGAAAATATGAACATGTTTTACTGAGAAGAATTACACATTTGTTAGCTCATATGAGTAGCTGTCAGGAAATGTCAGGGTACATGTGGAAGCTGCATGTGGCATGAATGCACTTAATTTTATGAATTAAGAAACATATCATTAAAAGGTGATGTCATTAGTAAGCGTGAAGTCCACCAACAAGATCTTGCACCCACACCTGTGCACTTTTTTTCCATCCTTAATTCGCGATTGCATATGATTGTTTATTAGTGAGTCGATGTTGGTATATAATTTATAATAATTTGGGAGAGAGGGCGAGTCAAACTGAACGTAAGCACCACTTCGAGGTTTATTGCACACAAGAAAACAAGGCAGTTGGGTAACAGTGGCTGACTGTCACACCAAGGCTCAGGGGGACTCACAAGCATGTTTAGGCCAGTCGAACAGGTCTTCTTAACGGGGTGACAGGAATTGGGAAAGTCGGAGAGGGGTAGGGTCGAAAATAGATTCTGAATATAGGTAATAAGCATGCTGTTAGCCAACATACGGTGACCTAAGATTAGCGTGAATCGTGTCTCATGCTCACGGACTTTTAAACATCACCGGCTTTTAGGGAAGAGCTCAGAAACATCCGGGACTGATCAGCAGTCAATCACAGGACAAACACAATAACGCAGGCAATCTTCGTGTTCAAGCCTCCAGGCAGATTTGAATCTTTACTCTTTATTAAAGCTAATATAGGCAACATTTTTTTTTTCTAGAAGAAAGTTTCAATGATATTCTAATTCAATATCCATAACACCTACTGTCCCTTTTGTTTATTTACAGTGAAGTACATGACTAAAAAAGCTCCCGAAAGCAACCATCAAGTATGCTTAACTTCATAGAAACCCTCATTGAGTTTGGATTTTTTTTTCATCTTACCTCAGAAGGCTTACTCTTGGGATTTTGTTCTCAAGTCTGAGACCCTTTGAAGCTATTTTTGACTCTCAACCTACTTTCCAAACGACATTCACATTTTTTTCACCCACTCCTCCATTTTCCAGCCAAAAGTCATCATTTAGGACACTGTCTCAGGTCACGTTTGAATTTGTTCTCAGTGTAAATTTACATAGTTTGTCGAGATGTTGTGAATTGTGCTACTTAGCGTTCAATGCAGCTTTTGTGTTAATATGATGCATGTTGGTACACAGTGGAGTGTTAAAATTACAAACTCCTGTCCCAGCCCCCAGCGTACAATATCAGAAAATATTTAAATGATACCACCCACATTGACTTTCAGACAAAGCTGCTCCAACTGGTTCATTTCCACTGCAAATGTGGCAGCTGCTGTCATTAAATATTCATTGGTAGTCAATTAAGTCAGAGGATCATTAAGCAGAATGAACACTATGTATGTGATATCTCCTTAATTACAACCTAACGCTATATGCCCTCTCAACATGTGGTGATGACTGCTATTAGTATCTTTATATGATATCCGAGTCCAACAATTGGGAGAGTCTTTGTCATGGGTTAGCGGTTATTGTCGGTTGCTAGAGGAATAACTTTTTTGCACCTCCAACAAAATGTTTCTCTTGAAGCCAAAGTGTCCCTGTTTTCTCTGCTTGCTGGAACGTACAGCAGACATGTGCACACCCCAGCCTGGGACCTTGACCTTCGCAAACGAGGTCCCTCAGTGTTCCTTTCTATGTGTCCTCAAAATACTGCTGCTTGCATACCGCAACAGCTTGAAACTGCCCCACTTTCATCCCGCTTATTACTCCTCCTCTCTGCTGTCACACTTACTTCTTCCATCCCTCATTCGCTCGGAGCACATCCTACCCGCAGCCTGCAGTGAGAAACAGCCTGCCAATGACCGAAATCCCTCATTAAGCTTCCGAATGTGACATGTCAACAAAGACATTCCCCCTCCTTTGAAGGTGTTACTCGCCGTAGCTTGAGAATGTTTTCTCCGTGAAAACCGCGGGTTACATTCAGAAACGGCACGTTGATGCACACAAGTCTGAGCCATATGCTGTCTGTTCTTTAATTAACACTGGTGCAAGCGAGACTTATTATCCACATGCTTTTCTTTAATTACCGCTTGCTTTCCACTAATCATTCACATTTGAGAACTAGTAACATGCAGTACTTTCCACAAAGCCGAGAAATAATTGTCTCCCTTTTACTGACAGAATTTATGGCAATGGAAATAGCATGTAGCATAGTTTGCTTCTTTCCTAGAATGGTGGTAAGGTTCACAACTCATTTGCACTTCTGGTATATCCTGTAGAAGGTCAAAAGTCATGACCAATATCAAATCTGTAATCTATCACTTTTTGGGACCTTTTCTGTTGGGGAAATGTGCAGAGACATGGTAAATATAATTAAATAGTAAGTAGCATGCTTCCAACCTCTGCTAGTGAGTAGAGTGCGACACTAATTCCCAAAGGGAAGTATAACGTCTGTGCTTGAAGTATAGAATAGGAAAAAAAAAAAAAAATATATATATATATATATATATATATATATATATATATACAGATATCAGTAGCTGCAGGACTACTGCGATTGATCACATCATGCAACTTGCCGTCTCTTGACAAGATGTGGCTGGAATCTGAAAAAAAATCAGGGAGATCCATCGTAGCGAGAGAGGTGAAGATAAAGACTTGGAGGTGATGACCATGTTCTTTCAAGGCCTTCCGACTCCTCTGGTTGCTCTTCACGCCTGCCTGGTCAAGGAGACAGAGTGTGACACGCTGTCGGATGCCGCATGGATCAACAAGATAAGCATATGGCCTCTGAGATAATAGAGGCAAATATGTATGCTGACCCATGTTTGTACACATCGCCTTAAATCCGCCTCTCTGGGCTGGCATGCAGCTACAGGTGGCAAGCAAGGTGACACAGCGTCTCGCTGTAGGGACATGGGCCGGCCATATGCCTGCACCTTCACCAGAAGCTGTTTACCCTGTTATGCATATGTTTGCGACAAAAGTTTGTGCCACTACATCGGCTGTTCAGCCTATCATAGCCCAGGATTGTACTTTTTATCCATGGACATCTGTGATGCTGACTGTAATTTGCAGTCTTAATTCATCCTCAATATAATTTGGGAATGTATTCAAAATTGTTTGTTTTTGCCCGCTAAATACTATAATGAAATCCAAAAAAAGTTCCAAGTCAACTAGTTGGACCACAGCTTTACTCAAGGTAGCTCACATGACCAAGGGGGTTTATATTGGCAAATATTACACTACTAACACATTCAGTAAGCTACTGTGTAATGGCTATTTGCTAAATTTTGTAAGGTAATGATATCCCGAAAAAAAATGGATATCATATAATGATACTGAGCAGCCAGGGCAAAACTGCGAGGGGAAAATAAGTGAGAACAGTGTAATTTTATTTCCCTGATGATACTCAAAAATGTGACGACATGGAGCATTATATAGTAGAATATAATTGTCAATCAATCAATCAATCAATCAATCAATCAATCAAATTTTATTTATATAGCCCTAAATCACCGAAGTCTCAAAGGGCTTCACAGATGAAAAGAGGTCATGTGGAGACCTCTTTCGAGAAAAGAAGTCGTACAGAGACATCTTTTCAGTATAAGGTACACAACAGCAACCCCTGTCAAAGCTCCCAGAAGGGGAAGGAAAAACTCAAAAACCCCAATTGTCTTTTAAAAACCATTATATGTCCTATGCGCCCCAAAAGAGTTTAAACACGACATTCTGATTCATATGGTCTTTGTGATGTATGAATTGAGCAGCAAAATTAAATTGCTCTTATCTACCTCAGGGGGCTGCCATTATGTTTCTTGTTGTCTACTGAAAATTCCCAGTTGCTCAGGTAATGACCAATCATGGTTAACCTGTTTTCCGAATTTGGCCATGTGATGTTCACAAGCCAAGTTGTGATTTTGAACTATCTGGCGGTGCATCACTTGTACTGAAGTGATATGGGGGCTTTGCCTTGCCTCAGGACGGATGGATGGTTGGACTCTGGCAGTGACGCATGATGGTGCCATAACTGGCTTGTATGGAATGACCAATGTTGAGGCCTATTGTTCTAAATTATGCCCCAGGGGGTGTATTATCGGCAAATTGTGTGATGCCCTCTCTCCCGGTGGCCATTGTTAGACGACATTTTTCACGAGGTCCGATAATGCTCTTGCATGGACTGCCCGTATCATCATCTAGTTGTCTTTCTTTTTCTTCACTCTCTTGTCTGCCTTGCAACAAGGTAACGGTGAGCCTGCCTTGTCTTTTACTGTGGCCTTTCTGCAAGCTTTTTTTTTTTTCCTGGTTAGCAACCTGGTCTGGTTGGCACCATCCCCGTTGACTGAGTCCCCCAGGGGGGGTTCACTGCAGCAACCCAGTTATTCCTGGGAAGCTTTTGGTTCGGCTGCAATGGGGATGCTTGAATGGTATGTACGGTCTTGCAAGACCGTTTGCATTTCTCTGGTGTTAACAGGGCCTCTGCTGTGCTGGTGCACCTGTGCACCTCATCAGCTCCTTGTTCCTAGCCAATGCAGCGGTTTAACCCTACTAGGGGTTTCGGTTCCCAGCGGCTTCCACAGAGGCCTGTTGCTTTTGACTTTTAGTCTGCCCTCCAAATGGCTAGCAGCCAGCCCAGGTCTGCATCTCTCAAGGAAACAATTGAAACCATGTCTCCTCGTGTGCACCCCAGAGACTTGTATTCCCCTCACTTCCTTTGAAGAAGACCAGTGTATTCCTGCCTCTCAATCGTCACCCTAGGGTGGTGCCTTTTCATATGCTGACTACGTCCAACATCTTGCCTGGTCGCTTGGGGGGAGTGATTCACCTCCGTCTATCTGAGAGGTGCCTACTTTCATGTTATTGCATCTCATCGCAGGTTTTTATTCCCTTCTCCTGCAGGGCCCATCATTGGCAGGTCCAAGTGGTCTTTTTCGGCTTCTTGCTATCCCCCAGATTCACTCGCTCTGTGAAGGCCACTTTTACTCATCTGCAGTCAAGGGACATAAAGGTGATTATATACTGTACCTGAACTATTGGCTGATCTGTTGCAGCCTCCAAAATACTGCTGTTCGTTTTGTAATCCGGTTAGGCATCAGGGTAAACTTGGCAAAGTTGTTGCTGTAACTTCCCAAGCCTGACATGGTGGGCTAAGTCAGTTGAATATAATATTTAGGCAGCTTTGAACCCCACCCCCTACCAATATACTGAAAGACTATATAATAACCATTCACTACAATGGAAGGTTCTCTTTAAGAACCAGGCTTAGTCTGTGTTCATTTTGGTTCACATGGCCTGACAGTAGTCAGGAGACACTGGGAGGTTCGCTATTCAGAACCGAAGTTGCCCTCGGGGTAGCTGCTGTCACACGTTCACCAAACCGGAGCCCATAATGATGGAGCAGACATGACATTTAACCTCAGGTACTTGGACTACTGCAAGACATCATTCAAAACTATGTTGCTTTATAATGAAGTAGATGAAAGAATCAAAGAAAGGCCAACTTAGATCATTCTTTATCGGTGCTTAATTTTATTTTATTTTTTTAATTTGACCAATTTATTTGTCCTCTGGTCAGAGATGCAGATTTTCCAATGCACCCTACTAACTGTTTGTGCAAGTGTAATAGTACATCTGTACTTAAATTACTGTAGGCATCCATCTCGTGTGACTGTGGACCATCTATTTGTCCCGTTAATGAAAGGGAAGAAATCGAGCGTGGTATCCCGATTGCTGTATCTACTGTACAGTGGCACAAAATATCACAGAGAGGCATCTGTAAATGAAACAATAAAACCTGCAGTCAAATATTCAATTTTGAATTATTCCTTGCTGGACTTTTAGAGCAAGAGGGACCATCACTATGAGAAGTCTATTTATATATGGCCTAATTAGGTGGTAAGCATCCACTAGCCAGCCAAACCTGCGCACTCTCGCACAACATTGAACCGGAGGATGTAGTGGTTATACTTAATCTTTGGTGCTTTTTATAAAAGATAAATGCCATTCAATAGGAGTATTAAATTAAATAGCTACGTCTTCTGAGGCCTCGCTGTCGTTTCTGAAATGTTGTGCTGTTCAAAAGAAATGAGAAAGCCTTCATTTTGATTTTTCTACTCAATGACACTGTGCTGTGCTATATTAATAGGCTACATTTTGAACACCTTATTTTTCATTCCATTTATTTCCGGGAAATGTGTGGTTCATTTCAGTCATGTTTGCCTCGAAACTGTCATGAGGCCTTTTACATACAGTGTGTAAAAGGCCACTACTAACTGTTGAGAAAACTGTGTCGTTCCTCTGGGTCAGTCCATGATTGAAAACATGGTCGACAATTTGACCAATAGCCAGGGATGTGGGCTCTCCCCTTGCCTTCTCGTCCTCTTCTTCCTACGTCATTTCCAAGTTTTCTTCCTCGGGCTCCACAAATTCTCACTGCTCAATTTTTTCGCGCCACAGCAACAGCTTACCTTTGACAGATTTATCGAGCTCAGGCTGATTTCAAAGTCAAGCAATTATTGATAACAATTCTCCCCTGTGACTCTGTAGTCATAGACGTTTGGCAAAAGAGTATAAATGATAGGCTTAGTTGAGTATTGTCAAGCATTGAGTTGTTTTGACACCTAATTTATTTGTTTGATTCTAACCTTATATTATCTATGTATAGTGCGGCTGTATTTGTAATAGGCCACAAAGAAGCAGGTTATTTGCATTTGTGTCTTTTAGGTCCAGTTATATTTCTGGACACGAGTAGCTGATTCTCTCTTCGGATCCAGATCCGCAAGAGTCACGCTAGTCACTCACCAGAATTAGGTCATGCCAGGTGACACCTGAAAAGGTTGACCATCGCTAAAGTGAGTTCGGATGGACGTTGCAGCCGGGGACATTGGCGGGAAGTGATCGCTGGAACCGTGTTAAAGCGGAGAACATCCAATACTGAACAATAATAGCAGGAAAATCAATAAGAATTTGCTCATTCGAACCGGCACCAAAAGTAAATGACCGCAGTTAGGTCATGTGTCAGAGAGGAGTCGCCAGACAGTGTTCTGGCCATTCTCCATTCTCTCACGAATGGCTGCATCTTCGTGTCCTCAAGCCTTGAGCCAAGCACAGCCTGTACATTTGTATGTTAGGTTTGGAGTTGTTCTCCATTGGTTGGGGTTATTGTTTGAATCTTTCACAAAGACGGTGGGAATAAGTTTACTTACAGCAAGTGTTAATACGGCTGGCGTTTAACATTGAACTCGTGGATAGCGACTGTTAGGATGCTTGTTGAACCTCGTGTTATAGCATGCGGCAGCCAAGTGGGGCACTTTACTTTTGTTGTATTTTATTTGCTACAGCGGATAAATGTTTTTATGTCTTTGTTGTTTCACTTTTACACCTTTAAATAATCCATGGTGAATAAAGGGGAAGAATCACCAACAGGTGTCTTTATTGGAGGAGTTGTCTATCTGCATAGCTGTTGCGAAAGATACCGAGGGCAAAATACATAGCATGGAATATCTATAATATCAGTTATCTAATTTGTTTATTTTCACAGTCCTAAGTTTCTAAAAGCATTGTATGTTGTGTCAATAATTTGAATTTATATTTTCCAGAATGATTTTTTCGGGACGAAATTAAATTATATAATTTCTAGAAAATTAACACATACTATAAATTGTACAATCATATCCCGAGGAAACTAAAATGTGGCACGCACATGCAATTTTATTGTCAAGTTTATATCCTGGTGGGACATGCCTGGAACAATTCATTAGCTACCTTTCTCCTCTCGCTACCTCTGTCTCTTTGAGCAACCTTAAACTCAACCTCCCATATTGTCTCAATCCGAAGAAGCTTCAACAACCAGTGTTTGTGACCAGTGTGTGAACTGTCTTTCAGAAGTTTCTTCAGACCATTTGCCAAGTGTGATCAATTTTCATGTTATGCTGGGACAGCTTGTAATTGTGCTTTGACTTTTTATATCTAGTTGTGCATACCATTACACAACTGAACTATATTAGCATGTACCATGTTTTTCAGTGAGTTAAAATGTGTTGACAAGTTATGGCTAAGTGTGGTACAAAATAATATTAATAATAACAATAATATTGATAATAATAATATACTGTATAAACTGCTTGGTGCAGTTTGACCTTCAACGTGATCTGGCTAAAAGCATGAATAGAATTTTGAGCATTGCATTGACAAATCAGTACATTTAATTCACTACAATGAGCACGTTCAGTTATGTCTAGTATATGAGGCTTGGACAAGAAGGATGATCCACCTACATGCACTGTTTAACTAGCTGCTCCTGAGCCACAGGCACAATGCACAGGTCAAACTGTGTATTAAATCACAGTTTGTGAGCGCTTGAGATGAGACGCAACAAGCCATAACGGTGATGTATGTACAAAAACAGAGCCTTCTGCCCTGAGTGTGGGGGCGAATGGAAAAAAAAATGCACTCAAACTGAAATACAAAGTTTTCATGCCCTTGTACTTGGCACTTTGATTATACAGAAAAAGCCAAAGTAATGTCTCAGCAGGTTTGAGCATGTCGCAGGATGTCATTGTGTTATTGTGTTGCGAGAGGAAAAACTCTGTCATTAAATTTGCCCCTGACACTTTTGCAGGTGGGTAAAAGCAAACATTCTTGTGTCCTTGGGTATAGGCACCAGGCAGTTGTCCTGCTTGTTATCACTCTGAACAGCAGTAGAGAGCATTATCTGTGTTTTTCTTGGCACAATTAGGAATTTAGAGCTGACTGGAGCTTCATTATTGGGATGTTGCTGCAGGTTGTTGGGTTAAAACTAACTAATGGTTGAAATGGCACATTGGTGGTAGGCTGCAGGGGGGATACATGTGCGGTGTCTATGATAGGAATACATTTTTAGTGTACATTCCCAGCAAAATAGGTAGGTACAGTATGTATCACTTAAACATGGAAATGCCAATGTGGTCAGCATTACCACAGGGCTTTTAGCTAGAATTACACCAAAGATGTTATGCATCTCTTTTCTTGTCCGATATGCTGTGCATGTTCTATACCAGGGGTGTCAAGCGGGGGGGGGGGGGGGGGGGTCAATCTAAGAGTCAACTACAAGCTGAGAGCTGAAAAGCAAAAGTTGAAAAGAAAACCGTAAATAGTGTGGTGAATCTGATTAATCGTAATGAAAACCACAAATATGTAACTCAGAGATATTGAAAACATGTTGAAGCTTGACATTGAAATTACACCAAAAGTGGTTGGTGACTTACATGTTGAATCCCCGTTAGGTTTTCAACCACCATTCATTAAACCATCATCTAAAAGGTGAACTACAGTACATGTACATTTGTGTTGATTTTGCATTGAAACAATGTTAAAAATGAAATTGATTCAACCATATTCTAAACAGCAATATACATGTACAAATCTTGGATCAAAAAGTACAACCAAAAAGCAGTAATGCACACAGGCTCAAGATCGCTGGCAAAAACTCGGGACGAGGAGGCGCACGGATGGCATCAAATAATTTCTCATTCTCCTGCTGCGGCCGCACTTACGAAGAGCTCTGTTGACTGATGTTAGTCAGGTATGCAGCCGGGGACTCCACCCCCTCGTCAGCTGAGGTACTCCGCCTCTAAGATCAGAACAGACAGAACATAAGCCAGGAACATAACATTCATAGCTTGTTTGAAACACCAGTTTCTCAGTGTTTAGCTGTGATTTTGTCATTTTTGATGGGTATCTGAAAGTTGACTTTACTGTTATGCTAGCTCAGGGGTAGTGAACTCCGCTTCCTCGAAAGCCATATCCTGCCTGATTTTGATGTGTTTCACTATTCGACACGCCTGATTGAAAGGATCAGGATCGTTAGCAGGCTTCCAAATGGCTCGTTGATGAGCTGATTATATGTAGGAAGTGTAAAAGGCGAGGGAGACATCGAAAATAGGCAGTATATTACTCTTGAGGAACCGGAGTTCCCTACCCCTGTGCTAGCTAATGACTTCTGATTAATAATGAAATGAAACTGCCTCCCGCTTAGGTGTGCCGCCGTTGCATTGTGGGAAATGTAGTATTGGTGAGTGTAAAACACCTGCAATATTACATCAATATCAATTCAGGGTCCATGGATAACCTTCTTGGACGCTAGATTTGGCCAGCTGGCTGTGACTTTCACACGTGTTCTATACTGTGCTGTAATTTTTGGATTAATTTTATTAACGGGGCTCTCAGTGAAAATCTCCATATAAAGGACTCGGTTATAACCACGGGTGCACATAACTGGTACGCAGACAGAAATCACCCATGTGTGACGCCGCATGCTTCACATCGCGCATTTGCTTATCTACTTAACGGTCACCCATGACCAATGACCCTGAGCTAACAAATGTTTTGTTTTGTTTTTTTTTTTTTTCCTGAGATGTGGCTCCAAGATTTGCTGTGTACATAAGTTTGCTGACAAACAAGCTAGTTGAAAAGCAATAGCTAGGTGGCGAGACAAACTGCAAGAAGAACGCAACCTCTATGTAATAGTTTTCTTGTCTCTATGCGCCTAAGCATGCGTGTCCCATGTGTTCCTATGCGTTTACTGAGGCAGCTTGGATTGGCTGTCGGCGCAGCGTATCATTATTGTGATGGTGTGAAGGAGATCATTTATGTTGTCACTCTACCTTATGATAAACCTTATAATGCGATGGTCGCTGTGTGGGAGCGACAATGAGGTGGACGATTTTAAAACGTGCAAAGCAAACCCAATGTAATGGCACTTATGTGAGTAAATCACAAAAAAAAAAAAAAAAAAAGTGCACCCCCGGCATTAAGGTACCTTACTGCACATTCTCGGTTAAGAAATAAATAAATGGACTGGATGGACTTTCACTTATATAGCGCTTTTCGTCCTTGTGTACTTAAAGAGCTTTACATTAACTAGTCATTTGATGACGCAGCATCAGGAGCAATTGGGGGTTCAGTGTCTTTCTCAAGGACACTTCGACATGGTCATGATGGGCGGAGGATCGAACCCACAGCCTCTTGGCTGGGAGACGACCACTCTACATAAATAAAAACAAATAGTACAGCAAATAATTTTAGATTTAACACTATGAAAAATGTTCATATGGTAGTATGTAATTAGTTGCAGAAAAATGTAAAATAACATCTTAACGGACCATGAGCTGAAGAAAATTGGAAGTGACATGAATTTAAAATACAAACTGAAAAGCAGACGTCCTTACATAAGGCCGAACTGATTAGAGGGTGCTCTCTCGATTTTGCAGAAAAGTAAAGGATTTTAAGCGTGCCTTAAAAAATATACATTTTTCATTGCAAAGTTTAGCAACCAGCACCCACATCATCAGTGAAAGGAAGGATGTGAAAGTAGTTTCATAGGATTTAGAATCCAATTTGCAGATTTTTAACAATGCATCACATTGTCATTGACAAAATAAAAAAAAATAAATTAATAAACAACAGGTTGGCTTTTTAATATTTCTATTTTATTTTTGTTGTGAATTCTTCAAGCGTTCGAGTTTGTGGCGTTTAGTTGTTTTATTTTGAAATGTATGCTTGTCGATTTGTCGGGTTGCGCCGCATTTTCGTTTCCGCTTTTACGTTCTTCGTGCGTCATTCGGCTCGTGACGCTGACGCAGTGAGTGACAATGTAAGCGCGCATTTATAGTTTATTATCATCTATGTTGATAATATATGCTACTGCCCATGTTTAGTAAGATAGGAGTGTTTATACTGTTGAGGAAATCGTTTGTGTTGATGTTGCATTTTACAATTAGTAGTTGTTGCTGGTAATTGCTAACTCGCTAATGTAGGCTAAAATTACAGCATGTTCATACACTAACGTTTGGTAACAGGCTATAGGTAGTTCATTGACGTTAAGAAAGTTGTTGCTTTGTTATCCTTCAGATAATACCCAATACACCATATTTGAGCCAAAATGAATGCTGAGTTCAACGTGAAGTCTGATGTGCTCTCTGACCGGAGCCCTTGGTGGCGGTCAATAGGAATCCAGTAACCAGTACAGAGAAGCAATTCTCAACGTTTTTTTTTTTTGTAAAAAATATAATCACATGTTCTTTGCATTGAGTGTCGCACTCGGGGTTACGTTGCTGTGGAGTTGAAAGAAAAGGAAGTCTCGTTTTCCAAACCAACAACATGAACCAGTCGATTAATATTCAATCCTCATATCCACATTTTAAGCTGAAGTTTAATACCTACGGTGACTAGATGTTTTTACACGATATAGACGAGAGTGAGGGACATTTTATTTAAATCGCATGCTTCACCCCCAGCTCACAGATCTAGCGCCATCAGATAATTAAAACAGTGTTATTAGCTTTTCATTGGATTTTAATTCTCCCGAGATGAGAGAAATAGTTGATTTGCTTTGCCAAAAAAAGACAACTTAGTGGCATTCATCATTTTTGCGTTATTGGTACTTTGGCTTTATTCTCTTTTTTCCAAAGATGTCATCTGAATTGTGGGGTGCTGGGTACAACGCTGTGCATAAATAATTTTATTCAGAAACATAAGGGAAGTGAGACTAAAAAGGGCAGAGTTGTCGGCGCTATGGTCCATCTCATCTTTATGTATTCAGCTCAGGCTTGACTGAAACCTAAACTTTGCAAGGTTAAAGTAGAACTTTAATATTAAAATTTGCCTTAATGTATGCACGATTCATTGCTCCCTTATTTTGTGTGCATGGTTGACTTTTGCGGGTACCGTTATCGAAGGAATGCGTACACACCCACTCGCAACATGGGCAGGCAGTGATCCCTCAGGATCATAAAGTTCACAGACCGTTATTCATCAATGTTATATAGCCTGTTCATTATGTTAGGTGCCAGCTGGGACCGCTGTATTTTTCGGACTATTAAGTAATTTTTTTGGATTATAAGGCGGAGTCTCTTATACATTGCGGCCGAAAACGCAATAATGACCAAGTATAAAATAGAGGATGAATCACATGAACAGACGTATTCATTGAACATTTAAATACTTTCTTAAAATGGCAGAGGTTGAATACAAAATGGGCTCTTCTAGCGCTGTACTGTTTGGCCGCACAAAGCAATGACAGGTGGTGATGAAGCAACACATGGTTAAAATGGCTGGATTCCTAGGTTGAGATTGAATAAGTGTTCCAGAAGGAACAACAGCCAGCCCATTGGGCAATGCTTTGATGCCGTGAATATGGGAATTCAAGATTGTGGGAAAATAAGTGTCTCAAGTCTCAATTCTTAGATGTGTGTGCTGGGGAACGCCTTTGAGTACCCCCTGGAGAGGATCTTCAGAGACAGAAAATCTCTAAAACCACAGAAATACTTTAGACCATGTAAACTCCAAAGGCATTAGCCCCTCTGTGATAATTAATAGTTAGGAAAGTAAAATTCTAACTTGAAGAAATGTGTATTTATAGACTATTCAGAACAAAACGAGAGAGAGAGGAATGAGAGGAATTGTCGACTTGCAGAGTTGAGCGAATACAAAGAATGAATCACGCAATACTTGAGAACAATGCAGCTAACAGGTTTCCCACCGTTGTAGCCAGCGGGCCCAGACACCCCTCAGAGATTCATCACATTGACAAAATTTGCATCTCATTACTGATTTGGAAATTACCAAGAAGGCACCTCACCCCATCTGCTAAGTAGTAGCTTTTATTTACCACGTCTTGTCACTCTGTTGTATTTCTCAAGTTTATGATCGCTGTCTGATAACTGATTTTTTTTTTCCTTCTCGACTTGTCCTTTGGGATTGAAGTAATGTTTAAGATATCGGGCGTCCCTTGGTCACATACTTGTCTCGGGGTAAAAATAAACCTATTGTTTCTACATTGCATCACGTGCATTATACAGCTAATGGACAGGGTGGCAATGTTTTCTTTTTATTTCCTACTCCCGCAAACAGCTGAAGGTTGTGATGTGCACAGATGGGGTCGACTCCTCATCTCGTTTTACTAGCCACATGCATCCCATGTTCCGGTGCATCTGGGCCACATCAAAAGTGCCACAGTTGTGTTCTTTTGGATGCATGCCCACTGATAATCATGCAAAGCACTGTAGTTGCTGCGCCGCCCAAGGTAGACCCTAGGCTTGTCATAAAATGTCAGTTTTGTACTTGATATTCGTGAAAAAACTTTCATGACTTAACTAGGAGCAGTTAGTAGTTACAATATTACTGCTCACGCAAGAAGAATGATGAATGTAAAATGTATTCATCAAGAGGCAAACTTTTGTTATTTTTTGGACATTTATTGGAATTCGTCAATTTGTTTTGCACTCGGACTCCACCCGTCTGGCCGATCATTATTGATTTCTACATAGCAAAACAAAAACGAAAAATGATGTATCTCCCTGTCTATCTCTCACACACAATACTGTGATCGCAGCAGTAATCAGCAAGACACGGGCCCTCCTCTTTACATGAACAATCTACATCACCAAGTGGAAAAAAAATTAGCAAGATGGAGAATACGGGAGATTAGTGAATGAAATACGTAGCATTTATTTAACATAGGTACAACACATTTGAGAGAAAAAAGATGCAGGCTATATACCAGGGGTGTTTAACTCATTTCTCTATCCTCAAGCAGACCCGACTGGTCATACTAAAAAGCAGTTAATGTTAATAATATGTCGATTTTTTGCTATGCGCACAGGCCTGTTTCACCTTCCTCACAGTACCGGGGGCAACTGTAAATATATTGTTGAAAAGAAAACAAAACGGATACTGTAAAATAACTCTCTTTTTGGTCGCTGAGGTTGTTACGGAATTATTTTCAAGAAAAGGAGCAGGCAAACCGAACCAACGTCTGAGTCCATGTTTTTGTCTAGGTAGCATGATTTGGGGGGGAGACGGAATGTAATTGAAAAACAGGGATAAGGTGTAAGGCGTGTCAAAGTGGTGTCTACCAGGGCCAGGTAGGCCAGTTCATACCTGATCTGCGTTTCTCACCGAGGGCAACTCCAAAGATAGTCCAACCACTCTCAAGATGACCGGTACCACTGCCCGAGCTGTGTGTGGAGGCGAGTCCACCAAAAAATGTCTAGCTTGAACTTTTTTGCCGCGCGCACCAGATCATGCTCCCTTCCTGCCAGAGAGAAGATCTAGCTTCTACAGCAAGGGATCGAGCCCTTCCTCCAGGCCTGGCTCCAGAGGGCCGGCCAAGGAAAAATGCACTCATCGTAGGGGTTATAACTTCCACTTGCGATTAATATTCTAAAAGTGCCTTGAAGGCAAAGGTCATGTCTACGTTTTTGAAATACCTACTTATGAAAAATATCTCAACATTTTCGGTGAAGGCAATGGAGAAAACTTGGAACGGGTGTCACGCAAGAGTATTACAGCACAGCCACATTGCATAAGTACAACTGTCAGCTTTGTAGGAGGCAGACTCCAACATGCAAACATGCTTCTCCGTGCCAATACTTAACATCCTGGCACCCGCCGCATTTGTACTTCAACTCATAAGCAAATCACCCAGTTGAAATGACAGAGGGATTTTTATCTGGTTGTCGTCGAGAAAGATATATAAACGTTGTCACGTGCAACTGCTAGAGTTAAAAAGGTTGATATGAACGTCAGCTTTAAGAAAAAATTAGTCGTGGAAACATCTGCCCCAATGACAAACAAGCACTCGTTGGTGTACCTTTTTGTATTTCAACAGTTTTTACAACTCACCTAAAGTTTCCAGTTATTTCTGATGTCAAAAGACAACATGCTGACTATATGGATTTCCAGAGCTTAACTTGTCATATAATGAGGGTTGTAATTAATGACGATTGAGATTCAATATGGTAAAAGGCATCATCTTTTTTCTGTAGCTTTTTTCTTTTTTTGAAGCTGATTAAAACATGTTTCGAGTAAAAAAAAAAAACTGGCTTTAAACTTTTTTTTGTCCTTCATTCAAAATTATGTATCAGGCATCACATCTGAGTACCCCCCCCCCCCCCCCCCCATCTCTCTAAACGCCACTTGAAATTTGAAGTTACAAGCCTCCTCTACTTAAAAAGCAACTCCTCCATGCCCCTCTCTCATAGTGCTTTGATGTAGCAGTTTGGGGTCAGGAGTTCACAAAGTCATTAAATGCTTTTCTAATTATTATGGATTGAGCGCCACAGGATCGATGTGAATCTGGAGTGCCCAAGAGAGATGAAGTTGGGAGTGAGGAATGATGTGCTCAATCCAACAAGATGAGCGTTCTATTCAAGTAGTGGCATGACGGGAGCGGGAAATGTGTACATGAGTATTTCATAACAATATTCCCGAATGGCCTTTGGGTAATATTGTTGATTTCGGGTCAATGAATGAAATAGTGGTGAACGAATTAATTTCTGATCCCATTCTAAAACCATAATCTCTGATGGTCAAATTATGCAGTGTTTGCCATAATTATGTTGTACTGATCAAACTGAAGATATTCTGCTGATCAATATGTCCTTCAAGGTCATTATTAAATAAACTCACATTGGATTTATTTTCTTTTAACGGCATTTGTTCTTGTCTGTTCTTCAACTCAGGCTTTGACTGCTACTATCTGTGGCTACGACAAACTAACATTTGTACTGATAACCATAACATTACTTCTGATAATAGCATCTGAACATACAGAAATATTTTCTGATTCAATTGAAATAAATTACCCTGCAGTGTGAATTATTTGGGAAACCTGCAGTAGTACAGGCATAATTGCACACCAGGGTGCCATTTTTAATCTTCAAATATCATTGTTTTCAAAAACCTCTTCCCTTCCAGATACCACACTCCTGCATGTTTCTAGCACCCACCTTTGAAAAGAAAATCATTTAAGGTAAAATTATCATGGAAAGCTTTTTTTTTTTTCAAGCGCATCCTGCTGTTTTAACATTCGATATTCATCCCAACCATCCCAGTTGAGGATCCGAATGCACATTTGTGATTCAAGATTCAAGAGTTTTAATGATATATGCATGGTAATACTACACAATGAAATTCTTATTCTGTTCACTTACAGACAACATTCCACAATCGAGCAAATAATAAAGCAGGCAAAAAAGAAAAAAAAAAGGAAGAGAAATAAGGGCAACAATAATGAACCATGTATAAATGAATAGGCTTACATTCTGATCATATTTTGGAGTAGGTGGAGTGGAATAAACTATACAAATGAGAATGATAGTGCAAAATAACATGTAGTACAAAATAATTTGTATTTAGAAGCTTTCCTGCACTGTTCATGGTTTGTAAGTTGCAGGCGTGCGTGACTTGTGGTCATTTCTAAATAGTAATATTTAAAAAAAAAAAACACCGCAGCCTGCAGTTGCATTGAATATAGAAAACACAAATCAAAAATTGACTGGATATTAACAAGTCCATGGTGTATTCCAGTTCTCACCAGCCAACTGGGAAAAAAAAAAAAAAAATCAACTCTCATGAGAAATAATATAGGAAGGGCTGGATAAGTAAAAAAAAAGCCATATTTAAGTCTGATTGACAACACACACACACACACGCACACACACACACACATCTTGACCCGACAACTTGAAAACTCTGCTCTAAGGTGATAACACATTTTTCCTTACATTAACACATTTTGTACTACTTATCCTGTTGACGGTTGTTGGTGAGCTGGAGACTACTAGTTTAGCTGCTTGGACTATTGGCATTTTATTTAACAATTTATACTAACAATCAAATCAGAAGCTAAGCAAAGCTGAATCTCCAATTCACATAACATTTGTTATGTTTTTCAAACGTGTGAGAAAACTCCAACACAGAGACAGAGAACATGGCAGCTCCACACAGAAAGGCCTAAGCCAAGCTTGCATGTTTCTCATTAAAAAAAAAAAAAAAAAATAAAATAATTACAATATGTCACCAGATTTTTAAATTACTTTCATTTTGTGGACCAAAGTTGCTCTTGAAGAAATGATGCTTTTTGGCAATCAACTACAATGCGTCATAATCACCACTGAAATGGGTTCTGCGTCAAAGTAAGAGAAGAATAGAAGAGCCCAAACAAAGTTGAAAAAAAAATAGTCATAAAACGGAGCATCTGAGATCAGATCAAGGAGCAAGCCTCTCAGAGTAGTTGGAAAGATGATTTAGATGAGTTTCTTTTTTTCTTACTGCTTAAATAAATTGTCCTCAAATACTGAAGTCCAAACCGTATTGTATGGGCACTTTAAAATGTAAAGGCGGAGGCAGTTCCTGAGATGAATATCCATGACTGAAATAAAGAAACTATGTGATAGAACATTGAAGGCGTACGGGAAGAATTGATTGGATTTCATGAAACATGTACAAATGTTTTAATCAACTCGCACAAGATCCTGCACTGTTAGGACCTAATATCTTTTTACTATGTACGAATCACCCTATGGTTTAATATGTCCTCTGGGACATTAACATACGTTTTGAATTCCTTCCAACTCAGCACAGGGATGTAATTCTCTGAAGTATTTGCTTTTGCATGGCAATCTCAATCCGTCAATCAAGCAAGTGCAGCTTGGGTGTTCAGGATCTGTCACATTGCTCAGCCTGTGCGAGCAATGTAGTCAGTAGTGCAGTTCCAGTGACTTCTTTCCTCCCGAAATGGAAGAAACGGGAAATTTTCTTTCCAACAGATGTGCAACTTATAATTGTTTTTGACTTTTATCTGTCACACAACCACATCAAGGTTCGTTTCTTCTGATAAAAGAATAAACAGCCTTTTAAATCATCATAATGAGCTCCTGTTTAAATGCTAATGCATTTGGGCATTTGGGATCTCTGTCTGCAGAATTTTTGATTGGGTTTGCGCGTCCCTCACACACACACATGGACAAACGCACCCTCACGTTGTTCTCTCTACATTACTGGGCTTTGCAGCCATTATACCGTCAACGCTTTTTTTCCACATTGGGTTGCTCCTCTGATAAGCATTCAACCTCTTTTGCTTGTGCAAGGTTTTCATTATGCAATCAGCCAACCCTGATAAGTATTTCATTGCGAGCACCAAATTACGACGCATAACTTAATATATATATATATATATATATATATATATATATATATATATATATATACACACACACACACAAACACGTATTTACAGTCATACTCCACCAATGGCATGAAGAAGTCAACTTCCAAATATACCGAGTAATACATGGACATGAAGGACATGAATGCCTTGGTAAATTATTACTTTGAAGTTGTTTGCAGCGACGTTGTCACAGTGTAACAACTGCATTGCCTCATTTTCTTCTGCGTCTCACTCATCATTTGAATTAGTTGAAGTGGCACTTTTTGATTGATTACAAAGGGATACAGAGTACTGGTGATGTCACCTAGCCAAAAAACCCCGAAGCAACATTGCAGACAGTGCTTCATAAAAAACTACAGCATAATCACAGCAGCAGACAGAACATATTCATAGAGAGCTGAAAGCCTTATATTCACAACAAAAATTAGATGATTGACTGGAAGAGGTCAATAATTTACTTTAAATCGACCATTAACCGAGAAGTGTCCCCGGATGACATCCTGAACACGTTTTAATGCTTTGACTCCCAGCATGGGAGCCATGGGTTATCAGCCAGACATTAACGATATAGGCCAAAGTCATTTCAAGTTGGTTGTAATTTTGTGTTTTTGCAATCACTGAAAAAAAACAAAAACCTGCTGGCCTTACGACCTTAGATATTAGCCTCGACAAACAATGTGGCTCAGGTACTGTCGAATACCTCCTCTAGGTTTGAAGGTCTAGAGCTCGGACAGTAGGGAAAAGACTCCCATTTACCTCAGTTATCTCAATCAGCACAAACACCTAGGACCACATCTTAAACAATTGGATGAGTTGTCACAGTGAAAATTGATTCCTGGAAGTCAAACATGTAGAGCCGTCAGTTAAGAAGGTATTTGGAATGTGGTTCAACTTTTGACCTTGGCTATTTCAGTCATCCGGTGCCCCCAATCTGAATATGTTTAACCCTTGTGAAGGTATTTTGACTGTTTGTGGGTCATTTTCTTCCAGATCATCCTTAAAGTGTTTTAGCCAAGGGATAGCACACTCCTGGCAGTGTGATAACTATGTGGTCGTGCCATGTTGAACTTTGATATGTCACCGCCTGAGTGGAATTTTAGCTCCCTAGTGTCTTCTTTCCCTGATTTCCCTTTGAAATAATATGCCTTGGATGTAAAGATCAAAGGATCAGGCAAAATATGACACAATGGTTCAATTCTTTTCTTAAGAGAATAATTGAAACATGGAAATATATGTGCCAGTTAGTCTCCAGAAAGGGAAACAATTGCAGGTTTGCATTATAGAAACAAAGAACCCCATACGCTGGTGTATTTACTAAAAACTATGATCCAAATCACAACATACTGGTCTCATACGAAAGAGCCAGCAAGATGTGAAAACGTAATTAGAACAGCTCGTTATTAATATGAATCAGTCGGACGCTCTTGGTAAATGATTATTCATTACCTCTTTCCTGCATGCTTGCACAGCTGCCTAAGCAGTGTGTCGCTGTCACTGCCGGCCCATCTGTTTGCCACCGGTGCTTACGGCTAGCCAATGAATGCGTGGCAACACGAGAGCTTTCGCAGAGGTCAAAATAAAGACAAAAACTATCACATTTTTAACGACATCTATCTAACAGATTCAAAATTGAATCAAATTGATCAAAATTAGTCAATATTTTGCGTACAGTAATCCCTTGGGTGGTAATTGGGTACACAGGACGGTTTCATGTCGTGCAAAGTAAATGCTGAAATATTGTTAATATCATTTGTTTTTGTTTTTTTGGGGGGGAATGCACAAAAAAAAAGATCAGGTGCAAGAAACTATGTATGAAAGGATTGTATTTCATTGATGTGTCGTGCCGCATGTCATGCCTGTGTCTGCGCCAAACATCTCTTTTTGTCCACAGTTTAAAAGAAAGCCAGTCACAAGTTAAAGAAAAAGGAGAGCGATTCCCACTCCACTTTTACATACAGTAAGTCTTTGACTGACTAGCACTGTGTATCGTCTACTTTGAGGTAGACGGGTTTGTGTGTTGTAATGGTCCCTGAGCTAAACTGTCGGGGGCCCTATGCACAATACTTACAGGGTCACTTATGTATGTCAAACAGGTCCTAAATATGAAGCAGATAAAGCATGGCTCATGTATAAGAATAATGGATGGAAAAAGTAATATAGATTGCAAGGAACCACTTGTACTTTCTAACGTGATTTGTAGTCATGTGAAAGTAAAAAATAAAAGCACAACTGAGGAATATAGTTGTGCGATAAATATTGTATAAACTTGTTCCTCCTTGGAGGATGTGTGGGAGAAGGAATTTTAAATAAGGCAACGAGCGAGAAAATGCTGCTTTGGCACGATTATGGCGCACGGCTATATCAGGACCGAAAGTGCAATTGTATGTTTTCTCATGAACCTGAAATGTCAATAGGGCTACATATGTAATGGGCAAAACAATAATAATTCATGCAACATTGGGTGGAAATTGCATTCAATTGATTTATTAGAGGAACTTTAAATGTGGGAAGCACATCCTGTGAACAAAGTCAAGGGTTCTCAATTAGTATTGTGGTTACAACGTTTTCTGTGTGCAAGCCACACAATCACAATGAATGTGTTGGTCAACAGCGCTGTGCAAAGTAAGCGTGGTTATTGACGTTTTACAACTCTGAGATGCTCAGTGTCGCCTGATCTTTGAACACGTCGTACTGATTTTGGGGCCACAAACAGGAGGCCACCTAAAGAGCAGCCTTATTATACACTAATTGATATGGCTGAGCATAGAAATATCAATAGTAGCATGTGGGCTCCTTCCAGTTCTAATAACTTGCAAAAATATGATATATACATTTCAGGAAGAGAAGCCTCTCGTGTTTTGATTAATGCTTAAGGCTATAAAATCATAATGTTTTAATGTTAGTCATGATGGCTGGACTTGGGGAATTCATTAAAGTGACACTATGTAATATCTGGATCGTTATCAATTTTGAAAACCCAATATAAGTGTCAATAAGGTGTTAATTAATGTGTCTTTAATTCAACCAACATATATTTTACTATATATTTGTAGGTCTAGTATTCACTATCTATATTACATGGTGAGCGCCACCCAGATGGGGGCATCTATTCATACTGCTTCCTTTGTTAAATCCCATGGGTGAGCCGGAGTGAAACCAAATATGCCCAAAATGGTGTTGATATATTTGACATGAAGAGCATGTGATGACTCGTTGACAGCTTACATCTCGCACTTCACCCCCCCCCCCCCCACCCCCCCAACACACACACACACCACCACCATTCTGCCTTTACCCATCATTTTCCCCAATTGTCAGAAATGTTTTTGTCTCATCTCGACTCACTGTTATGAGGTGGGGTTTCTGGTTTAATGTTGTGATGGGAAAAGGGGGAGTAGCTGTTATTCCAAATAAAGGATGGAGATGACACCAAGTGAGTGACAAGGCAGACCTTTGGAAGGGCTTCGTGAACACACAATACCAAGGTCAAGCTATGTAGAGGACTTTAATTCAAATTTATTGTTGAAATAACACACACATGCACACAAATGCACACGCGTTGTATCCAGTCGTTGGTTTATATAAGTGCAATGATGTGCTTCAGTTCTTCTCCACTTATCACCATAAGTCACACTTTATTGCCAGGGCCACCTGAAAGAAAATTAGACAAAGCCTCATCCATTTGAAACCCATTATTCTCCCAAACCCAATCACGTCCTCCAGCAGACATTTAATACAATTTAATTTCTTCCGAAATTTTGTTGCGCTGCTGATGTAAAAGCGTTGCCAACCTTAATGGACAAGCAAAGCCCATTCATGTTAAGCTTTTTTCAATCCATGTATGTATTTATCTTTTTATTTTTCTACAAAATAGCAATGTAAGCTCTTTTACTCAAGTATGCATTTACAATATACTCCCAGTTAAAGTGATTATGGTTTACATTTGATCGATTATTACTTCTCATTTAAAACTAGGGGTAAATTATACTCTTAATAAAAGTATTATACTACCAACCAATGAAAACATTATCTAGTTTTATGTTAATAATGGGGGGATGGTCATGTTGTTTTGAAATGTATTTATTAATTTCAATAAACAGCAAATAAAAATAATGAAAGAAATTTTGAAAAATGGGGGCAAATACTGACTACATACAAGGAAATGTATCTGAATAAATCAACCCAAACACATGAGCTCTGTCTTCTATCGAACACAATAGGATTTCATAGAATGGCTCCAGTGGGTCACAAAACCACCTATAGACCAAAAACAATGCCCACTACATTGGAAACATATTAATAGGCTGGGTGTCACGAAGAAATAGCGGTCAATTGCAGTGAGCAAAATCCCAGGAAAAGTGGATATTTAGCAGTTGAATTGAAAGCGTTAAGTAACCATCTGAACATATAGAAAATAGAAGGATGGATTGACAAACGTTATTATTTCTCAAGGCTAACTGCAAAAATAACTTTATACGTAAGAAAAACAGTTTTTTTTTTTCGTTTCTTTGTTGTTTGTCATTTCTGCTCCTTGGCAGATTTTCTTTGACAGATTACGACAATGTCCTCAGAATTGAATGCAAATCTTTCTTTGAAAGTAAAGGTTGAGAGACAAAAATGAAGAAAAAAAAAAAAAACAACCCAGTGTAGATTCAGTTTTTTGGGAATATTGCTTGACATGGAGACTCTGCACAAAACTGCTGTTTTCAGATGACTTTTGAGCATTTAATTTGTCCTAGAATTTATTCAATACTTGGCTTCAAAAGCGAAAGGCCTTCTTAAAAGGTCAGTGGCGCCGCTGACTGAATTATTGGGTCAATCTTGTCCGTGGGCATTTGAAGGAGTATATGCTTATTTAGAATTTTATCCTACTTTTATCCTTTAATTGTCATCTACTTGACCTCATTACCTCACAAATCGGATCTACAGTAACAGTATTTTTGTAAACAATTTTTTTTCTCGATTGACATCGTTAAAAATTCAATATAGAGGGCCTCCGGTTTACAAGATTAATCTGTTCCGCTGTTGGGATTGTAAAGCGAATTCGCCGTATGGCGGGAAATCCAAACCTATGTTAATTATATAAAAAACATAAAAATTGTATATACATATTAAAAATTGGTTGCAAAATAGTATAGTATGTGCTAGTTATATATAATATTTATGCAAACAATTAAATTACATCATAAATAAAAAATAAAAAGGATTTATTTACCTTTACCTTTATTTACTGTGTTATTCTAATAAAGACTGAGACGACGTAATGTCAGTATGAAGCAGATATAGTCTTCACCTCCAACAGGAAAAAATGGCATCCCCCGACACAGCATTCAACCAGAAACAAAAGGCCAGTTGTGGCCATCAAGAGAACATATCAGTCAGGGTTTAAGGTGCTCAGACTTCCTCCCTCTTCCAAAGAACAAAGACTTGTGAAGACACCATCCCCACGCACACACCCACACGCGCCCCAAAAGGTTATAAAAACTGAATCAGGAAGGTGAAACGTTGCCATTTTCTGCTCCGACCTGTGGCAGGACTGGCACGAGGCCTCGTGTACTTTCCCACGCTGTCTGGATTAAATACATTGTTTCACTATGTTGTGGTATGGGTGATCTTTCAACAAAAATGAATACGCTAGGAACTATTTTAAGGCGAGAGGTTTTTCACGGTTCCTTCAATCCCCAGCTTCGTTTCCATATAAATCATCTTCTTGATGATTTATCTTGATGTCTTTAACATCACTAACAATCTTGGGATTCATGGATAACCAATTCAAGTTTGAATTAAGCACTAAAATGCATGATAAATACAATATTGAAAGCACTCTCACACGAGATCAAGTCTTTAGGCAGCCATTTTGTATAATACAGAATGCAAACTGCACTCCAGAACGGATTAAATTACAATCTATAGATTCCACTGTGTGAGTGTATTTTATTTTTTCAAAATTTTTAAAATTCTGTTCTTTTCATGTCATTCTATATTCATTTGATTGCGCTCCATATAGTGTTGTAGTTTTAAGTTGGAGTTTTTTGCCAATTAGAATTCAGCTAACTTGTGTCGCCAGGCTGTATGTAATCTGCCTGCTCCCAGACACTCTAGAGCATTTGCTTCAACAGTTGCGCTGTTGAATCATTTCCAAAACATTATTTCGGGTGCAGCCCACACTGCCTGGTACCAGTTGGTTGGGGACTGCTAAGCTAACTTGTCCCTACTTGGCCTTTTTTCTTTAACTGGGCGAACAGGGGCATGAGATAACCCTGGCAAATAGATCTGCTGGGGATGCCTTGTGTTTGTGAAGGATCAATTTGGTGTTTGGAGCTACACTGGATTTGCAAACTTCAGTTGTTTAACCAAAGCAGCAAGGAGACACCAAAGCACGGCTGAATACACGTGCTACGGTGCTTTTAAAATATTAAGGGGACACCCGAGTGCATATACAGGATTATACTTCTCAGTTCAGAGGAAAAGTGAGCTGGATTATGAGGTACAGCATACATTTTTGAGAAAAGAGAAAGGATTATGAGTATGATTTACGGTTGAAGCATGTTTTTTGTCTTCTGTCCCTTTTCTGTCCCTTTTTCCTGAAAAAAAGGAGGGTCTACCATTATTGACAGAGACCAATCTTCTGGTTGATCAGGTAAGCAGGAAGACTGGGTAGGTTGAAGTGGCAGAGGGGACAGCAGTGGGCTAAATGAGACCGTGGATGTGTAAATACCCATGAGTAGAGTTTTAGATGAAGTGTTGTGATTTAATAGAGTCTGACTTGTGCTGCTGGAAGGACGGTAAGCAGGAAAGTGAAGATGCTGAACACGAGACAATGTTTGTTTTCAAAATCATTTCACAAATTCTAAAAGCCAGAGTGCAGTGGGGAAGAATGGTAATTTAAATTTCTTTTCACACTGTCAGACACACATTGCTTTTAGCAGTGCCTTAAGATAAACTTTTGTTTGAATGTTGAAGAGGCTCAAAACATGAAACCTGCAAAGAAGATGACACAATTGCCACTATCAAATAATTTCTCGTTTTTAAACAACAAAAAGGAAATTGGCCTCTTGTGGGAACTTACATGTTGAAAAGACCACATGCGACTCTTGTGCTATTGAAGTAGTATAATCTTCTGAGGAGCACTCAATTTAAATAATAACAATAATAATCCATTATTAACCATTTCCCATTCCATAGTGGTTACACTTCAAAGCGATGCACCGTTCCTCGAGCATCCGTGTTTAATTGGAGTTTTGAGATGTGCAACTGATGTGCTTTTGTAAACAATCAATATTTCGCTGCTCAAAATAGATACTTACTGCTTATAATCCAAAGCAGTCATCTACTGGCTGAAGTGAAATGTGATGTAAAAGGGCAATACCATCAAATCCAAAAAAAATCAAATAAAACAACAAAAAACACAAGCCTTTTGGTTTTGACAGATTGAGGTTTAAATCTCCATAAACAAATGCCTTGTAATTCTCTGATTAAAAACAGATTTTACTAAACATCTTACTTTACCTAAAGTGTGCATAAAACTTCATGCGTATTATTTCTTTAAGACTTAAATTAATATCAAAGACATAGCTATTACTAAGTGTGTGTGTGAGTATATATTTATATATTATAAATAAGTAGCTTGGTAGGTTGAAGTGGCAGAGGGGACAGCAGTGGGCTAAATGAGACCGTGGATGTGTAAATACCCATGAGTAGAGTTTTAGATGAAGTGTTGTGATTTAATAGAGTCTGACTTGTGCTGCTGGAAGGACGGTAAGCAGGAAAGTGAAGATGCTGAACACGAGACAATGTTTGTTTTCAAAATCATTTCACAAATTCTAAAAGCCAGAGTGCAGTGGGGAAGAATGGTAATTTAAATTTCTTTTCACACTGTCAGACACACATTGCTTTTAGCAGTGCCTTAAGATAAACTTTTGTTTGAATGTTGAAGAGGCTCAAAACATGAAACCTGCAAAGAAGATGACACAATTGCCACTATCAAATAATTTCTCGTTTTTAAACAACAAAAAGGAAATTGGCCTCTTGTGGGAACTTACATGTTGAAAAGACCACATGCGACTCTTGTGCTATTGAAGTAGTATAATCTTCTGAGGAGCACTCAATTTAAATAATAACAATAATAATCCATTATTAACCATTTCCCATTCCATAGTGGTTACACTTCAAAGCGATGCACCGTTCCTCGAGCATCCGTGTTTAATTGGAGTTTTGAGATGTGCAACTGATGTGCTTTTGTAAACAATCAATATTTCGCTGCTCAAAATAGATACTTACTGCTTATAATCCAAAGCAGTCATCTACTGGCTGAAGTGAAATGTGATGTAAAAGGGCAATACCATCAAATCCAAAAAAAATCAAATAAAACAACAAAAAACACAAGCCTTTTGGTTTTGACAGATTGAGGTTTAAATCTCCATAAACAAATGCCTTGTAATTCTCTGATTAAAAACAGATTTTACTAAACATCTTACTTTACCTAAAGTGTGCATAAAACTTCATGCGTATTATTTCTTTAAGACTTAAATTAATATCAAAGACATAGCTATTACTAAGTGTGTGTGTGAGTATATATTTATATATTATAAATAAGTAGCTTTTACTATACTATTTTGATACCAATTTTAATATGTATATACAATTTTTATGTTTTTACTTGGGGTTTTACACGCATTATCTTATTAATATAGGTTTGGATTGCCCGCCATATGGCAAATTCGCATTACGATCCCAACCGCTGAACTGATTAACCTCGTAAACCAGGGGCTCACTGTACTCTTGTATCACAACAGGGAAATATAATGTTCTTATCCGACATGGAAAAAGACATTTGCGTTCTGAACTTCGGTGCCTATTACTGACTATAAACCACAATAACAGTAAACTAAAGTATTAAATTATGAATAAACTTTGCCCAATCGTTTTTACCAAGTCCTCACTCATCATTCATCTAGTGGAAAAAAGACTCACCGTTTTGTTTTAAATCTATCAGTATGGCAAATCACGTAAGGTTTGAGACCATGATGTCAAATGAAATAGGCATTGCAATACAATTTGTCCATTTTTTAATGAAATATTGGAGCTTTAGTAAACACCAAGTTGTTTTGAAAAAAGAAATGGCTGAAGTTTGCAGTCCAATACTACATGAGTTCATTATGGTATTATGGTTATTGTAGACTAAGGTCTAAATACATTTTCTCACCGCAGGATGCTTTTAAATTAATGAGTACCATATTCGAAAGATGCTCATGACACTACTATTTCAGAGACTACCCTGCCAGCGACACTTGCATGACAAAATATTGATCACATTACAAATATGAATACTAATTATCCCAACCTAATACAGGGTGACCCAAAAAACTGGATCTTTTTTCAATTGTGCATTGCTAGACATGAGCAAGTGGCAACACTGTGAGACTGTGGCCTTGAACAAGTAAATACTTTGCCATTTCAGTAGTCATGAATCAGTGGAACGGACAACAGCCCATATTAGCCATAACAATATTTTATAAAAACGGTGATAGTTTGACAGCTGTGCAGAGACTAAAGAGACTGTATCTGCCCTAAAGAAAAAACCCAACAGGATGGCCAAGAAGTACTCGTACTCCACAGAACACTGATGCTGTACTCTAGTCTGTCTTAGGGAGCCCACGGTGTTCAAATCATATGGTTAAATTTTGAAAATGATTTTTCAAGGAGCATTTTAAGTTTAATTTTCTATAGCAGATTTCAAGAATGTATTTGTACAATAGGATGCCATCTAAAGCTGTGGTCCCCGACCCCCGGTACCGGTCCGTGGATCAACTGGTACCGGGCCGCGTGGGCTGCACCCAAAATAATGTTTTGGAGATGATTTAGTTTAATGGTACGCGCACACCAAACGCGAACGATACGAAAAAGCAGAGAGTTTTGTATTGTAATTAATGGAGCTCACGTGACTGGGCGCGAATGCACGTCTAGCGACGCGATCGATGCGATTGGAGCAACGCAACGGACACAAATGGAGCGACGCGAATGGCCGCGCATGGTTACGAGAAGCAAAATTTCACCTCTGCGTGAAGTTAATTTTTTTTTTTACTTTTTCCGCGTTTCACGTCACGACAGCCAATCGACTTTGGGAACATTCAATGGCTCATGCAGGAGGCAGGAATGAAACATGGCGGCTGCTTTGCGGTCACCGGGAGCGATCCAACACGGCCAGCTGAAATTTCAATACAAAACAGAGCCAAGCAAGAGCACTCACCTGGCTTGTAGAAAGGCGGAAGCGAGAACTTGGGACAACTGGTATGTGCAGCATTTGCTTCACTTAACAGCTGTTGAACCGTAGTTACTGTGCTAAGCTAACGATAGCACAATACTTAGCCTGGTCTCGACCACTGCGAGATTGCGACATTGCAAATTTTGGCGCCACCTCTGGCCGGCGTTTATATTACATATATTACATACATAGTTCACCCCCCCCCCCCCCCCCCCCCCGGTCCACAATATAAATGCATTTCTGAGCGGCATGTTTTGTTTCAATTACGATAAATAAAATATATTTCTTCCATCAACCGGCATCTTAGTGACACCGACCAATAGTGGACCAGCATCTTAGTGACACAGTGATACATACCAATAGCAGACCAGCATCTTAGTGACGCTGACTAATAACGGACCAGCATCTTAGTGACGCAGTGACGCAGACCAATAACAGACCCGCATTTTAGTGATGTATGCAGTGACGCAAGTAGTGACGTATGAGCATGGTGCGACTCGCAGGCATATGCACGCAGACTGACCACCTATTTTGAATTTTGTAAATGTTCTGTCCTCAGTATGCATGTGTCAGAGTGTAAGTGGTGGACTGATTTTCACTATGTCATTGTGTTGTGCACATGCCCTTGATTAGATGGTTCAACACCTGTGCTCAATTGACAATGGGCAGGCACTAACAAGAGCCAATCAAGTTTGGCAACCTGGCAAAATGGGTCTATCATAAGCAGAGGTGGAACTACACTCCCTTTTCAAAAGGACAGGGGTTAGGAAAAGAGGGCAGAAGGTCTGGTTGGTGACTGCTGCCTGTGCTGAACATGTGCCCTGAAGAGGGAATGCATTGGAGCTGGTGGCGGTGTGATCCTGAGGATCCAGTGGCGGAGGCCTTGCTGATCCTCAGCCTGACAACGGTGCATTAAGCGCCTGTGTATGTGTGTACGCCACAACGGCGTGCGTTTCACTGGTCAGTGCACTAATTTTTGCCCTCCCCTCCCCTGTGGGTCGCCTGCTTTTTTTCCTCTCATCCCCCGAACGGTGACCATGATGTGTGGCCTCCGACCTGGAAAGGTGGCAGAGGACTTGTCGGAACCTGGACTTTTAATCTTTTAAGGGACATTTACATGCGTTTTCGGTGTGATGTTAGTTTTTAGGGTTGATCAAACGACAACTAGCCAATAAACTGTTTTAAGTGAACCCTCATTTTTGTGGTTGCTCATGCACTGCTCTCCCTCGCGATTCAAACGGACCAAAGGGTGGATGTGAGGGAAAGGTCGTCAGTTTGGCTGTCGCCCCATGCTCTTTGTGACAAGAGCACACTTGGACAGATAGCCAACAGTTCCTCAAAGAGACAAAGAAGCTGGAGTAATTTGAGGTGGTTTTCTCTTGTCTTCAGTCTTTTTGCCAGATTAGTCTCTTCAATCCAATATTCTGTCCTTCTTTCTCTGAAGCAATGTTATGTTTCCTGAAATTACAAAAATAGAGCAAAACAAAACTGACATTAAACACATTCATGCCTAGCTCAACGTGACTGCTTTGTTATCATCGCATTTTGCCTTTTAGACTCAGAGAACCTTGACGCCAACCTACACAAAACAATGAAAACAGGGAGGAAGCTGCCACTGTGACATAGCACCCAGCGTGACAAGCAAGGCCTCTCTGTCAGATGAATCAAGGACGTCCTGGAAACTCAGTGAAAGGTCCTTATTGGAACAGACATTTGCAAAGAAAAGTTGCAGGGGAAACAAGTGAGTCAACGCTTCAGATGTCGAGGAATCTTTTATAAACTAGGCACAGCATGGTTTGACATAAGAGCAACATAGCTTGTGAAGAAAGGCACTTGTTTTTGATCATCTTGTTTTTTTTTTTTTGTTTGTTTGTTTTGGTTCAGTAGCTATGGCCTGTCTCCATATTTGTGAGCAAAATTGTTTGGTCAGCTAAATTTTACAGAATGCAGGAACAATTTTCACCAGTCCGACCTGAAAATGTGACTAACTTGCATCGATTATAAAAAGAAGCTAGATAGTCAAAAAATTACATCCAATCAGACTGTATTACTATAATTGCAAAATTTAAATAAAACCCATTAGAGTTCAAATAAAAATATGTTTTAAAATTATGTTGGCATTTGGCCATTTGCATAAGTACACCTTAGTGCAGTTTTATATCTGTATAGTTTTATATGTTATTTGTTTCTCTTTTGTTGGGATGCATTCTGTTCTCCTTGTTGGGATACATTATGCATTCCAATAACCCAATAGTTTTACCAGGAAAAAAGTCAGAGAACAAGGGGTTGGACTCTTAATCTTTTTCGGGACACAGAGACAATTATATATATATATATATATATATATATATATATATATATATATATATATATATATATATATATATATATATATATATATATGCCTGAAGGTAGTTAGCATGATAAAAGGAGCTCCAATTGTCGATTGAGGGCCTTTCCCAATTACTGTTGTGCAGTTAAGCATGGAGGCCCCAAAACCACAGGTGCACAACAAGTGATCACAAAGAAAATTTATGTTTTCGCAATGATTCCTTGTCAGTAGAAATGATACATTATTATGATAATGATATAATGATACATTATTACTGCCAGAGGGTGTCCGACCAGGTCACTGATGGTCTTGAGACTGTCTAACTTGAATAGAGGGTAATTCATTTTGTTCACAACCGGACCATCCACAGAATTGTCACTTGCCCCTGAATCGATGAGTGCTGTTAAGGCAACATTGAGTCTAGAACAAGAAATTTCTCCTGTTAATTTCAGTCTCAGGCCCACAGAAACTTTTGGAGTTGGATGACAAAAAACATGAGGCAAAGACTCACTAGTTGAGCTATGCTTCATAGATTCAAATGGTGACCGGGGAGTTGAGACCCTGGACTCGTTCATAGATGACCACAGACGGCAGTCTGCTACCCTGTGACTAGGAAAAACTCAGTATAGACACAGGTGACGCTTCATTTAACTGTCCTGCTCTGCTGGAGTCAGACGGCCCCCTACCAGCTGCATTGGATCAGCGCTGACAGACGAGAATGGTTAAGCAATGTGTTGGTCAAGTGGTGGAGCTGTGTCTGATGGGGTTGGGTCTCCAAGGGGCAATGGCCAGCGATGAGTTCCTTGACTCCCATGCTCATTTTCTCACTCGCTCACACAGTCTAATCGGATGGTCAAGCCTATCAGGTCCCACAGACTGGAGGTCTCATCTCAGGCAGCCATGTCATCTTTTACCTGGAAACGTAAACACCTGCCAAAAATACTGCACAAAGTGTCATAGCCGCTTCCGCTGCTAGTATGCGGAACCCGATAGAAAACCCAGCCACTAATAAATTGCCCTGTCTCGTGTCCAATAACTGGTTAGCTGCCTCTTTGCCTTGCAATGGTTGGTCAAATACATTAGACAGGTCAGCGAGAAATGTCAGAAGGGAAGAACAAACAATGGCCTGACTCAAAGCCATAGACCAAGCCGTTGTCTTGTCTGTGAGCAAGCTAATTATCAAGGCTACTCTGGCTGGAATGTCGGCATACATTAACTCTTTCAGCGGCGAGCGAAAATTCTAAATATACGGGCCCTCTAGACTCTAGAGGGCCCGTATATTCAGCATTTTCACTCACCTTACATGGCTAAGAGAATATTGTGTGCTATGTCTATGTAAGTATGGGTGCTGCCATATGAAGAATTGACTTCCATTCTTCAGTTAGAATTGTAGGTAATAGCTGTTTTGTAAGATTAGATAGAGTAATTCACCACATAGGCCAAGTTCTGCATCGCAAGATGGATGAGGAATGATAGGTTCCCGGTTCCCCGCCGGGTTCTCGATAGGATGTGACAAGGGAAACTGACCAGCTTTCTCTGAGACAGAACGCTGGTTGCTCTCATTAACACATCCACACACTTGGTCTACTCGGGCTGTTAAATCTCCCTATGTTTGCATTCAGTCATAGATTCCATAAGGCCATCTACATACCAAGCCGGCATCAGTGGTTGGAACTCGTCCTGGGCTGTCATCTTGGTGTGGCAAAACACTTGAACGTCAGTGTTTGCCATAGTATGTCGGAAAAAGATTTGGGGCAGATTCTGCATGAGCAATTGGGTCGGGGCTGTCAGGACAATCTTAACTTTCAAAGGCTGTTTAGCTAACAAATTAGCACAAAAGATGAAAGAAGAACCACAAGTGATGAACCTAGAAAAAACAAACAGGGCGAAATTCAAAACGTCTAATGCACATCTTTATCAGTATACTTTATTTCGTTTGTGTCTGTTTGTTTGTTTGTTTTCACATCCCAGCATTGGTGTTCGCCATTACCTGGACAGAGCACGAGAAGATCCATCGTGAGTGGAAATAAAAGCTGTCTGTTAATATGCGTAATAATGAATGATGTAAGGTACCCCACAAATGTACACCACTTGGAACAATGACTGTTGCCTATGACAGGGAGAAGAACAACATCAAACACCTGCGCAGAAGGTAAATAATTGTTGGAGTCACTGCAGTGTGTTCATGGTAGATTTTGAGCTCATTTGCCAGCATAATAAGTCGGCGCTGCAATTTTCCACGATGCCCCACTGTCGGGTTGATGTGTAGACTAAGAGTGGACAGGGATTGTTCATGCAGGCTGACTCTTTTTCCTTGACTATAGCAAGGGCAGAACGTAAACTAATGGACTTCGACCGTCACGGATCTGCTGATTGTGTAAGCATTAACAGTGGCTTTCCCCTATCATCATCTTGAAGCTGTGATAAATATTTTTGCACACTAAATAGATCAATAATGATAGGAATAGCGGTTAGTCCTGAGTCTTCTTGCTCTAAAATGCACTTTTCTCGCTTGTATGCATGTACTGTAAGTTCCAAATTATTACACAGAAAATTCACTCACATACATTTAAATTAGTGAAAATAATGATACCCATATGCTCAGAGATGAACTGGCTCATGTTTCATGCTTTGTCCATACTATCAATATAGCTGCTCACTTGAAAAAGTGTATTGTCATATAGTTTTGCGATAAATTTTGAAGAAATATTAATATTAAAAGAAATATTCATATATTTCATTGGGCAACAGTTTTCTGTGTAAGAGTTGCACTTTATTTTTGTTTCATCATATTTTATACTATGAAACTATATACTATATAACCAGCTTAAAAGAGTAGCAGCTGTCCATGTGTTGTTTTTGAGGAAAAAAGTTATATTTCTTACAAATCAAATCTTAATAAATGGAAATAAGAACAAAATGGATACTTCGTATTCCTTTGTTTTGTCTGAAGTGGTATTATGGTTCTTGCACAGCTATGGATTGAAGCAGAAATAATTTTTCACTTAATTGAATAGGTTTAATTGAAAATTGTTCTGAATTGAAAATCCATTCTGAACCAAACCCGAGACCAGATTTACACACCCATCCCAACTTACTTCAGGTAGTAAGTGGTAGGCTGGGGAAACACACCCTGAAGAGGTCGCCAGGCAATTGTAGGGCGTGCAGAGACAAACAAGCTCTCACGCTCCCAATCACGTCTAAGGACAGTTTGGTATGTCCTCTCCATGCATGTTTTTGGAGTGTGGGAGGAAACGGGAGTGCCCAAAGAGATTGGTCTTTTTTTAAATTTTGGGTTGTTTGGTCTTTTGTTCATGTTCTGAGTTCATTTCTCTGCTCCGCTTGTGTTAGTGTCCCGTCACCATGATTACGTTCACCTGTCCGCGTTAACTTGCTCCCCTAGTGTTTGCCAATCAGCGCCATGCTCATTTTGTGTCATGCCCATGTGTTCCTTGTTTGTTTTGTCAGTTTTGAATGTATTTAGTTTCCCTATACCTTTCAGTTTTTTGTTGAGTCATTGTTGATGTTGCGTCCTTGTAGCTATCAGTTCCTCGTCGGTCTTACGTTGAGTTTGTTTGTTATGTGGTCATCTTTAGATTAAACTAGTATTTTTGATCAAACCCTGCCTCTCTCCTTCACTGCTTCTGCATCCACACCCTCTCCCAGAATGTTCCCATTCGATAGTTCTCTCATAATGTATTTTGTTGCTTGTTTGTGTGCAACAGTAACTACTGGACACACAGACGCATATTACTTGGCATAGCGTGAAGCGAAGTCACTGGGGGCCTCCTTAGATTGCTACTCACTAAGGTCACCAAACTTTGTCAAAAATGCCACGGTATGGTATTTGGGTTCTCTTTGGTCAGTAAATATGATGAATTGGCGTATTTGTAAATTGTACTTATTGTTGCAGAAAAGCCGCTTGATTTTTTTTCAGCAAAATTCTATAGCCTTTCTATGGTCCTAAGGTGCTAGACAGAATGACATGATGACACAGCACGATGAAAGTGTGTATCTGATATAACCACCTAGAGTAAGCTTCATCTTTGAAGGTTTCTCCGACTGAACCATCAAACACTGCAAACATTTTAGCTCCTTGTATGCTAGCAGAAGCTTGTCTGCCTCATCCTTCAAAGCCAATTCTCAAAGCCAGGGCGATGGATTAACAACCGTTCTTCCTCCAGCAAAGAAGGGCGGGCACAGAAAGGCTAGGGGATAAGAAATGACAACTCCACAGTAAATTAGCTGTTTTCAACTTCAGCTCTGGGCTGTTGGTTTCTGATTGTTTTTGTTTTGTTTTTTTCTTGTTTTGTTTCCTACAATCTTCTCTCAGTTCCCTCGGACTCAACAAAGCTGCACTCAGCATCATTGACGGGCAGATACAGCAAGATCAGAGAGTAATGAGACCCATGCTCGCTTCCACGGCATCCTCATCTCATGTCTGTCACTCTTCTCCCATACCCAGTACCCCCCCCCCCCCCCCCCCCCCCCGCTTCCTTGGTGTGAGGCCGGATGTAATTCATTAGAAAGCAAGCCAAGATAGCCTCTCCTGTAGAGTAAGAGAATAAAAACTGACCAATATGTTGTCAGTGACTGCATTGTTCCCACCCCCATACAACCTTTTGAAGAAGGTCTGACTCAGCTGAGTTTCAAAGCCCCGTCATGACCTCTGTTCAGCGCGTGATTGTTGTGCATTGCCATGCTTGATAAAATTCGAAAATACGACCATGCAATAAACGCAGCTAATGACTGAGGTGAACATCAATGTCAGGCCAACTCAACGGCTCAACGACGGCTATCGAGCCTGATGCTGGTGCACAAACGAATGAGGCACACATATGGAAGGATGGCAAATCTTATATTCAAACAGGAAGTGGCAATGCCACACACACACCCACACAGGCACACACGCATCAGCACATATTATTAGGCATCGAGCACAGAGAGAGAGGGAGAGATAATTCTTCCAAGCCGGAGGACGACGACATGGCAACAGGATTGCGTCACAGCCTGATAGCTCGAGGACGAAGCAAAAAGAGGCGGAGGGAGGCAGTGTGTTGAGAGAGTGGCTAAGGAATTATGAAGGTAAATGAGATTGAGGTGAGGCAGAGGGTATTGCAGGCTGTATTATGTTTTTATGAGCCAGCCCCAAGTCAAGGATCAAACAAGGCCTTTAAATCACATCCAAGGAAACATGTTCACATAGGCTACGATGTGTTGTGGATGAAGACATTCCTTTTCTTTAGGTATTTATATTCGTTTTAGTGAATGACTCTTGGACAGTTCCGGTGTACCACAGTCTAGGGGTGTCCTTCGCTGAGGGGGGACTCAAAATGCAGCATAACTCCCTAGAAGACGGTGACACCATACTCCCAAATCGGAGAAACATCCATAACAAAGAGAATGTAAATGATATGCCTGCTTAATAAGAGCTTACACTCGTATTATATCAAAAATGTCATGTCCTTGTGGTTGCACTGATCTGATCAAACATCTCACGTATTTTTTTTTTTTTTTCTTTTTACAATTATGTTCGGGCAGCTTCCATCTCTAATGTATTATTAGTTGCTTCAACCTCTATTTATTTGTCATGTTTAAGTAAAAAGTTAAAGGGACAATGAAAAAGGAATACACTAAATGAGTATGACTTTAAAAAAAAACTTTTGAATAAATGTGTTCTTAACGACCAACAGTATGTTTTAAATACAAAATGGATTCGGTTGAAGTTGGGAAATTGTGTAAAATGTAAATAAAAACAAAATATAACGATTTGAAAATCCTTCCCAGCTCATATTCATTTGAATGCACAACAAAGACCACATATTTAATGTTCAAACTAATAAACTTAATTGGCTTTTTTTGCCAAAAAACAATTAGCTTAGAATTTCATGGCTGCAACATGTCCAGGAGAAGTTGGGAAAGTTGGCAAAAAAGACTGAGAAAGCTGAAAACAGCTCACCAAACAACTATTTGGAACATCCAGCATGTGATCAGGCTAAATGGGAACAGGTGGGTAGCATGATCGGGTATAAAAGGAGCCTCCCCAAACATGCTCAGTCAATTACAAGCAACAGCTGCGTGAGAAAAAAGAAGAACAGTTTAAGAACACCATTTCTCAAAGCAAAATTGCAAGGAATTTAGGGATTTCAACAAATTAATCTTATAAACCGGTCCCCACTGTATATATAATAGAAATATACTGTACAAAAATGAATGTATGAACATCCAAATAATTGTGTTCCTTTTTTTCTCTCATCTGATGTGCATGCGTGTCATACGCAGATGTAAAATGTATAAGAAACATGTTTTTTTTGTAACTTTTTATTCTTATAATAGAACACTGTACAGTAAATGAGAGCTTTACTGGTCCTCAAGAGTATCCGCCATTTCTGCATTTTGTATCACAATTAGACATTCAATACGGTTATTAAATTCAACGGTTCTGACCGTGTTGTCGCAGATTTCTTGCGCTCTTTGTTAGAGCCCGTACTATGTTGCGGAGCTCTTGCAGGTTGTCCAAGGTAAGGCCACGTTCCAAGTCGTCGGCGACGGCTGCCTCCTCCTCCTCACTCTCCGATCTTGTCATTCGGAAAAGGTCCTCGGTGGCGAGGAGCTCCGAGTGGCTCTCAATCAGCGTGTTGATAATTTTCATGTCGGAGAAAGATTTGGTGACTACCAAATGCGCCAGCCTCAAGGCTTATCTACAGAGGAGTGGTAAACTTCATCCGGCGTAAATCCTTCCTTGGCATGGACGACGTCCACAGTTTAGCCCCAACTTGCATTATGCGCTTGCTCTTTCATTTCATTAAGAGATTTCTGAATGCTGGTTAGGTGCATCGCAGTGTTGTATCCCCGCCAATATCTCGTGAGGCTGAAGTCCTCGTTATCTTCGTTGATGGTGGGGATGAATCCCTCGATTGCGGACCACATGTAGAACGCTTAGAAAGCATGAATGACCCCCTCCTCCATGGGCTGTATGAATGGTGTTTAGGGGCAGGAACTCTATTTGGACCCCGTCGTAATGGACATATGTTACATGTCCTCCTGCACGGTCCATCAAAAAGAGGACCTTAAAGGGCTGCCCCTTTTCCGCGAGTTACAGCTTCAACTGCAGGATAAAGCAGTTCATGAACCAGTTGCATTTGATGGCTTCTATCACCACCGCCTTTTTATTACTCATCCAGGAGACAGGCAGCAAGGCTTTGATTTTTTTTGTTTGTTTTATTGTAATTTTAAAGCCTGATGATTCAGAGACATGAAAATTAAGGCGGGCTTGAGCATGAAGCCCGCAGCATTCCCACACATGAGAAGAGTCACCCATTCTTTGTGAGCTTTGAACCCTCGCCTCTTTGCTTCCTCCTTGTAAAGGAACTTCCAGGATGACAACTTTTTCCAGAAGAGGCCAGTCTCATCCATATTAAACACTTGCTCTGGGAGAAAGCCACCCTCTTCAATTAATTGCGGAAACTGGCCCTCCACGTAATGAAGAGCTGCCTCTTGGTCTTCCGAGGAAGCATCCCCATACAACGGAATGCTGCAAAGTCTAAACCTCCTCTTGAACTTCTTGAACCAGCCCTCAACTATACCAAATTGTCCTCGTGTGGTAGAATCACTCAAGTTGCTCGTACCAGGCTGAGGTTCATCTGCTTGATCACCATCACCACCACACTCAACGAGGCTGTCACCCAGGGTTTTGGCTTTACTCTGAATCAGGTTGGTACCCAGACTAGTCTTCATTTCTCGACTGAGAGTGTGATAAGTGAGGAAGCAAGTGGCGATAATGAGATGTTTTAAAACTTTGGTTCTCCCTTGCGTTCGCATTGTGAATGCTGATATTAAGTGTTTGTTGTTCATTCAAAGCCAAGTCAATCCTTGACAACCTAAACGTTTATGATCTGGCTTTGGATGTGAGTGGTTGACTGCTCAGGTCGACTGATGCTTTGCTGTAAATTTTGAAGGTCAATAATTTGCTGTGGTTTTGGGGCTCACAAGTGCCCTCTGCAAGGGGTCCGCCAGACTGTTTTCTGCAACCAGTGACTTATTTTTACAGAGGTTTTATGAATAATACTCATTATTCATAAACATAACATTATCACATTATTATGCTTACAGAAACACAAAATATACAACGAGAGTGTTTGAAAGTATTTTATCTGCAATATACAGAAGGCTAATGAAAGACTGCTAGCATCACTTATTTTCTGGGTGATTATACAGTATGATCTTGTGAGCGTCACAAAAAAGGTGTTGCCTCACGGTGCTTCTCCTCGCAGTATATGAATGGGACTTATGGAACTTTTCCCAAACTTAATACATATGGAAAATGGGTTCATAGTTACATAAAACCCCACAAATGTTACTAGTTATTTTATCCATCCGTCCATCCATTTTTTAGAGACGCTTATCCTCACAGGGGTCGCGGGCTTGCTGCCTTCGAGCAGTTGGCAGTGGACACTCTGAACTGGTTGCCAGCCAAGTGCAGTATTTATTTTACAATTAACCCTTTCTTCTTGTCAAGTGTGATTGATAGGTGAGGCTCCGCCTCTCCTGCCACCCCTGACTGCATGTCACCAGATACAGTGGAGCCTCAACACTAGATAGTGAGCGTGGTAGCTGTAGATATTGGATACCGTCATGTTTATTTTTTGTTTTATTTTATTTTTTGTCAGAGTCCTGAAGTCAGAGTTCTGGGAATAGACTTACTAGGATAAGCAAATATAAAAGAAAATGCACAATTGTAAGCAATACATTAGTTAAGGAATGATTTATTGGCATGTACAGCAGTTAAAGAAGCTAAACTAACAAATATCAATTATAAGCCTCTTATTCATCTTAAGAAGTCATGGTGATGGTCTTTTTCTGTATCTTAGCATAGCTGTGCTGCAGTGCCCAAACAAAGTTGCTAGTGAGAACTTACTTCTGATCTTGTCCAAATGTTAAAATACATCACTGAATGCCTGTTCTGGGTTTTGTGAACTATTGTTCATGTGTTAAAGTTTATGTTTACTTCCCCTCGTGTCTGTTCTCGTCAGTGTGGTTGCGTCCACCTGTCCACGTTAACCTGCTGTCCTTGTGTTGGCCAATCACCTCCCTCTTCCAACACTTGGACTCTTGTTCAGGTGTCCCGTGTTGTCTTGTTTGATTTGAGTGTATTCATTTTCCAGTTTCCTTTCCGTTCTTGTGGGGTCATTGTCTAACCGTTGCTGTACAAGTGTTGCTGTTGATGCAGTTTTGTCAGTTTGTTGTCGTCCATATGATTTGTATTCTTTTGTTTTCCTGAAAATCAATTGTAATCTTTTATTTGCAAGTTTATTTCTGAACTTTTCTTTGTTGCTTTGCATACAGTCTTCAATCTTAAATTTTAGTCTTTAGTCTCATATTAAATTACAATTTTTTTGAGTGCACCTTGCCTCCGGTTTCCCTGCATTTGGCTCCACAACATCCAATGTGGAGTTGGAATGTTCACCCCGAGCCCATGTGGGTTCTTTCTGGCATCCGGCTTTCTCCCGCTTTCCAAAAATATGCATGGCAGGTTTATTGAGCACTCTAAATAATCTTTAGGTGTGCTTCGGTATGTGATGGTTCTTCGTCTCTCTGTGCCCTGCAATTTCCTGGTAACCAGTTCAGGGTATCCCCCACCTACTGCCTGTATACAGCTGGGATAGGCACCAGCGGGGCAGCGACCCTTTTGAGGAGAAACGGCTACAGAAAATAGATGGATGGATAGCTCTCCTGTTACAAAATTAGTACTTGAAATACAGACTGTCTAGGTTTGTTTATTAATTGGACAAGATCATAACATCCCAAAACAAATTTAACTGTATGGGCACATGCCACAGCCATGCTAAGGTACAGAAAAAAGAGCATCCCCGTGTCTTGGTAAGGGTTAGGAAGACTTATAGGTGTGTAACTTAAAGAGAGTATGTGTAATTTTTCGCATTCACCTGTGGGAGCTTTAGGGGTAACACACACTCCTCCTCCTGCTGTCCGTAGCTATAACAGACATGGCGACCTCCGGAGGAGTGGCACCCCCCATGTAACTAGATTTACGGCCAAGCACAACTAATGATGGATTATTCACTTGTTAAGAGATACTGTTTGTGCAAATACTTACTGTATCTTCAACCATCAAAACTGGTTGTCAAACTGGTTAATTCTGGCCATACGTTGATCTTTCATGATTCTCTCTGTCAAGCAGGTGAGGAATCAGAATCCCTTTTGTCTGACAGCATGCAAAGAGATGAGCTAGAATAAATCAAATGCACCCAAGTGTCACAGCCGGCGAGTCACAGAGTGGTTCACTTTCCTTGCTGTCACCGTGCTATGGCGTGTCATCCAGTCCCGACTCTGACAAGTAAGGACAGTGCGACCAGCAGCATGTCGAAAAGAGTCATATAAGAAATGCTGCTCCCCGTGGCTGAAACGAAGCATATTATCATGCGTGGTGCAGTGCCACACATGGCTTGGACCCCTTCTCCTTCAAGAGCATGACGACAAGAAGTCACACTGTCAGTTGTTACTGCACATCTGACAAAGATGATAAGTAAAAAGGGTGGAACCGCACATGATTTTCAGTTGTCCTTAGCTTTGTCACCTACACTGTGTCATGCTAGAGTGAGAAGAGTGAGAGGATATGTGGGTGAGGTGGGGGGAGTGCCACAGATGGCTGCTCCTGCCTGATCGTCATATGAATGTGGGAGGACTGAGACTTTTTTCTCTTCATAGTTGGCTGGTGAAAAAGATGAAAGTGGGTCCTGAAGCTGTGCTGCCACTAATTTCTGCATTTTCTGGAAATACAATGTGCATTCTTGTAAAGCTGGGTCCTAAATGCCAAAGGAATCAGCATTAAAGGGACACCCAACATTTTTAGTTAATTAAGCTGCAAAAAGTGTATATTTTGTCTGTACTTAATTTGATGATTACTGTATTTTACAATTAATGTATCAGGAAAAAATAAATAAAAAAATTGCCACTTGCTAGGTTTTAACCGGAGCCCAAAGTACATGCGTGTTTTTTGGTCAAGAGAACGTGGCAAAAATGTGTCTTTGAAAGTATGAATTGGACTTGAAACTTAATTTAGCTATCAAAATATTTGTCATAAATTGACTTTTTCCTCCTGAAAAATCCTTGCCATTATACTGTATGTTGTGCAGTCCACAGTCATGGTTTCACCAAGTGATGTACATTCGTCTACGCTATTTTGCTCAACACATTCATAGCAGTATAAAGCAATGTTTAGGATTGTTGGGTATGACAAAAGTGTGGTTAAAATAAAAGTACACCCCATTTATTAGTTTGGTATGACTTAAAGAAAAAAATGGCCGACCGACGATGAGAGAAGAGGGCCCAGGACGGTGATGAATGATGAATGACAGACCAGCCAAAATGTGTACGTTTCCTACCTCTGTTAGTCAGATTCTTCACGTAAAGCATCAAACTACTCGAATTTGTGTTTTGGGAGTAGTGGCTATACTGTGTATGTTATTTCTTTTTTTTTAACAGTGAACATATTCTAAAGACTGACATGATTTGTACATGGGTTTGAAAACAAATCACATAATCCTGTGAGAATATACCCCTCCTTTCATCCTGTATATACAATACTTCATAATTGGGACAGGGGCATACATAGGAGGAAATATAACAACAATGTGTACATATATATAATGTACTAGATCACATCTATTTGATCAAAGACAAATGGTGCTTCTCCTGAAAAAAAACATGCTGTGATGACTCACCTGTTCCCAAAGACTAGTGACTAACATGACAGAGCTACAAATGGTCAGATACTGACATCCAAAAATGGCACAAATGCGGCACTCGCCCTCTTGGCAGTGGATCAGACGTGGGAGGACTGTAATCCCATGTGGCATCTCAGAGAGAAGGAGGTAGTAAGTATCTCTCGACAACACAAGAAAAAATATATAAAAGAAAGGCCAGGCATAGAGCTCTGGTGCAAAGAAAATTCTACCAGAAAGATCTTCCTGGAGGTCTTCTGGTAGTAAAATGCACAAGAGGATCGTATCAAGGATAATACTGACAGAGAGAGTGCATGGAAGCAAGTCAAGCAAAACGGTTTAAAAGAGAGCTGGTATGAAGTGACGGTGGGCCACACATATTGATGATGGGGAATTCAAGCTTTATCCCCCTGCTCCATCAAATTCACTTAAAAATTGTCAGTTGTGTCTATAATATCATCCCTAACAAATATCAAAAGCGATTTGGGATACTTTAGCACAGTTTTAGTGACCCGTCTGGTAAAACATCCATCCATCCATCCATCCATCCATCCATCCATCCATCACTCTTCTGACTTATCTAGGATCTAGGGTCGCGATGGTAGCAGCCTCAGCAAAGAAACCCAGAAATCGCTCTCTCTGGCCACTTCATGCAGCTCCCGCGGGAAGATCTCCAGGTGTTCCAGAGCAGACACAGTCTCTCCAGCATGTCCTGGGCTATCCCCGGGGCCTCCTTTCAGTGGGACATGCCCGTAACAACTCACTAGGGAGGCGTCCGTGATCTAACCAGATGCCCGGACCACCTCAACTGGCTCATCTCCATGCAGGGGTGCAGCAACCCTCATATAGTCGAGTTTGAGATCACAGTGTTGTGAAGAAGATAAGCTAACAGATTGCTTGTCAGGTTTGTCAATCGTCAGCTCTATCAAGACTTAACATCAAGAGAATAATTATTTACTCTACCAAGAAAAATGAATGGAATGCCAAGTGGCAAAGTGGACAAATGTTAACAATGCAACATAAACGCGCCATATATTTTAGGTGCAGGAGACAGCGAGAGGTACTCATACCACTTTACGACTCCATTTTTTTGCATACCATTCATCCCAAAGAGATTTGAGAGGGCCTTAAACAGACCTGCTCAAACTGACTTTTAATAAATTGGAAAATGCAATGCAAAATGACCTGTTACATAAGGCTCCTTACACTAACACTTTTGGTCAAGTGTTTCACTTGTCTAGTCCAGTTCCCACTCAGTGACCGTGCATATGTGACTGGAAATATTGTAGTTGTCATTCTCTAGATGTGACCAGTGTACTTCAAACAAAATGACAGTACACTCAAAGGACTGAGGAGGGCAAACATGGCAGCAAACTGTTTTGTGAATTGAATGTGTTTTCTGTTTGCACAAGCTGCAGATGTTTGACGTCTCTCTTATTGGGAACACAGTGTTCAGCATGAGTCCTTTTCAAGCAAATGTTGGAAATATGTGTCTATTTTTAAACCACCACAGACATAACGAAATGCCAGGGATGTGTTTGTGCGCGTCTGGCGAACATTTCCTTTTTCTTCCATGCCAATCCAGATAGATGAGTTTCAATGCTAAATGTGACATTTCCCCAAGGAGACCACTTTTAGAAGAGTAATCCATTTTTTGTCACAAACCACCGGGACCAAACACAATGAAAAGCACTCACTCATTGTCTTTCATCTTAATTAAGTCATCCATCACTTGCTGTCTGATGCGAGGGAAGAGTCACCGGCAAAGGCATGAGGAGACAGTTGGAGATGTCTCCCACCAAGCCGTCAAATTATTCTACAAAAGAAGTAAATGAATTTTGGGAGCAATTGTTGGCAGGCCCGTGCACGTTTGTCCACCAAGCAAAGTCGCACTCATATTTCCACCGAGGTTCAGCAATCCAGATTTGCACTGAACCATTTTGTGAACTGGGTGCAGCTCATCAATTAGGCGAATGTTAAGGGGGCTGGACACTAGGGGACACCAAAACGCAGGTGAAAATTCACATTCAATAGATTTATATTTTTCTACAGTAATAAATCTAAAATTTAAAACAAACCAAAATAGGAGTTAACCTTTTTAAATTAATATAAACAATTGAATAAGGAAAGAAACAGGATGACTTTATTTGATAATCATCCTTTCTGCCCACGCATGGTGTTTTATCTGCATTGAATGATCACTTGAGTCTGGATTGGTTTCTGTAAATTCCTAAATTTACTATTTTGGTAGATGCATGTTCAATGGTTTATGAAAATGGAATGATTCCATTCCTGAATACCTTAAGTTGGAATTATGTTATGTAGTGGAAAACAAGCCATACTAACAAACAACAAGAAAACATTTTACATGATTTGCTCTCAATATTTAAAATTAAAACCACCTTTTCCCCATTTGTTGAGAAAAGTGTAAGATGAAGTAACACTATGGCAGTTCAGAAGTAAAAAATGTGTGTATTATTCTGTTACTAGTCATTATACTGTACACAGGTACATACTTATACGATATACTTATTTAAGATAACATTTCCAGGTGTTATGCCAATGTAACTTATTCCCAGTGATGAATATAGGGCATAAAAACTGAACGAATTGTCAAACTACCAAAAACTAAAAAGAAACTCAGAATTTAAGTTACTTAGTAATTTCATTAAAGCATCCATCCATTTTCTATCAGCGCTTATCCTCACTAAGGTCTGTGACTTACTCGTCCCTTGCCAGTTTCGGACTGGTTGCCAGCCAATCCCAGGGAACACAAAAACAAACAAACATTCATACTCACGATTACACCTAAGGAGAATTTAGAGTGCCCAATAAACATGCTATGCATGTTTTTGGAATGTGGGTGGAAGTCAGAGCGCTCGGAGGAAACCCACGCAAGTACGGAGTTTGCAAAATCCACACAGGAAGGCTGAGGTGAGCTGGAATTGAGCCCGGGACCTCTGAACTGTGAGGTGAGCACTTTAACCACTAGCCCACCGTGCCACCCTTCTTTTTTTCCAAATGATAGAACATTTTTGCGGCTCTCTTGAAAAGTGAGGATTTTGGAGCTATGAGGATTCTGCTCGATGTTGGTGATATGCAAATCAACTTAACTAGATGCCTAGATGCAAAATAGTTTTTTCTCATTTTATTTTTTCCTGATTTGTAGATTAATGACATGAAGACATACTGATAAATAAAACATATGTGAAAATGTATCTCCTTCACAGTCATTGCCTAAATTTCCATGTCTCAGGATTCACATTATTGACATTATTGGGGTCTGGGCGATGTCGCAACCCAGTAATTATGGGCTTGATCCCTGGCCATTGTGACTATGTTGAAGTATCCTTGAGCAACAGACTGTATCCCCAATTGCTCCTGATGCTGCGTCGTCAGAAGGTGAAAGAGCAGTCGAATATTAAACACTTTCAGGAACTAAGGTGTAAGGTGGAAAAGTGCTATATAAGAGAATTTCCATTAGCATTCATGACCTGAAATGACTGAGTTCATATCTGGGCATTTCCAAGAATTGATAGATTGCTAGAATTACTTGACCTCATAAACTTAGAGACAATTTGAATTTGACGGTGTGTTTTCGAACTTTTGTCTGGTACTGATCATTTTATACAAACAACCTCAAGTTTGCTTTATCATTCACCGCGACAGGAAAGCACAAAACACCCCCATATTTGTGGGGTGATAGAGACTTTATGCTGTTTCCTTGCAGAAACTGGCCCGAGTGTCACCAATCACTTCAAAAGGAAGCTAGAATTGTTGTTTTTGTTTGTTTGTTTGTGTTTCAGCATTAAAAGTCACTCAGTCAAAGCTTCCCTGTGACCCAACATTCTCCCAGGTAGGCCTGTTGCACCATATCAAATGTCAAGTCATGTCAATGAATTGAGCACATCACACAAATAAAAGATGCACTGATTAAGTCTGTCAAGGTTTGACTACCAATGCAGGCTTTTCATCCTGTCAAACAGCGCGTTACCTGTCAAGTGTTCATTGACAGGTCAGGCGTCGAAAATTCAGGTTGGCTAATGAGGGTTAGAGGGTTTTGTGCCAAATCAAAACACACGTTGAAATCAAACAAGAATAAATGCAAGAAGTAGCCCACTTTCTGTCCTTTCTGGTGAGCAAACGACTAAACTTTGTGAATATGTGTCTCGACTATAAATGGACAGAGGAACGTGCAATATGACAAACAAATCATTATAATATGAGTTGCTGCGTGTGGCTTCTAACTGAACGTTTTGAGGTTCACTTGTCTGGTTCAATTCCTAATCAGTGTTCATGCAAATGTGACTGATTAAGAATGCATTTTTGTCTCTATATTTGCCCTGTGACACTGAACAGGACAACTGGGATAAAAATGGAGGGATAGATTGTTCCAATTCCACAATTTCTGCACTGCTGAAAACACAAAGCAAGAATTTTAGGAGCATAAAAAGGTAACACCTTCAAGTAGGTTATTCTATTCTTTCAAGAACAGAACTGTATCAAGAACAGATACAGTATGTTTCTTCAGCTATTATTTTGAGGTAAAGGTTGAGTACTCTTCATTCGATGGACAACATTGCCATCTTCAAATCTTGGTCAACTGTACTGGGAAGTGGAAGAATTGATTTTGTGGTCTTACTAATATGAATAATAGCTGTCATTATTTTTTGGTTTTCACTCCAATGTATCTGTCAACGTACATGCACCAGGCCACAAATAGAACATGGCCACACACATGCAGAATTGGGAAAGATTTCAGAGTAAATGAATGTTGAGAATGCTTATTAAAAATGAGAAGCTCTGAGAAAAGTGTTTGAATGTCTGCAATTTTGTACAACTTCAAGGACATATTAGTGACTGAAAATGTGTGTCTTACTGATTTGTATGACCCATTTGTCTTTGAAGGTTCCACTCTCGATAATTCAGTATTGCCATGGCAACAATGCAGAAAATCGACTCAATCAAGCAAAAGTGTAGTCACTGTGATCTTGACGCTTCTACTTGTACTTTAATGTGCTTTCTATTCCTTTAACCTTCTTTCATTGTTTAAGGCTCCAACATTCTGCCATCGTACTGTGTTTTGCTACACGGTATGTGTTTCATTGCAGTGTCTAATTGAGTCACTAGTGTGAGATCACGCTGCGCAGACCATATCACCTTTCAACCTTATCACTAAATTGATCATCTGTAAACTCATGGCTGCACTGATTAAGACAACACATTGTTGGGGAAGTAAATGGTTGAAAAGTGTTTGAGTTACTTGTCTAATAAGAAACACTGATTTTGAGGCAAATGTGTTGCCATCCAGTCGCATCATCAAATTGGACACGAGTTGCTAGCATGTGTTTATAGGTTGATGAGTTCCAGGACAAATTATTTAATTTCTGAATGTTATGCAATGTAGCATTTGAGTGGAATTTCTTTTATTTTAATGTTGCATCTTGGCCGGCATGGTGGAAAAAGTGATTATCACGTCTGCCTCACAGTGCAGAGGTCATGGGTTTAACTCCTGCTCCGGCCTTCCTGTGAGAAGTTTGCATGTTCTCCCCATGCCTGTGCAGCTTTCCTTTGGGTACTCTGGTTTCCTCCAACATTTCCAAAAACATATCGTACATGGAAGGAACATTGAACACTCCAATTTTCCCTCAGGTGTGTTTGTGAGTGTCAATGTTTATTCGTCTACGTGTGTGTGTCCTTGCGATTGGTTGGCAACCAGCTCAGAGTCTACTCCGCCTACTGCTTGAAGACTGCTGGGTTAGGCTCCAGGACAGCTGAAACCCTAGTGAGAATAGGCGGCTAAGAAAATGGATGTATGTTGTATGTTGCCTCTTTTACTGTCCAGAAATTCAAACACAATCCAATGGATGTGCACAGGGAGGGAGGGATATCAGAGTGAGGGCTGCAAATGAATGAGTGCCCCAAGCAGTTGGCTAGTTTAGTGCTTTGCCTAAAGGCAGGTGCTTGAGACGCCACCTGGCATCTTTCCAAAAACCTCTCTGATTCTTTCAGATGATGACACCATCATTGTAGAGCTGTTTTTTTTTTCTGTCAAATTACGACATAAAAACACACTAATTTGGAAGAAATTCCAGGAAAACTAAACGAAGAGTGAATGATAAAAGAAAATTCCAATTGTTCAAGGTCTAGTTGGGCTGGGACAGCTGGTCTAACTCAATGAATGTATGTATAAGGATGCACAACTGAGAGCTGAACTGGCTTACTAGAGTCATCCGGTTGTCAGCCTTTTTTTTTATTTCAGCCATTCTTTTGTAACACATTTGTAAAGGACACATTTATTTTTAAATATAAAAATGTCCCTGAAGAATTGGAAATTCTGTTCAAATATTAACATCAGATATTCTCCAGGTTTTTTTTACACTCATGTGCAAATTACAACACATTTGTCATCAGATTGTGCGTCAGCTCCTGATCAACATTCAGCTTGTTTGTCATCAGATCTGAATAGACAGCCTTTGAGGCACATTGCCCAGTAATTTACCTCTGTGACGTGAATTCAGACTGACTTAACTCAAAGGATTTGCATGAAATTACTCGAATGACAGATACGGGATTGTCCCTGACAATGGAGGCCATTCAACTGATGCTTTTTTAAAGGCGATGTATGATAATCTGGTTGCAGTTATCTCCGCAGGAGAAATCGCAAGGGACTGTGAGCAAGTGAGCGAAAGCATTGTCTGCCTTTGGCCGAGGCTCAGGGTATAATATTCAGAATGGATTCAAGTCAAAAGATGAATCTCGCCAAATATGTTGAAGGATGATTATCTCTAACACAGGCTGAAGAAGCAATGCATTAAAGTACAGTTATTTATGGCACAGACCGAGCATCTCTTAAGCCCATCTTCGATGCAGGTATCCCCATCGTGTCTACACACTGCATACCAGATCGGGATTTGCTGTCTCAAACTGCCCTGTGGTAGGCTTAGCTGAACAGTTAAGCCTGGTGGAATTCAGTGTTTTGGCTAATAGTAGAACAGGTAGTGTTCACCTATCTCCTGAATGAGATATTGATATTTGAAGCTTTAAGACTGAGCACAGTCCACAGGTTGAATTACATTCTAAAAGCAATTTTACCCCATGAAGTAATATGGTATCTTGAGGTACAAATAAGAGAATAGGTGTCAAGGGGGTGCACGGCGGGAGTGAATGCCGGCGTGGTTGCGGAGGAGGAGGACCCAAAAGCAGGGGAGCGTCGGGACAGGGGGTTAATGAAATCCATTTTTATTAACTCAACGTACGGGAACAAAAGCGGAAAAACAGGACGGCAAAAAACTCGAACTAAGGGCGCAGGCAGGCTGGCAAAACAGAAAGCAAAGACTACGGGCAGGCTGGCAGGCAAACACAGAACTGAGGGACGAAAGGCGAGACGGGACTACGAAAACGCGACAGAGACGATATGGCATGACATGACATGACAATGATCCAGCACGGGCTGTAACGAAAACCAGGTTTAAATCCATTCAACTCTAATCAGACAAACACACGGCAGCTGGGCAGGGAACAATAGGCTAAGGGAGTGGATTGGAGGACACACGAGGGGCAGGTAACATGGACAGGTGGACTAAATCAAAACTAACGCAGGGAGACGCGACGGGAGCAGAAACAGGAACTATATACGTAAACAGAAAGGAACAGAACCCCTCAAAATAAACCCACAACCCAAAATCCAACAAACCATGACAATAGGGGTAATATGGCTCAGTGCTACAGTGGTTCTCACAAACCAGAGATTGAGGTTGAGGTTTGAACCCTAACCCTGTGACCATGTCGAAGAATACTTGAGCAAGACACTGAACCCTCAGTTGCTCCTGGCGCTGCATCATAAGTAGGTGAATGAGTAGTCCAATGTAAGGGGCTTTGATGGCCTTGTAAAGTGGAAAAGTGCTAAATAATGGAAGTAACATTTCAAATTTGAAGTAATTCGGACACAAACGCAACAACTAGCGAACCCTTCAGCGGCACACTGATGAAATGTTCCCGTAATCTCACAATATTTGCAGGGATGGCACAGTTACATGCAGTTTGAATTTAAAAATTGCTTGTAAAAAGTTTCATTTTTTTACTTCACAGATTCCACTTTGCAGTCATTCATAAAGCTAAAGAGCCTGTATCATAGAAATTTATTTTTTTAGACTTTTTAACCATGTTACAATGTTAATTTATCACCCTAAACACATCCAAAGTGTTATTTTCCTTCATAGATGCATTTCTAATAATTCCTTGCTCATTGTGTGCTTCCAGCACTGGCCCCACCTGAGCCGATAAATATGGCTTGTAAGAATTAATATGACGATAACAGGTCATGTTTTTTTCATCGGGTGAAGCCATCGCCTGAGCCAATATAAATGGCTTGTAAGAGGCAATATGACAACAGGTCATCATACCGCCTCGACATCACCCCCATACAGTCCATGCGAGAATAGTCCCAGGAGACGCTTACATTGTTTACTTTTGTTTTCATTTCGCGGTTGAGGAGGGAAGATTTTGCACTGATTCGGCCAAGTAAACAGCAGCGTTTAATCATTTAGTTACAAAGGTTTTGAAAATGTGTGTTTGAGAGCACACAGCTGGACAATCAACGTCGTAGTACATAATTCACCTGGAAATGTTCTTTCCCGAGGGGATCGATTTGATAGGAGGAGCGGGAATTACTGTGTGCGCTCTGTTGACACGTCTTTTGCCTTGCTATCAACTCCGGTTCATTTCAATGTCACTAAAACGCCTGGTTTAAGCTTCTTCATTCACTCTGCCACTGACTCCCATTACTGATCTCTACAACGTTAGCGTTTTGTTGTTGTTCATCATAGCGGTCGGCTTTACAAAGGTGTTATGAATGGGACGCGGCAGCGAAAAGATGGCAGGTGCGGCTTCAGTCAACGAGCCATTTCACTTCCTAGTTAGAAACACTGTAACAACAACAACAACAACAAAAAAAAAAACGAAACGTATAACTGTGCTTTAAGTTGCCCATAAGTTAGCCATTTGTCATAATTTAAGTGGAGTGATTAACTACCCCAAAAAGCAGGGTGTGGTTATTGTACAGGGCGTAAACATTCACAGCCCATCTCTGTCACTGAAGTAACCATTTTTTATGGCAGTCAGTTTATCATGTAGAGGTCATGTCAAGTACTTTGACCATGTATTGGATTTGTGAGGTATTTGTGCAAAGGGATCGGGATGGGGGTGAAGTCTTCATGTTTACGTAAAGTCATTATGACCCGAACTGTGGATTTTTGAACATATTGGAGCTTTTGTAGGCTCTTGTCAAGGATGCCTTGTGTTACAGGAGTTTAGCCTTGATGAGACAAAGGCATGGAGGAGCATCTTTATAGCCAGACAGACGATAGTTCACTGGAGTTTGCCAATATTATCGTGGCGATAGAAGTTTTGAAAAATATGATTGTAAAAGCTAAGATGAGAGTCAAAACTGACTCCCTAATTGATCACGGAAAGGCACAAGGAAAAGTCGTGGCCAAGAAAAAATGGCTTCTGTATTGGAGCTGTTCAGTTGTGTGCAGTTATCCTTCATATGAGCCTTTATCTGTCCAGGCAGGTTTCCAGTTAAGTGACAGAGAAAGCGGGAGTGGAGGAGGTGGTGACCTTGAAGTAGAGTTGTGTGTTGTCAGCATTGCAATGGAATTGTATCCCATGCCTGATGATGACACAACCATGGGGAAACATGCGGATGGTGAAGAAAGTTGGACCCTGCTCAGAGCCCTGGGGGACCCCATAGAGAACAGTGTGGGGGCAGGATACGGGATAGGAGGTATGAGTGAACCCATCGAAGGGTGGTGTCAGAAATTGTACAAGTGTTGTATTGGAAAAAGTGAAGGAGGATATGGTGATCAACAGTGACAACTGCGGCAGAACATTTAAGGATGAAGAGTGGTGAAGTTGGACTAGAGCTGTCTTTTTTTTTTAATAAACACTAAGTTAAGATGACTGTGGAATTGGATGGATTCCATTTGTTCAATCATTCAAGAGATTGAAAATCAGTTTGAAGTTTGAATTTACGTTCTTTTATTAAAACATTATTTTTAACTCCTGCTGCTGCTCTATGAGGGAGAAGCGAGTACTGAGTACCTGTCGGCGTGGGAGAGAATTATGCAGCTATTGTGTATTTTGGAGGAAAAAATACATGTTAATGGTTTCGGTGTGGTGTAGTTGGAGATGGTGTTTGGCGGCATTGGTTGGTATTGATATACTCTGCTTTCCATATTGTAGCTAAGTCAAATGAGTTTTAAGCATACACATTGTGACAAGCAGGGAAGAGGAGCATAACGTCAATAATAGGAACTTGCAGTAGAGTGGATAATTAGCCTTAAGCAACACGATCAATTATCCCTCCACCCCCACCTCAGGTGTTTGTGCAGAGTAAATCCTGTTTAGTGCAGGACCTTTAGCTTGCTGTTTACCAAAGGGTTACAGGGTCACTCATCAGGCAGGATTGGAGTGCAATCTGGAAAAGGAACATATTAATCCACTATTGTATGCAGCGTAGATACAAAGTTTTGGGTCCCACCTTTTTAATGATTTTTTTGTTTGTTTTTTTAAACTGGTGAAATATTTCCCACAAACCTCCGCTTGACTTTGTGTTTTTAATGCCTGCTAAACTAAAAGTAAGTAGCCACCAGGAGACTGTATAGGCACAGCTGAACAATTTAACGGCTGCCTGTAAGATCAACATACAGACGTTTTACGGATTTTTTTTTTTTTTTTTTTTGCCAGATGCTGAAGAAGGTCTCATCTGTACAATATTCTTCTTATTCTTTAATTGACTTTGCAGCACCATACATGAGGATGGCTCTGCCTTGCCCATGTGGCAGTGTGTGACTTCACCGTGTTAAGTGGAGGAACTACAAGAAGACAATGACATATATGTTCATGTTGAACTCACGTCACCGTCGTCTTATTCTAGCTATAGAGTGTTCTCATCTTTGTTATTGGAAAGGTCCTTTGTTCGAACAACAGGTAGTCACTAAACAACAAAATTTTATGCTGAATCTTTTTTTTCCATTACAAAAGATACCAAGCCAGGAAAAAGTTTACAGCAAAGATGTTCAGTCAAATATTGAAAAATGTATCATTTTCGACTGTGAACTGTGATTTTAGACTGACTAGTTAGGACAAATCCATTGTTAACGCATCTTTCACATGAGGATAATCTTCTAAACCAATCTTATAAAACATAAGTTCTTTACGCGTTAGGTCATCTTTAGTTGAGAGAGAAAAAAAACAGCCTGATTTTATTTATTTGTGCACCGGGCCTTAAGCATTAGCTAATTAGGAAACATTTAAATGATTAGGAAAAACTGTGATATTGTGTGCCAGGTTCTTCCATTGTGCACTAGAGAACTCTGATCTGAAAACATTTATTTTTTTATTTTTTTTTATTTTATTAGGTGGACTTATCCCAAAGATATACTGCATAATCCACCTGAGAGATGGATGCAAAACACAAACATCATAGACTGTTATTGTTTGCAATATTTTCAATGGCCATTTGCAGAGTTTTACATATAAGCCTTGACATGCTGAATACTTGATGTGTACGTAATTAGGCAACCTAAAAGGCCAAGACATATTTCAAACACACACACCACTCAAGATCAATGCAGAATTTGATGGCGCAAAAAGGTCAACAGATCTTTTCTGAACTAAAACACTTTTGATTTCAACAACAACATTCAAACAAAGTTCGCAAAGGTCACAAAAGACGACCATTCAAGTACACATCACTTTTTATCGGCACTGTGGTACGCTTGATGAGCCACTCTCACAAAAATTACAGAATACTCTGCTTTTCATTTGTTGGATCAAATGATAACGCTTTTAATCACCACTATTCTCTCCGTGAAAGGCAGTGATGAGCTTCATTGATGTGTCCTGTCTGCAAAACAACCTGATATCCATTGAAAAAAAAAAAAAAAAAGTCTGTAATCTGTATTTTTTAGAACTCTTGATTAGCAAAACGTGGGTAATCTAAAAATCACAAATTGATTATTTGAATTTTAAAATTAAGCCGGAACCTACCAGGACCCCAATTTCCATACCACTTGAACATTATTCCTTATTTGAAATCAAGTTTTCATTTATAAGTTACAAGCAGGTTTTCACACAAATTGATGTTTAAAGCAGTGTGGCTTGCGATAACTTTATCTTGATATGAATAATTAATTTTGTCCAGCTGACTGAAAAGAAAATACAGTTGCTTCAGCTAAGGGCGGCGGAAGTGCTAAGTGGGATAAAGGAGCGTGCTAAGATGAGTGGAGCAAATAGCAGCTGCAAGGCGGCATCTTGAAGGAATAATGATTTATTTAAACGACAAACCACATCGTCACTTTCATGCCACAGGTGCATGAAAGTGACAGTAATACTGACTGCATACAATAGTTGTTATGGAAAAAAGAAAAGAGAATTGAATGTTATTACTGCATGTTTCTTTTATCCAAAGAAAGGCCAAGTGCGTAGTTAGGTGGGGCCGGATACCGTGATAAGAATTGCATTATGTAGCATGGGATGTCATACTTGAACGTTGGACTTCAAAGAAGGAGTAATGACAACAGGAAGAGTAGATACTTTAGGCCGTGAATATATTTATAATTAATCATCTTGGAATAAACAATTCTAGTGATTTTAAGTGTGAGGGAAAGATATTATCCATTGTCTAGGTTTAATATCATTGGCTAAAGTGGCTGCTCTGAAGTCACCATAGCAACAGCAAATATAGTCATTTGTGAGTGTGTGTGTGTGTGTGTTTCTTGAAACAGTATACCACTGAAATCACATAAAAAGTATGTTATTTCAAGGCTAAACTACTACCCAACTGCCTATATATTACCAAATGTATTACTGTTTGAAACTTTACATGAAATTCAAATTTGGTTGAACATCTGCTGCAAGGTTTTTCCCAAATGTAATAACTAAAAATTCAGTGGCAATGAAAATCCATTCAAAAATAATTTGCATACACCAAAAAAAAATAAATAATGTTTTTCTTTTTTATTCCTGCATCTTTTGGTTTTGCTTTACGGAGCATTCAATTATGTGCAAAATTCATGCAGGCGCTTATTTGTTGAATGAGCTGCCAGAGTTACACAAGAACAATATGAAGTGCATTAATAAAGGCCAGTTAGTCAACCGATACATCAATTTTCATTGGATGTCAATGTGAATTGGTTTTAATCTATGGAGTGACCAACAGACTCAATCACTTAAAAAAAAAAAAAATAATAAAGAAAAAAAAAGATCTAACATTTCCATTATCATAAAAATAACTGTCCCTCAACTAACCTGTAATATATAGAAAAAAAGAGAAAATAAACCATGGTCACATGCCATATTGAGGTTAGTTAGATTAAATCCACCCAACTAACGGTTTCATTTTGGCATAATTTAATAAGCATATGCTCCCATGACACCCCACTCATTTGAGGTCTATAATCGCGTCTTGACAGTTAGATGAATTTGGAATCTCATGTGGTTTCAATTGCTGCTAATTCTTTCTGTTATCACACTTATGTCTGGCAAATTAGAATGACCGAATACTGTCTTGATCTCTTGTTTGACTTTATAATTGTAATATTTCTATTTTTAAATGACTAAATTTGGTAGAGAGACATTTGATTGCTGTGATTTATAACATGCTGCAGAATATGACATGACGACTGCTGACGAGAAAGTGCAATAAAAAAAAAAAGACAATAAAAAAGTTCAGTTGAATAAAAAAAAAAGACATTTCCTCTTTGCTATGGTTGTGGTCTCTTTTACACATGATGAGCATTACTTTTATTTAATGTGTACGATGAGGAAAGACCACTGTCAAAAGATATATTTTAGTGTAGCACAAGCAGATACATTGGGCCGCACGTCAAGAGCCGCAGACGAGCAAAACCGTTGGATTTGTCCGTTGTTTAGCCATACGAGCACCGTCCTGATTTACGTTTCTGTGACTAAGAGCGATCTTTTTTTCTGCCTCATGCTGTATTATTATGCGAGTCCTCACTCAGCATGCACTCTAATTCCTGACGCACAAGCGTTGCTGCACTTTGAAAGAAAAAGAGATGGAAACTAAATGAAAGCAAGTGAGGAGTCTTACACGTTCAGAGAGAGCGAGCAAAAGAACAGTCAAATCATACAGTAAATCGAAGGCCCGTTAAAGCCTGAATAGCATGGAGCCCACCCGCCTGGAAGGCCACACACCTCAGAGTCCCTATGCGATGCCATCATAAACCTTGACAGAGGCTCATTCTGCCAATTACAAGGGAGCATCTAATTGTATGCCGGCTTTGACAAGCAAGCATATCTTCATTCTGACAAAAATTGAATTAACCTGCGGGGCAAATAATAAGTGACACACCTAATTCACAATTCTGCTTCAACGGCATGCGCGAAACTTGCAGTGAGCAAGTCGTCACCATGGAAATGCGCGGCACTGCCTTTTGAGCGAGCTTGGTGAGGTGAGGATGAAAAAAATGGTGACATGAATCAACAATATGTAACCATTAATTATTGTAATTATTTGCATTTGTAGCCAAAATGGCACATTGAACTGATTGCACAGTGCGAAACACTCCATGTCTGGTTCTGTATTATGTTGCAAGCCTTGTTAGAAGGAAAAAAAAAAAAGCTACTTTCATGCTGCAGTGCATGATGCACAACTCTTGATTTTTTGTTCAATCCGACACTTTTACGGACGCTTTCCAAAGCTGTAGTCAAGTCAACTTCATTGATTCCAAAATCAAGGTCAAATGACATAAATCAGAATCACAAAGGTACGACTCCAAGTCAATTCAAGAGTCCATAAGGTCAGAGTTCAAGTCTAAAACCAAATCGGTTCAAGTGTAAAACCCTCAGACAGAAAAACTATTTTTTACTGTCACAAAAGTTCAACATGTTCCCATATTTGTCTGAAATTGTTTTCTCATTGGATCTCCATGTTTTTTCATGTTTGTATGTTTCCTTTAAGATGTTATGTTTGATGCTAGTTCTCGATGAGTGGTAAAAACCACATTTTTTAACCTGCACTTGGCTGACATGACTAGAAGACTAAGATCATATGCTTCAGCATTCACAATCAGGTTAACCTGATGCTCTGAGATGATTATTTTGACTATCTGAAAAAAATGCATTTCAAGTTTCCAACCAAGAATGAATACATAGACAGCCTTGGTCGAGTTGCTAAAAATATTTTGTGAGTCCAATTTTCACGTTACGCAATCAAATGCACCTTCCAATGAGAACGTCCATAATGTCGTGTATACAAACAAAGGACGATATCCAGTAACATGCGCAAAACGTGTCACACAGCAGTGTTTATGGGAGTAAATTATTCATATTTCAAGTGGGATTCAAGCCAAAAATAGTCATCAATGACAAAAAAAAAAAATCTCAATTTAAAACAAACCGAACGGGGCTGCAGCGTCAACATCAACTTAGTAACGTAGTAAAAGAAAAGATCAGAAAAGAGGCTTTGTGACATCATTTGAGAATTCACGTTTAAAGTGACACTGTGTATGATATAGCTACGGACAGCAGAAGGAAGAGTGTTTATTGCCGCATTTACCGTAATGCCGCTAAATCTCCCACAGGCGCATTTGAAAAATTACACATACTCCTATGAGTATGTGTAACTTAGGGGCATTACGGTCAATGCAGCAATAAACACTCCTCCCTCCACCTGCTGTACGTAGCAATAAAAACAAGGCGACCTCCAGACGAGTGCCACCCCCATGTAATACAATTTAATGATAACGAGACCTACGAGTTCATATAAAACATACTGTTGGTCATCAAAAACACATTTATTTGCAAGATTTTGAAATTTATAATGTATTGTGTTCATTTTTAATGAAAAACGGTCCAAATCTTACACAATGTCACTTTAAAAGCTCCATCATATCCTACATTATACTCTATGTGAGCAAAGGACAAAATAGGACGGATTCCTTGAGAAGACTAACATAAGGCTCCTTTGATTAAAAAAAAAAAAACAATCGAAGGTCGGGAGTCAGTTAGTCTGTTCTTTTCATTTGATTTGAAATTTAAGGGCATTTTTATGAAAACCATTCCAACGGTTTAGAACTGGACAAGACATGGCCACGTGCTTGTGTTGAAAAGTCATTTTAGCCACACTTTTTTGCCATAACTTGAAAGCAGTCTGCACCCCCTCCCACCCCCAATAAAAAGAACTTCATTGCAAAATCTGACTTGTAAAAGAGCAAGTCCCTCACGTTAAATATTGTCTGCCAAATAAATCATTACCATCACCAGAGCAGCCTCGGGTCATGAGCAAAAATGCAAATGACTTGAGTGTTTGGGCAAAAAAATAAAACATGAAAAGTAGCCGCTCGGCATGTTTGGCACAGCGAGTTGAGGACTGCGGCGTGGCGCTGCCGTCGCTGCACTTCCAAGTCAGTTGATTGCTGATGAACATTTGCGCATTTCTGTATGCCTGAAGGATTTCCATTAACCACTTTGATGAAAGTAATCATGGGAGCCATCGGAGCCTGTCGGATGCCATCCCTGCCCTCTCAATTACCCGCATCACATTGAACTCAATTGCTCAGATCAGGGTGGCGGGCGCTTGGTGAGCAGACACTGAAGCATATGGAATGTGTCCACCTCCCCTGTGTGTCCATAGAGGCTGCTATTAACTTCATTATCATGCATACTGTACATATGGCCGTCATGCCAGGAGACTTTACAAGCACTTATTTAATAGCTCAACGAGGTAAATGAACAATGATAATATCTTTTAGGATGAGATTTACACTACTTGGTGTAAGTGACCTCATTTCCGTGTGTGTGTGTGTGTGTGCGTGTGTGTGCGTGTGTGTGTGTGTGTGTGTGTGTGTGTTAATCCTGCACAACCCACTTCAAATGTACGTCATGGGGACATATTCATTGGGGAAAAAAAAGAAAAAAAAATCATCTGCCACATGCCAGTAGCGTATGTTGACGGATGAAATACATGATGGCCTCATATGCTTGTTGTCCAAGGAATTTACTCGTACATGCACGACAGTACAAATGGGTCACTGATATGCCATTTGTTATTTCTGTGTGTGAGTCCATTATTTAATAACAAAATAGTTGAAATAGAAATTTTAAAAAGTTGCAATATTAATCATTTCAAAGTTGTTGAAAAAAACTGAACATCTTTTGTCTGGAATTTGACATTGCCTAAAACATTGCACTTTTATTGGGAAGGAAAAAAACAATTGCTGTAAATACGACGTAACATCTAATAAGCCTTGGGACTCAGCTACAAAATTTGCAGCTCTTAGTCAAATACTGATACAAGTTCAATGTCCATGTCCGGTGGTGCAACCGTAATATAAAGAGACTAAATGCTAAAAACACAGATAAAACAATTTCATTTCTAGGTTAGGCTAGCTTAGCTTTCTTCATTTTCTTGTGACACCATCACGCTGACCAATAGTAGACCAATATCTTAGGGAGTCGAGACGCTGACCAGTAGCAGACCAGCATTGTAGTGACGTGTTGCAGCGGAGGCATTTTGACAGTAACAAAAAATAAGAGCAATTACCGAAAAACGCCTAAAGAGGGAGGCAAAACAACAAACAAAGAAGCCCACAGGTCATGACAGTTGTCGATGTTAATCGTAAAGCGGGTTAAATGCCTTAAAGAGTGGATGAAAAAACTCAGTATTCCACACTGTAACATGAAAAAAATCGTAAGCCAGGGACGCCGTAAACAAGGGGTCCACTGTGTACACACACACACACACACACACACACATACATACACGCATATATATATATATATATATATATATATATATATATATATATATATATATATATATATATATATATAAGCCAACATTATCTCATAAAGAGATAATCAGGTGGTGCAACCGTAATATAAAGAGACTAAATGCTAAAGACACAGATAAAACAATTTCATTTTGGATGGAGTAATGGATATTCAAATTAAAATCAAGACTGGGGTGTTTTTTAATAAATATTTGGTTGCTATTTATGTTGTGACATTAAAAATATGTTTCAAAACAATGAGTAAATAAGAAAACATTCTAATTTACTATATTTCATTTCAGTGACCCAGGTTCAATTTGATTCAAACGAGCAAATACGTAAACAAGACATGTTCCAACATTTGTCTTACCTAAAATAGATATATGCATGTGTGTGTGTGTGTGTGTGTATATATATATATATATATATATATATATATATATATATATATATATATATATATATATATATATACTTAAAACCTTACACAAAAAATGCTTTCTGGGTTTTATTTGCCAATAACTCATTATACAGAAAAGTCATAGAAAAAAATACAATGAATGTTAGGGTCTGCAGAGGAGCAGAAGAAATGAAGCTAAATGAAATAGAACAATATCATGCAGCAAAGTCAATCAAGGCAAAACTGAAAGGTTTGTGATGTGTTTAGTATAGTTGGTAACATCAGTTGTGTTTTTTATAAAATATATAATTAGTTAGGTCACTTGAAATCAGTATTGATTAAAGAAATGGAATCAAGGCAGTGATTCGAAATCAAGCAATAAGACTCTTAATATTCAGTAGAAATAGTTAATAATATTGGTTGCTGGTTCTGATGAGCCTCAATTAAATGATGTACCTTTTCATGTGAACCTCTAAGGCGGGTTAGGAAGAAAAATAAAGGTTGATTCACAACATGGGGGCCCTACTGCTCAGAAGCATCTCAGGGAGCAAATTTAGCTCTACGTGCGTGTCCTGCATCCGGCTGATTCATTCACCACGAACACTTACAAGTATCTGCTAAATCATTTTTAACCAAAAAGGGTCCAAAAAGTAAAGCATAATAATGTTTGTCTTTTTAAACCTTGTGTATTCAAGAGTTAGAATACGTGATTCCTCATTTCCCAGGGTTCTTTTTATGAGCTAACTTAGCCCGCATCGGCACATACAACATGCTTTGCCTTGCAGAGCTCGTATTTTGACATCTTTCACAACAGGCAACGTTTTACTATTAGCGGATGAAGTGTTTCTTTTTCCCACATAATAAGGTCTTATTCTTTAAGTTATTCTTAAACCATTTGAACCACTGACAACATCGGATGGTAGCACAACACGGCAGCAAAACACACTCAAAGCTTTTGAGAGATTAATGGCAAGGGATCATAAAACCACCTTTTGTGCCTCCATTTATGTTAAGACTTAAAAAGCCCATTGGCTGATTAAAAGCATTATTTTAACTGGCAGGATTCCACACGGACATACACACAAACACACACGCACAAAGAAGCACATGACTTGCAATGTCTCCACAAATGTGGACAGTTCCCTTGTTCATAACAGCGATTGAAGCTTGACTTTCAAGGCTAGCACATACCATAATTCCTATAGTATGAGACACTCGTGTATACTATAGCAAAACGGAACATATCTCAGCTTTTGTAAACTCTTCATATTATCTTGTGTTCATATCCATAAGTTAAGTTTAAGTTAAGGGTCTTTCAGATTTCCTATATTGTCAGTGGTCAGTGAATGCCTCACCAATGTAACGTTGAATGCGCTCGAAATGCGTTTTTCCTTTTGCTCGCGACATTGGTTCAAGTTCAGTTTACCTTAAATATCTGACGTTATACAGTATCCGTTTCACCAAGTTTATTATTGTGTGTATTTGCCAAAAGACCACGATGAATAAACGAGTTAAATTAAATGCTTTTCCAATTTTGGTGCATTCTTAATTGAATCAACTGGAGAAATCATAATTTTTACATGATCCTCTCCATTTTAGTAATATTCCGTTGTGTGAAAAATGATTGACTCGGACATTGGTTCAGTATGCTCGCTTCTTTTGTCGAAAATAATGCCGTAACAACCTCAGCTGTTAGCTGCAACAGGCACTTGATGCTAACCGCCACCTGACATCCGCCCTCTTGATCATCTCATGACGGGAACTATTGTAAGAAAGAATACGGCCGATATAAAAGTACACATCTATAAGTCGGAATTTATGTGGCTGACAAATCTCTCTTTTCTGAATGGTGTCAAAATATATGCTTACTTTTCTTAGAATGCACTCCTACTTTTGGCCTTCATTTTTTGGGCAAAAAAAGTACATCTTATATTTGTGGAAATACGGTACTTGCACACACTCACAATTAAATGAAACTGTTCCTTCCGCAGTTGGAATTGTAATGCGAATTTGCCGTATGTTGGGCAATCCAAACCCGTGTTCATAAAAAAAAGCGTGTAAAACCCCAGGTAAAAAATAAAAATGGTATATACATATTACAAATTGATATCAAATTAGTATAGTAGGTGCTACTTATATATAATATACATGCATACAATTAAATAACATCATAAATAAAAAATATATAAAGGATTACTTTGCCTTTGAGTGACGCTTGTTATGGCCATATTCCCTAGTAAGGGTAGCCTAGGCTAGGCTAGCTTAGCTTTCTTCGTTTTACTTGATTATCTCCAGTTTTGTTTCCATATAAATCATCGTCTTACTTCTCTCTTTAACATCACTGGCAATCTTGCGACTCATGGATAACCGATTCAAGTGTGAATTCAGCAGTAAATGCATAATAAATTCGATATTGAAAGCATTCTCACACGAGATCAAGTCTTTAGGCAGCCATCTTTGTGACGCCGTGCGCCAACCACTAGCAGACCAGCATCTTGTGACACCATCACGCTGACAAATAGTAGACCAGTATCTTAGGGAGTCGAGACGCTGACCAATAGCAGACCAGCATTGTAGTGACGTGTTGCAGCGGTGGCAGTTTGACAGTAACAAAAAATAAGAGAATTGCTCTTATTTTACCAAAAAACGCCTAAAGAGGGAGACAAAACAAGAAACAAAGAAGCCCACAGGTCATGACAGTTGTCGATGTTAATCGTAAAGCGGGTTACTGTAAATGCCTTAAAGAGTGGACGAAAAAACTCAGTATTCCACACTGTAACATGAAAAAAAACGTAAGCCAGGGACGCCGTAACCCAAGGGTCCACTGTGTACACACACACATACATACACGCACACTTATATATATATATATATATATATATATATATATATATATATATATATATATATACACACTCTTTATTATGTCAGCCAACATTATCTCAAAAGTCAAATTGTGCTCACAGAAAAACACACCCACACAGTTATGATTCACTGCCCCTGCTACACGTTTGTGATATGTCCACAGCTGCACTCAGGTCCAAGATTCCTCATCTGTCTTCTGCGTGCTGTTCATGAAAAGATAGTGGCTAGTTTGAACACAAAGGCGACCACGAGACAAGACATAGCCAAACAAATTCAAATAATTTATGCTTGTCACATCAATAAACCTTCTTATTGAGTGAAGTTAAGTTAAACCACTTGCTCAGGATCTTTACATAGGGAATTAAACTAGCATACACAGTAAAAAGAGCCAACAGAACATCCAGAGGCAGTTGTCATTAGAATACACTTGAAAGAATAATGATAATAAAAAAGAAAATCCTCTGGAATGAATTTGCTACGTTATTGAGTATTAATCTTGACAGCACACTCATTAATTGGAATTCACGGTTCCACACCTCATTGAGTCACTCGATGCAGCTGAGTGAATGACTGAAATTGTATCTTTGACCGTCCACAACATAGTCAAGGTCCATTATAATTGGGTTACTGAATTACTTAGTGATAGCATTAATAAAAGAAAAAAAGTTTTAGGCTCACTTTGGTCCCAAATTATCAATAACAACATCCAGTATGGGACTTTCGGGGTATGCTTGTCTGTCCCAGGAAAGAATTGCCTCACTTCTATTTTTTTTTTTCCCAGACCGGGACGGTCCTGAACCCATCATGTATCTAGGAAAGTTGCTAATTGTCATCTCATGGTCTATCTTTTGATTTACAATAAGTATTCCCACCTACCGATCTCTGTCAAAAGGAAATTCACAAGCCCAGAAAAAAACGTATGCAAAACGTATGCATTACATTTTCTATGACTATATTACATTAACGATCGATCCCTTGGAACGGAACGTCCGGTACCCAGAACCCGGAAGCTACTGTATACGGAAACTCACAGTGGCGCAAATGCCGGAGGTTCCAGCTGCAATACTACGGAACTGTGTGTGCTCCAAATTCTTCAGTCTTTTATCATTGGATCCAAAACGGTGACATGTAAGTGACTCTTTAATGTTGCCAGATTTTAATGGTGTTCATTTACGTCCTGTAGATCATGGTGTTCATAAGAACAAGAACGGATGAAGATGATGAGCCAGTTTAACTCCTGATCGAAAGCCACCGTCCAGCTTTTTATGCACAAAGACATTAGCGATGGTCAACGGGACACTTACTTGCAATTAGCAATGCATCTGTATGATACGCAGGCAAGTATTTTCATAATGCAAAAAATGGAGCCAACACAACAAGTCAAAAAAGACAAAATTCAACATTAAAAATACAGTACAATATTCAGTATTGTACTTAAGTACGGTGCAATACTGTACTGTACTGTATTGGTGTTATTTGAAAAAAAATGTACAGTATTTGGACCATGTATTTTCATTTTCCAGTACTGTGTTCATATACTGTACATGTTATGAATGCTGCAGTTTTTGTTTAATAACAGGTTTTGGACAATATATTTTTGTATTTCGTTGCTTGTGCTGTTACAGAAGTATGGTATTTTGTTAACGCACTTACACGTTACAAGCAGGACATGTACTGTTGTTTGGCACTTAAGGAAAATTCTGTTATAAGGAAAGATTGGGAGACGCAGATATGATTCCTTGCTAGAGAATACTTACTGTAATACATGAGGCCATTTTGGGAACCCAATGAACATTTTACCCCCACCCAGCCCCTCATATTATCAAATCACTAAAAGTCTTGTAGGACATATATCATGAGAACCGACATCATGTTTATTTGATGACAACAACATAGTTTGGTCAATATAGTGCAAGAAGTGCAAAGCAATCCAAAACATAGATTCGATTAGGGATCGAGAATCTGCAAATGCTTGTATAAAAATAAGTGTTACATAGATTAAAATAGCAACATTACACAACAAAATCAAAACTTCAAATATCATTGAGGATGTTTTTTTTGGATAAGTCTTTATATTCAGAATCAATATCCCAATTCATGTTAAGATAATCTTTTATACGAGAGCACGTGAACTTGCCTTCTAATTACAAACAGGTGCTGAAAGCGTACAAATACACATTATTTCTTCATCCTCATCGACAGGCACAGTCTTTTTTTATTTTTTTTTTTATATTAGGGATGTGCCACTTCCCTCCAAAACTAGAAAGCCACTTTACAATGCCAAGCTACAGGAAATTAAACTATAAACAAAAGCCTTTTTTCTTTCTCCAGAAAATGGTGATGTATGACGACACAGGCAACATTGATGTAGAATCAAAAGTTTGATATTGAAAAGACATGGCAGGTTATATCAATAAATACTTACTTACAGACTACAGCAGGAAATAATCCTACACAGTTTGATCATCTGCTGTACAGTGTTTTTGTTTCTTTTGTGTTGTTGTTTTGTCCAGGGATGATTGTATCAACATTTTTTTTTCTTTTCTTACTGACAATATACCCTATGCACGGTTATATTCCTGAATTTGAAGCTGGACATACTTATTCATTCGAATTTGTGATCATTGCTATATAAAAATAAAATTTGCATCATTAGTTAGCAATTGTGTTCATCCCCCATTCTTGTAATGTCATGTTGCACAAATAAGAAGATTTTTCGGCACACCCTGCAGGACTTCTCCACTTTCCTCCTGCTTGTCCTTGTTTGTGCCAAGGCACCCAAGAAACAGAGTTTCTTAAAACGGGACAAAATGCTTGATTGCATGAATGACTCTGTGGCTCAGAACTGGCTGAAGGTGGTCTGTTTCTCAAGAACTTCGAGGTAATCAGGCTCAGACTGCAGTTTTGCTTTTAGCTCCAAGTATTCGTTTCTGTTGGGTTCCACAAATACAGTACTTGGCGACGTGCCGTAGAGCACTGTTTCTCTTATCCTGTCTGGGTGCAAGAATTGACGCCTGACATCAAAATTGGGATTATAGGTGTATGACACTGGGCCTGTATACTTATACTCTAAATTTGGCCCCACTGGGAGGGATGGAATGGACTGGTGAGGGGACTGCTTGTCTGCTTCAAGGATCCCTCTGAAGAAATGGTCTGAATCCTGGCCCGGGGAGGGGTTGTCTCTTGGTTCAATGGTGCTCACGCTGTATGCGGGGCTCCTCATCAGGCTGCGGTTCCTCTCATCTTCTGCGCTACTTCTGTAAGTTACCTTGAGCTCATGAAGGTCACGGTAATCCTCTACTGCGTTTCCTTCCCTTGATCTGTAAATGGGGTTTTTGCACATGTGACCCATCGGATGCGGAATATACTCGTAGACGTGGCCAGCTGGTGCTTTCACTTTGGTGCCTGAACGGTTGCTGTAGAGGCTGTACTGCAAGTTGAAGGAGCTCACGTCAGAGTTGTTGGTGCTCGTGCGGTCGCTTTGGGATTTCTTGCGCTTCTTCATCACCACGACAAATAGGCCGGCAGCCACGAAGACTGACATTATAAAGACAAGCAAGAGGCTCAAGATGAGGACCGACAGGGGGACAGTGCTGCCAGAGGAGCCAAACTTGAGAGGTGGATCTGTGGGGATGACCCGGTCGTCTAACGCCCCCTCAGTAGGAGGGGTTGGTGAGACGTAGGCGTCGGAGTAGTTGGGGCACAGCTGCTCCGATGAAATAGCGTGAAGGCCCATTTTTGCATGGCGTTTGGGAGTCTCGCACATCACATCGTTGACCACCGTGCCTGCGCTTAGTTGCTCAAGCCATATCTTCATACCTACTATATCACAGGAGCAGTCCCAGGGGTTTTCAAAGAGATCTATTTGCACCAGTAGCTTGAGCTGATCCAGAACACCACTTACAGGCAGGTTTTGGAACTGGTTGCTGCGCAGATTTAGACGAGACAAGGAGAGGCTGGAGAAAATGCCCACAGGTAAAGTTTTCAGGAGGTTGTTATTGAGAAATAGCAGCTGGAGATTCGTAAGGTATCGGAATACGCCGGCGTCAACCTCCTTAATTTTATTGTACTCTAAATAAAGATATTGTAAATTCTGCAACCCAAAAAACATTTCCCCCGTGAGCCTGTCCATGAGATTACCATTTAAATACAGCCTACGCAGATTGGTTAAATCCCCAAAAGCCCTGTCATGGATCACAGTTATCCTGTTGTTTCCCAGGTGAAGCAAATCCAATCCAACGGCGTCGACAAAATCAGATCTTCGTACCACGGGGATATAATTCCCAGTGAGATACATCTTTTTGGGATTGTATGGCTTGGGCTTTAGGTCAGAGATGCTTTCGATCTTTCTCTCTTGGCAATTTACATTCAATCCAATTTCAGAGATCTGCAGGTTGCACGTGCAGGCGGTCGGACAGTCCAAAGGCACCGGCGATTTGGTCTGAAAAGCAATGATGGGGCCATAGTTGTAAGGGCTGCCGCCCGGGAGTCGAGACGTGGGCTTTAACCGGGTGCGGTTAAATTGGCGCGTGCCCTTGGTAGGTCTGGAAGAGGACCGAAAGACCGCAGATGAGGTGGCCGAAGCCGTGATAGCGGGCTGCGTCGTTTGGTAATATCCGTTGGTGCTGCTAGGGGGAGCGGGCCTTACCGAGTCCTCTTGGGGCCTCCTCGGGCACAGTTCCTGCTTGGACACCTCGTCCAGGTCCCTCCCGTGCAGCCTGAATGGTGTCTCACACACCACTTCTCCCACCAGAGCTGTGTAGGCAATGCTCTCAAGCCAGGCCTTGAGAGCAATCAGATCGCATGAACAATTCCACGGATTCTCTTCCAGCTGTAATTCCACAACCTTGTCCATGTGCTCTAGCAGGCCGACGTAAGGAAACATTTTTAACCGGTTTCCCCGCAGGTCCAAATGCGTAAGGGGCACGTTGCGAAAGATGTTGGGGGGCAGGAAAGAGAGCAGGTTGTCATTCAGAATCATCACTGTCAGTTGGTGCAGCTTGTTCAACGTGTTGGGCTCAATGTTGCTAATGTAATTATAATCAATTTGGAGATATTCCAAACTCTCCAGTCCCACAAAAGTGTCATATCTCAGAATGTCAATTTTGTTGTTATTCAGGTGCAACCTCTTTAATCCCTGGAGTCCGTTGAAGGCACCTGTCTCTATCTCTGAGATGTCATTGTTCCCCAAGTGCAGAATGGTCACTCCAGTGTAATTGATGAAATCATTGACAGACAGTTTTTTCAGCAGGTTTCCTGTTAGCAAGAGATGGTACGTGGAGAACTGAACCGGGCTGATCTCTGTCACTCTGATGATTCCACGGTTCTCGCAACTGACGGTGAGGATGCCTTCCTTCTCCTCACATGTGCACAGGTTGCTACAGATTTCCCCGTAATTGTCATACATCTCGACCAGCCTCGGAGATGACGCAATCACAAGGATTATATTCAGGGCCCAGATATGCATGGTTCCTGGGAGAAGGTGCCCCAGCTCACTCAAGTGCGTTGTCGGTTTGAGGTGTCATCTAAGGAAGGAAAGAGAAAGGATGGGTGCCGTTTTACACGTGTACAACTGTCACTGTTAAAAGCACAAGTTGCCCAAAATACATATCCATAACCCGCCTTGGAAAATGCAAATTAAAGCAGCCCTACAAGGTGATCATGCAGACAAGGCAGCGTAATGTCAGTATTAGGGCACTCTGAAGCACACGAGCAAAACTTGAATACATGGAATATCTAGAAAAGAACCATGGGGTTTCTGGTAAATATTTTAATAATCTATTCATCAATTGTCGATTAATAGATTGTTAGCATTTTAATTTCCATCCATTTGTTTAAACCAGGACATGTTTTTCCATGTCGACTTTACATTTTTATTGCTGTTAATGCTTTGGTTGCTGTGTCTGTTCTATAGCATATCAGACAATCACCCAAAAATACGAATAACTGTTTTTGAAAATAAAAGCAGATGCATGCAAATGTTTTATTTTGATTGTATTGTATTAGATTGTATTCTATTGATAGTAAGTATGATTTCATACAGCACTCAAGATTGCTCAAAATATTTCCAATCCAATGGCAGAAAGTCTGTTCTTTGGACAATGTCATGTGCCTAAATGACCAACGGATTATAAAAAAAATAATTATCAATGTAAGTTGGTAATTGCTTGGTTGTCGATTGATCAACCATTGCACTTCTAACATATATGTAAAAGAAAGTTGTTACAATCTACAGTCATGATCGACTCTATTGATAGAAGGACACAACAACACCTGCCAGCTAAAATGTCATGGCTTGCTCATCGACTGCTTGTGTGAGAATCTATCCACCCAGATAATTACTATTTATTATTTTAATATAGAGCTAAAATGTAATTTCATTTTTTTTTCAAACAAACACTGCAATCTTAATACCTCCTCACGATTCCCAAAATAGTTATCACTCATCCCACATACCATGCATCACTGTGAGGGGATCCACATAAATTTGTGCTCCTATGGACAAATAGCCTGTACTTATTGATAAGAAAAAGCGGAAAAAAAATCTCAAAATGGAAACCTCAGCGGGCGTTTCCATTAAAACGATCAATCAGAAGGAAAATCATTTCATCCCAGTGCATTTAAGGGGGTAAGTATTCCAATCACGTCATCTACCTGACATTTGCTTTATAGAAGCTTACATAGTTTCCTTCTCCAATTTTGCCTTCTTTCGCACACTCATGCACGCACACGCGAAGGAACACACGCACACACATCACCCCGTCCCCTCCTAAAAGGACCACAAAAGCTTACACATCAGCGCAGCAAACATCCACAAATCTGCACCGTCTAACACCAGCAACATGCCATTGGCGTTTATGTGCTACCCGTCGATGAGGACTTTATATCGGGTGAATCTTGACACCCTTGCGCAATGAGTGCGTGTATGCGCGTACGTTTGCAATGCGTAAAACTGCCGTGGGCATAAACACGTTGGCTATGTTTTCATCGGCAAACACCTTTCGATACAAAAATTAACTTCAGTTACGTCAAATCCGTTTCAGAACCATGGATAGCTCAGGCTTACGGTATTTGTCTGGTCGGGTTAATAATGATCCGCTTACCGTGCAGATGCCTGTAAACGCCAACGCATCTCCCAACAACAACAAACATTAAAATGGAAAAAATATATCACGCCCATAGCCCGTCTTCGGACTCCGGTCTTGGCGCAAACATGAATTTTGGTACACCGCTCCGGTGTCGGCTGCAGGAGAATCTTTAAGATTCAAGTCTCCTCTGCGTTTAGCTCCATAACACAGTCTCATTGACGAGTCAGCTGGCGCGCCGATTTTGGCTCCAGTCTTCTTCCAGCAAATGAATTTAGCAGTGTCATTTCAAAAGAAAGCCACGCACAGCCAAAGTTGTGAGGCAAGACGAAAAAAATAGAATGTCGTTTGGGGTAAACAAAGGAAAAGGGTAAGGAAAAATGCACAGTAATCCCACATTAGAGGAGACCAGCGCCGTGACTTTCATTCATGTGCACGCAGGGAGAAGCACCAATCTCCCCCTCCCTCCCTTCCTTCCTCCCTCCCTCCCTCCGCGTCTGCTGCCACTGGTGCTGCGGTGTGCACCAGCCCGTTTCTTGGTGTGCACGTTCCCCCTCACGCCAAGCATAAGGCGTCTAATTCGGGGCATGTGTCCATGCAAGTATAAACAAATCGTCTTCCTCCAGCGGCGGCAGCACGGAAGCGTCCAGCTCATCGGCAACTAGTGGAACTTGGTGTTGGTTGATTGGTTTGTTGGCTGATTGGCGCAAACTGATCTGCCGCCCAACATCGAAAGCGCCATTCGCCCCGTGGAACAATTGCCGCCGAGTGACTGCATGCGCCAAAGGCATATATCTTCCATTCGGCTGGCTGCCACGGCAAGGGAGCGAAAAGTGATTTAATGCAATAGTCTATAAAAGGGGTACGTTGAAGGAGAAAGCGAGGTAACCGGGAAGGGGAGGGATAAAGTTGAGGAGGGGGTGTCTAAAGACGACCCATAGGGGGCGGCACAGTGACAAAGAAAAAAAATGACATGGAGTTTTTTGTGTTAAAATTTGCATTCGTTAAACGTACACCAGAATTGTCTGAATATTAGCACTTATGTAACAGGTCTGTTTTGAAAACTACAGTGACCCTGAAGTGCAAATCACACAAAAAACTGTCTCGGTGAGGCACGGCGGTTTGAGGCGGTGTGGGACGTGGGAAAGGTGGAACCAAAAAGATGCAGGGCAGACTGGGATGAGGCTCAAATGAGGAGGGTTTAATAGCCAACAGAAGTAGGGTTGTGAAGAACCAAAAATACAAAGTGCAACAAAAACACTAAACTCAACTCACTGGGGCAACAGAGGAAAGGGAGGCAGCACGGGAAGGGCAGGTACAAAGGAGCATGAGACAAGAGCGGGGGAATGACGTACAATGACCCGACAAGGGATGAGGCAAAACACTGGGGCTTAAATACTAACAGAACTCAAGACGCAAGACACCTGGGAACAACAGGGGGCGGGGAAATTGACTGGAGGAAACACACGGGCGACGGGAGAGGTTAATTACAGTGATGACACGCGGGGGAAACACAGAGAAACTATAACAGAAACTACCAACCCAAAACCCACAACAAAAAACATACAGATCATGACAAAAACTAAGCAAACAAAAAGAGGTAAAAAAATTGCAAATACACCTTACATAAGGGAAGCGGATAAGAAAAAAAGCACACAAAGAGCACGTAAGAAAAAAGAAGCATATGATCAAAATGAGTCTGTAAGAAAAACAAATCATGAAAGACATAAAAAGCATGCAAGAAAAAAGATGCACAGAAGAAAAAAGAATGAACGAAACAAGAAGCATGCAAGCAAAAACAAATACAGAAGAAAAAAGAAACACAAAAGAAAAAAGCACACAAGAAAAAAGACACAAAATTTAAAAAAGGCACGCAAAAAGAATCGAAGAAAAAAGAAGCACAAAATAAAAAAAAAAAGCCATGCAAAAAAAAAGAGAAATACACACAAAAAAAAGAAGACTAGAGCAGGTACTACACCGTGGTGAATAATTGTTGTAGATGAAATAGTCGGTGGTGTAATGGGTTTGTCTTGTTTAAATACAGCATCCTGGGTTTGAGTCCTGAATGTGGCAGCTTTTTTTTCTCTTAGGTTTTTTTTTTACTTCATTTACAATTTCCTGCAGACAATCAGTAGTTGATAAGCAGCCAGTGTTTCATGTATTTATTGATGAAAGAACAGTTAGGCCCTACGTGTTCTGTTCATCACTAACAGACATAAGAGCAGTAGTGTGCAGACTTTCCTGTGTCCTTACTGTTCTGTTCATCAATCAGTTAGGGCCTCAATGTGCTGTTGTCTGTCTGCGAGAATTGTAAATAAAGATAAAGACAGAAAAAGAAAGCTGCCGTCAGCAGGACAAGAACCTGTTCAAAAGGAAAACATAATTCACTACAATACTTGAGGAGGTCATGAAACCACATCTCCAATAATTATAGTTCAGTATAGTGTTTGGTTCACCATTTTGACTGGTTCCAAGGAAGTAATATGACAGGGTAACCCAGAATAATGTTTCAATTGGTAGTAGTGACCATTTTAAAATGAAAAAAAAAAAAAGTAAAAACAAAACATACAGGATTAACATCCTAAAAGTTGTACTTTGTTTACGTCCAATCAAGTGGCTCCCTGTCATCCAATCAGGAATGAGTCCACACCGCTCTTTCCCACCTATACCAACTACTTCTGGTAGGGAAAATTAGTGTGCTCCATTTTTCCTGTGTGCTCATTTTTGTTTTCATTCTTTATTCTTGTGTGCTCTTTTTTATTGTGTCTGTTTTCTTGCATGCTCCTCTTGGATTGTGTGTGTCTTCATTTGTGCTTCTTTTTTTTCTCATGTTTCTTTTTTCTTTTGTGATACTATATTCTTGCGTGCTCTATTTTATTGTGAGTCTTTTTTTTCTTGGTGCTTCTTTTTTTCTTGCATGCTTTTGTATTTTTTGGGTCTTTTCGTGCATTCTTCTTTTTTCTTGCATGCCCTTGTATTTTTTGTGTCTTTTCTTGCATTCTTCTTTTTTCTTGCATGCTTGTGTGTTCTTTTTTATTACATGTGTCTTTTTTGTGTGCTTATGTGTTCTTTTTCATGCATGCTGTTTTTATTGTGCTCTTTTTCAAGTGTGCATCTCTCTTGTTAGGTGCTTTTTGTTTGCAATTTTCTTTTTTTGTTTCCTTAGTATTTTGTTTGTGTGATTTGCACTTCAAGGCCAATGTAAAAACAGGTGTCAGCACTAAAATTCACGTGGAAATACTCTGTGGTTCTTTACATTTTTTATTTTTTTTTGGGGGGGGGTGATAACTTTCAACATAGGCGTCTTGCTGGCACAAAGGTTAACATGTTTGCCTAAAGGCTTATGGACCCAAGTTCTAATCCACCTCACTCTGGCCTTCAGCTATGGAATTTGCATGTTCTCCCCGATATCATGGGGGTTCTTTCTGGGCGCTCCGGCTTCCTCTCACACTCCAAAAACATGCATGGCATGGCGTATTGAAATAACGAAACTGTCCCTTGTTGTTACTGGGTGCGCAAATGCTTGTTTGTTTTTGTGTTGGCTGCAGATGGCTAGCAACCAGTTGAGTATTGCCAGCTTACTGCCTGAAGTCAGCTGGGATAGGCACCAGCAAACCTGCAACCTCACAGGCCTTGCAAACACACAGCTATGACTGTCCCAAGACCATGCACCTTACTACAGACATTTGTTTTGTACTACTATTTATGCTACTCCTTCCTTTGCACAACACGTGTTAAATAACGGTTCCTCATCTACAATGCACACATTCACTTTATTTTTATTCACCATGCACACTTGCACTTAGTGTAGGATTCTGTACAGAAGCTACCCACTTATTCCATTGTAAGGAGAAACCTGTTTCAACACTTTGCAATGAACACGTTGTATCTTGAATCTTTGACTAGAGTAATCGTCTCTAGCAAATAGATGAATGGGCATTCAACACAAGTGGACACGCCTCTAAACCCAATTTAGATGGACACTTTATTGACACATCAAAAACAGATTTGTCAAAAACACTTCTTGTTTACATTAACCAATAGATTGTCTGGATAGTGACAGGGATTTTTATCGGACAACAAATTTTCCTGGTTAGCCAAACAGTGTACACTTCACTTTAAACCTAGAAAACAAGAATTTAAAACAAATTTAATTTGATGTCCAGTTCTGATTTAATTCGGACTGAACTGCGGCATACAGGTAAGCTCAATGTCCTCACACTGCAGAGGTTCTGGGTTCAATTCCGTGCCTGCGTGGGGTTTCTCCAGATATTCCTCCAACATTCCAAAGACATTAAACAACATCAAAGATATGTCGGAGAACAATGCAGCCATTTTTTGCCCTGTATGCCAGCTTCCACAACTTTGATGTTTGTTGCCACAGCTTTAAATAATTATTTGGTTGAATCTGTAGTTAATACGACAATTTTCTTTTACCGTATTTTCCGTACTATATGGCACACCCAAAAAGCCTTAATTGTTTTTTAAAAGATGACGGTGCGCCTTATACTCCGGTGTGCCTTAAATATGGATCATATCATGTGCTGACTGCTTAAGCTATAGTTTATTCCTAAAAAAATCCTGTTCGAACTGACCTGGCCCGAGGGTATTAAAGCCTGACTTGGCCCAGCCCGATTAATTAACTTGATTTGCAGGCCCAAACTGATTTTTGACGACTCAGAGTGTGTGGCACCACACTCATGCTTGTCTTTTCAATTTCCCTGTCTTTCATTTATTCGTAAATTCTTTCTGCTTCTTATTGGAATAGCAGGTCAAAAATATGTAATGCATGCCGAGGGAAAATTAAAAAGACGGTGGCACCGCGCGTTCACCTGCGCTTGACACTTCACTCATACAGTTTTATGTTCGTCGTTTAAATTTTCCTGACTTTCGTTTATTTGTAACTTCTTGCTGCTCCATATCAAAATAGCGGGTCAAAAATATATAATGCATACCGAGGGGAAAATTAAAAGGACTGCGGCGCCACACGTTCACGAGTGCATGGCTTGATCTGTATCTATTCTGCGTTCTGCAGCTCCTGCTTTGTAGTTAAATCGCAATTACCAAGAACCCATTCTGTTTTATCTAAATGTTTTTTAATAACAAATATTCCTTAGTATAATAGCCATACAACGCTTATATTGTATGAATAAAGTTTATATTCTATAAAAAAAGTTTGATGACTTTGCTGATTGTTTTTAATACAGTCCCTCTAGCGAAGCATCATCTAGTGGCTGCATAACGCAACTCTAAATAGTGGATGCATAATGCAACCCCAGCCAGTACTATGGTTTCAACTCTATGTGCGCCCTATAATCCGGTGTGCCTTATATATGACTTTATTTTTTTCGAAACTCAGCCATTCATTGATGGTGCGCCTTATAATCCGGTGCGCCTTATAGTGTGGAAAATACGGTACATCAGCGGTATACTGCCAAGCTAAAAAAAACCTTGTCAAGTCCCCAGCAGTTGTTGTTTTCATTTTCAAGAGTGCAGGCAGTCTTCCATTGTCAAACCATCAACCAACAAGCATTTTTTCTTTCATCTCCAAGTTTATTGAAGAATTTTTGGCAACTCAGCGAATTCATCTTTGATCACATCCAAATGTGTGTCTGTGTTTTTTTTTTTCCACCACTGGTTGTGTTAAAACGAGAGAGCTGGTTGAATAATTTTTGTGTGTATAATAATAATAACAACAATGATAATAACAGTGGTGGATTGGTGATCATGCCTGGCTCACAGTGCAGAGGATGTGTGCTCGCTTCTCGCTTCGGCCTTCCTGTTTGGAGTTTGCATGTTCTCCCAGCGCGGGTTTCCTCTGGGCACTCTGATTGTCTCCCTCATTCCAAACATGCTTGGTGGTAGATATATTGGACACTTTAAATTTTTCTTTGGTGTGCAAGTGAGTGCAAACGGTGCCCCACCGTTGGCTGGCAACCATGTCAAGGTGTACCCTGTCTGCTAACCAAAGAAAGCTAAGATAGGCTCCAGCACGCCTGCAACCCTTGTGGGGATTAGAGGTCGAGATGGATAACTAATAATAATCAATGAATGAATAAAACAGCTTACATTACATTGAATAAATTAATACATCCATTTTCTAGAGCCACATTTTCTCACGAGGGTCACAGGCCTGCTGGTGTCTATGCGGGGGAGACTCTGAACTGGTTGCCAGCCAATTGCAGAGCACACAGAAATGAACAACCATTCACTCACCCTTTGACACTTAAGGACGATTTAGTACGTCCAAGAAATCTGCCATGCATGTTTTTGGAGTGTGGGAGGAAGCCAGGATGCCTGGAGAGAACCACGCAGGCACAAGGAGAACATGCAAACCCCACACAAGAAGGCCGGAGCAAGCTGGAACTGAACTTGGGACTCTCAACTGTAAGGTGGACGTGCGAATCATTCTTCCACCACAGGTTAAAGTATTTAAATAAATCCCAAAGGGCGGCGTATACATGACATTAGGTTAAGTAGGCAGTTGGAACAAATGAAATTAAGTGAAAAAGTCATTTTCTGTTATTGTTTTCCAACAATGATTTTGGTGTAAAGAAACCTTTTATCTGCCTGGTGTTGTAATCAGGGGAAAACGTGCAAACTGCACTCAAGTTTTCAACTTTTACGGACGTGTTTACGCCAGTATTCCATTTGAAATATCCTTTGAGCATATAGACTGCAAACAGAACAAACTGCCGATGCAAATAAATTGCAATTAAAGGTGCAATCAGCAGTCACAGTTGTTCTTTGTGGATTTGGTCCAATGTGTTCGAATACCTAATACAAAATCAACTTTCAAAATCTTGTCACATGAATTCCACAGCATTCAATTCTGGATCCAGTTCTTTTACTTCTCATACAATTCATCTCAACATCCGGACTTCTCTGCTGAGAACCCAACTCCGAATAAAGCACATAATCATGGATGGACGGATGAATAAAGTAATGTTCAATTGACAACCACAATTTTCAACAGTAATAACTTTAGGGTTATAATGGTATAGAACTCAGAAAGACTGGATTTACACTGCGCAATCCAAGTGACACAATTCCAATTTTTTGCCCTCAAGTGGGATCAGAATAAACCCTCATCCAAATAAGGGTAAAATTCAGATTTGTATCAGATGTTTGTCGTTGCACCTGCAAGCTGAAACAAACTGTGTATACCGCATCAATGTGACCTTGAGGTCACAACAGTGAATAATGCTCTTGCATGCTTTTGCAGAGGTTCGTTGTATGAGAGAGCCTACACTGATCGCTAATATAACGGCGGTGTCCTAGGCACTTCATCCACCCCTGGGCCCCAACCTACATTCATCTATTGAGAGCTCCGCGAGGCAAAAAGCTCAAGGTGCCAAGCTGGTGAGGTTCCCTAGCATACTCATACAACAGTGCAACGGAGTGTAACTCGGGTCAGACGTCAAAGGTGTGAGCCGTTTTACGGGCCAAGAAAATAACCATCTGTATATATCTTCTCTTGACAAGAATGACATGAAATTAAATCTATAGAAGCACAACCTTAAGAGAGATATGTTTTGAACAAAAAACAGTAATTCTCTGAAGGATTATACATCTGTATGCAATGCTGAGAAGCACAACCAAAGAGCATCTTATTTGTCCCATGGTGAAAGTGTTACCCTTTTCGGTGCGGAACAAGACATGTTAAACCCTTTAAAAAAGAAGCGTAGAGAAAAATCTAATTAAAGCAAGCATATGGTGGCCTGCCATGTCCAAGAGATTTCCCACTTAGTCTGTATTGTGTGGTAATAAGTCAACTCTTCCCGGCTTTTTTTAGCATGTGGAGAATGGTAATGAGCGGATGTGGCTTGTATGCCACCTCTCAGACATTAGACACGAATATGCATGGGTTTATCTTAAAGTCTTAGGCGCTGTAATCATATTAAGAGTGGACTATCTCCTTGAAACGGGTAGGCTGGAATCAGATGAATTCTGTCTGGAATAACACAACAAAGAAATTGATGCAGCAGGGTTAATGCCGCAATATCAATCAGCACACAAAACACACTGTACGCGTGTGTGCGCATGTCCATGTGTGTGTAAAGACATACAGCAGCATGCCTTCATAAAAGCTAATAGGTTCGTGCAAACTCAACACAATTATCATAAATCAACTGCATAAAGCATCATATGATAATTGAGTCTGAGGTTAAGTCATTAATGCAAATGAAGGTTCACGCTAAATTTAACTAAATTATCTTTTGCATGAGCCCCACTTGCTGTTTTATTTTTACTAATCTTCTGGAACTATAATTATTTATTTGGTCTTGAAAGGATGCAAAGTACTTGCATAACATCTATTACATAATGAAAAAGACATTGTGCCCAAATGATGGACATTTCTTTAAATATTTTTGAAATGTTAATGTCTTTTGAAGGAATAAGTAACATAACTCTTCCTGCGATTCTTACTGGTCCCAGCTATTGACTTTTTGAATGGAACCCACAGGGCACACATTGTCCAAACGTTTAGTGTGAAAATTCAGCGAGCCAATTCTGCCAGTTTCCAGCAGATCTACAACCAATCAACAGTAGAATGTCGCAATGTGTTCAAATGAATATGGAAATAGAAAGCACTGACAATGACAGCATAATGTTAACAAGATATGATGACAAATTGGAAACACTTGTACCAAGCAAAAATTACTCTCCATAAACAATGAATGGGCCTCGCAATGCATGAAAGCTAATGAGACAAGTGAAGATGGATGGTAGGGAAAAATGGAATTGGTCGGTTGTGCCACACACCCGTCACTCCAGTAATCATGCTAGAAATTGGTTCAAGCCCTTGCTGTGCACATGTTCACACACATGAACGTTAGCTCCTTGTCATTTTGACAGCTATGTTTAGCATGTTTGAAATAAATACTAACTCTAATAATGTATGACATTCACAAAATATCTGCACGTGTCTCCCTGTGAATGTAGTTTCCGTAGATGAAAAGAAACATGTGTGGCATTCACTTTGTCACTGTGAAAACAAGTGAAAACTAAAGAGCTCTAGAATGCAGCTATTTCTCAACATGGTAGTTGGATTTTAAGTCAGCAATGAAACTCATCAAAATGCCACAAGTTCAAGGTATAATGAAGGTTTTTGGGGAAAAATAAAGCATCTTAAATTACATCACAAAATATATAAGATATAAAATATAAATATAATATATAAAATATATATTTTATATAATATATAAAATATATAAGAAGGAGAGCAAAAGGCCCTGGAGCACAATGGTTTTGTAGTTTTTCAGAGGGTACCCCTGTGATTTTTTTTTTCCCCAGCCCCCCCCAAAACAGCGAAAAGCAATTTTGGTGGAGAAAAAAGAGTGCAGTGCCATTCATGTCTGACTTATTAAACTTTCAAACTTTCATTTTGTAGTGGTATCTCTTAGGTATATTTTATTCAACAACTCCAGAAGATGGATCTTGTAACAGCATCTGCTTTATATCTGGCTTGTCCGCAGGAAAATAGTTACTAATGAATATTATTATCAATATACAACTTAAGGGAATAACTCCAGCAAATATTAACAATGCATTGCTTTGATCATTTAGATTTAAAGAAAAATGTATAATTGCAACAGTAAAAGTTCCCAACATGGATATGAAAGTGGGATACATGAGTGCCGCTGATTCTGGGAGCATGCAAAAATTGTTAATACACATGAATTGGGCTTGTGTGCTTGAGCCACACACAAAGGAGTTGATCATACAAAAATGAGACGATACCAGGTATATCTCGAAGAGCAAAAGGAACATTATGCGCTTCATATGAAATACAGCGGTAAAAGACATATGAGGACTGACTACCAAAAGACACAAAGCCAACCCCTTCTAACACAAGCCCACATAGAAATATTGGTTCGTTATCAGCTAGTGGTTCTCTCTCCTGGAAGCCAATTGACAATCAGGCCTCTTTTTCTTTACCAATTGGTGGTTTGAGTTGAGAACGAGGTTCACCAATCAAGTGGGAGCAGTTGGAGCTTGCCAGTACAATACCGGCTCACAATCGGACTAAACAACACGATGCAATTTAATGGACACAAAATATCATGGGCCGTAACAATTCAGTCGCAGAGTGAGGTCGATTGATTGGGCTGACAGGATTAAATGTTGGAGAAGAGCTTCCTTGAGTTGCTTTGTTGGTCATTGATGAAAGTGTCCTCAGGTTTATTTTCATGTGTGAGAGGACATTTTAATATTCTACATGGTTTGGTTATGTTACGAGATGGAGTTGGATCAAATTGTTGGTAGCGTATTTACTCAAGATACATAAGAGTGCCACACCTAAAAAGAAGTCCGCTTTGTGAAATAGGACCAGTAATTTGACAAACCATTCAGAGCAGGGCCGTAGTAACGTAAGTTGGTGAAAAGAAAACACGCAAAGCATTAGGGATAGCTCTTCGACATCAAGAGGTTAGAAGATTCGTTAGGAGATATGCTGCCGCTTTCCAAAGTGGATTCACCAGAATTTGGAAAGCTTGTCAGCAAGATCCCCGTCGCAACTAGCATACAATACAAGGTAAGCTAATGCTAACTTTCACTGTACAATTGCTATTGATTACAGCTATAAATAGTTCTGGTAAATGTTTATCATGATAACACATACACAACTCATGTTAGCCAGTACATTAAACAGCTTAACAGTGATGTAGGCTAGCTGCTAACGTTGGCCCCACCGGAACCATGTATTTTTGAACCATTTGTCTATAACCTACACAACTGATTTGAATATTAACATTGAAGTTGTGAAATGCAGCGTTTTTGCCTACAGCATGAACAATGCATCACTATGCTGTGAAGCTAAGTTATAAAGGGATTAAAATACAAAAAAAAAAAAAAGATTCTGTATCTTGTCTTTAAAGGTTTACAATACAATACATATTTAATCATTTATACAGCATTTAGGCTTAGCCCAACCTTCCATTAAATGTGTAATGAGTCACATTTAGAATGGCAAATCCATATTTCCAGTTCTGGTGGTGAGAGTAATATAAAAGTAATGCAATAGTAGTGTAATACATTGCATTTCAAATACATTAATATTGTAACGTAACATTACTTTAAATGACAGTGATATGTAATAAATATTGCATTACAGTTTTTAAATAACTTTCCCAACACTGTTTAAAATGATATAGGCCTATGACACATTGAGGTAGCTCAAAAGTCAACAATTACAGAATTTTGAATTGTTGAAAATACCAACATTTTGCCAGAACAAGTCGTGCTATTTTAACGATCGAGTGAACTCTGAGAACACAGGAATGTCCACAAACAAGATTTGAACACAGAACTTTAGGCTGTGAAACAGGCATGTTAGTCAAAAGTCACATCAGAGAAATGTTTTTCTCCATCATAAATAAGTGATATTTTACAATTCATCCCTACTACGCAGCTTCCGTTTCAATGACTTGATTGTTTTTGCTAACGCCTGCAAATATGTCGATCACAGATCAGGTTGATGCAGAGTTTCACAGCCGGTCTCTGCAGCGCAGCAAACTTGCCGTCTGGCAGATCGAGAATGATTGATGGCGGAAGAAGAGTGACAGTTTGCAAGGGGAGCCCTTCCCTTTTGTTTCCCCAACGGCAAGGCTCATGTGTAAAGCATTGAATCAGGGACACGCAAAGTTAACCGAGGAGCTTTGATGAAACAAGCTGCTGATAATGCGATAAGTGCATCCTGGTCGTATCAGGGAGTGGATGGGATTGACTTATGGAGCTCCCCGCACGGAAGAACAAAAGCGCCCAACCGTGGCCGAGTCAAGTGCACTCATTTACACTGCAGTTGGGGAGGATGAAGGCTCTTAAGGTTATCAGTGAACCTCAGAGCACGATGCGAGAAGTTTAACTCACCTATCTATCAATATTTTACTCTGCCAAACATTAGCTGAGTAAATGAAAGCTGAGGCTTTTAAGGCTATTTTCTCATTACCTGAAAGATGATCGTTACAAAAGGATGCCTTGGCTAATTGTGTTCAATATGAATAACTGCGTGAGTGCACATTACCCTAAAGGTTCAACAAAGAGGAGGAAGTGTGTCTGAGTTGGATGCACTCTGCGCATCGTGAGATACCTCATCAGCACCGAGTCTTTCAATCCATTCACAAAGTGCCATGCTCTATTTCTGCTTCATGTGCACTTGTCTGAAGAGCATCTACTAAATCTAAACTGAGCGCCACCAGCTGCCTTTTCATGGAAGGCCTCCGGGGCAAAAACAACAACAACCGGTTGGATCTGAGCTCGCAAGGTGGATCTATGCAAGCTGACAGGATGTTTTCTCCAAAACATGCAGCAGCTGCCATGCATGATCCCCTGCATAGAAGATGCCTAAACATGCAGAGCTATCCGTAAATACTCACACTTCCTGTGGATTCCAACAAACCTACGTACTTTTTTTATTGAGCCTCATTACCTAGATTGCACTGTCTTCCATTTGCAAATGAAAGAATCACTGGGTTTTAATCTTTGAGCGAACAAGCAAGGGGAAGAGGGGGCGAGGCTTGCCAAGCCAATTAGGCAGGCAATAATGGATTTGCAAGCCACTGGAGGAACCATTTGCCCTCTATTTAAACAGTCAAGATAATTAAAGAAAATTCAAAAAATAGAAATGGGAGCGTGTACAAATCAATCCAGTTAGCAGCTCTCTTTGATATTTCTGTCTCAATCTTATCAGACAGAGACGTCTTTTTTTTTTCTTTTTTTTTTTTCTGGGGAGGTGTCAGCACCCGTGTGGCCTCAAACCGTTTTATCAAAGCTAAACACCGGCGACTGTTCAAAGACGACACGGAAAATCACATATTTTCAACAATTGATACAAGTAAAAGAAGAATCGCAAGAAGTAACAGTACCCTCAACAGCTGATCAAACTTCAATGATTCATTAAAAACCTCATGTAGCATTATTTAATTTCACACGGTTAGTGTGTCCTTTCCCATTCTCTTTCAATTTGATTTTCCAATGTGCCAATTGTGTAGGGCCAACCTCACGAGGGCTGAAAAGATCCAGGAGGAGCCGGGCAGTGGTTGTCTGGGCACTGGATCATTCAGAGGATTTGGATGGAGGGCGATGGGGCTGGGCGCAAATGGCTGCCGGCCGAAACTGTCCCCAGGAGGTCTACCGACAGAGCAACTTGCTCTATACACACTAAGAGCTTCTCTGTGTGTGTTTGTGTGTACCAATGTGGATAACCAACCTCCCGGTGGACTCTCAGATTACCCAGGTCCAAACAAACTACAAGCGTTCACAAAGAAAAGAAAATGCCAGGCTGACATTGCATTCATCATCATAGTGGAAGATGTCAGTCACAGTACAAAAATCAGCAGTATTTTATCCACCAGCGGGAAGGAACGAAATGACAACTCAAAAATGAATTGAATGAATACCGCATTTTGCCGACCATGAGCAACACCTAAACCGTAAATTTTCTCAATGGTTGACAGCTTTCCTTGTAATCTTAAACAAAGCAGAATCCCTTCACTTGGTCATCCTTAATTGAAATCCCTTTCTATTACATTCATATTCTCAGTCTCACCCGTATGTAATCACTATCAGCGCGTTTTTTTCATACTGGATTGTGAAATATTTCCTCCTTCTCTTAATAAAAATCATGGTAACTATAGTCCTATTGGCCTAATGCTGCGCCGAAACCAACACAAGTGGTGTGTTTCCAGTTTTTAAAACGAACAATCCTTTCCTCTGCTCAAAACAATTCCCATGTAGTTGCACTACGCGCAAAAGCAGCCGAGACGTGCGGCTATGGTAAATGTCGTGTTCTTTAAGATCATACCACTAAATGCAGTAAATAAAACCATGGTGTAATTACAGTATGGTAAACATTTTGACAGACAAGTCTTCACAAAAATATTGCACCCAGAGAGGCATATGTATGAAAATGATTTAAAATAGACCCATTCGTTGGTATGCGCCGAATTAAACTGTGCGCCTAATGGTCTGTTAACTGATGAATTATACACAATAATATAACCACAATAATGTAATGTAATAATGTAAATCTTTTGTTCCCTTCTATTTTATATCTGTAAAAATGGGAAAGATGTAATCAGGGCTTGCCATTGTAAAGATGTGGAAAGGACAATGCCCCTATCAAAGAATCTTTTCATTTAGACAATTGGATGGTAAGGTGCCACTTTTCTCTGCATTACCATACTTCCTCAAGTATCAAGTGAAACACGCAATGAGCACAGTGAGGACATCTTTGATGAATAACAATTGTAGAACACTTATACTCAGCTGGGGACTGCATCAGCTTGGACACACTACAAAGTAGGCCTCCTTTAGTCACCAGTGACCGAACACAATCGGACAACAGCAGCTGTTTGTTCTGGGCACTCGGCAAAAGTCTAGACTCTCAAAGCCACTTCCATCATTTGCTTGTTCAAAATGCTTATTGAAAAAAATATAATGATACTGGTCACCTCTGTACTGGTGTATTCTGTTAGTGTGTTTGAAGTCGACTAATTAAATATAGGTCTTTTGCCTACTTTTCCTCAAGAGCTTTCTTTTCTCTCATCTTGTGTTTTATGTAAGAGAAAGTGGGCTTCCCAAATATATATATATATATATATATATATATATATATATATATATATATATATATATATATATATATATAAACAAAGATAATTTTAATCACAATGGCATATTACAATGGCTGCAGCAACTCATTCATGTTGTAACTGTCACACTAAAAAGGCAAAAAAAAAAAAAAAATAGAATAACCATGTTTGTCAAATCAACACTCCAAAGAGGTGGCACGGCCCAAGGTCAAATAAGACTTACCATCTAACCAGGCGTAACAAACAACATTTTTTACAGATATGCTTGGTAACCTCCATCAATGTGACTTTTTGACTTGTGTGTCCTATCAGCCTTGAATCTCACCAGTAAGCAAAGAAAATTACTCAGCTTTAATCAATCCTACAAGAAAACACCATTGTGGATTGCCCTTTGACATGTTCAAATGAATTCAAAATAAATACAAAGGCTGTTGCCTTATGTTGGAAGGGGCTGTCTCTCTCAGGCCTTTCTACTGAAAATTAAATGGGGTTAAAGAGAGACTTAAAAGAGAAGGTCTCCCAGAGGTAATTACATATTGATCCACGTCACAGAAGATCTGAATTGTGACACCATTTTATCTTTGAACAGAATTTGTCAATGAGTTTCTGACTTTTCCTCCATTCAATTCAACTGTGGTCAAATGATATTTGGGTAATTGCATTTTCATGGTGCCTGTCCCTCATTACTCGCCTAACACTCCAGTCGCTCTTGTTCTAGACTTTACTTGATAATTAAATAGGGCTGGGTCTTTCACTTCTCATGTATTCAAAGTCCTTTGATTCCTACTTTGACTTTTTTTAAATTACTCAGTTATTTTTTTCATTTCAATCTAGTGCTGTTCATTCTTTTCTTCCACACCACAGGCCCCATCTGTCTGATGATACCGAACAGCCTTAAATGTGACCAAAAGCCCAGAGCTGATCAATTAAATCTGTTCCTTTTTCCACCGCCTTGGCAAAGGATTCAAAGTCAGTAAGCATATACAGAAATTGTCACACATTGCTCTTTCTGTTTCTTATGTGAGGGAAGCAGTGACATTTCAGGGACGTAGCCATTTGTGTCAAAATTCTCTTAAAAAGGCCCTGAGGAAAACAGCAATAAAAACAATAAAGCTGTCAAGCTTGTGCGGTGAATAGTTGGTGACATCATTCATGGCAATATCATTCAAAAAAGAACCAGCTAAATATGTTTGGGTTTTTTTTCAATTCACATTATGTCTTATTCCGAGTCCTTCCAACCAATTCCACCCCACCTTCCACTGTCATTCAAACAGCCCGTTTTATCCTGGTTAGTTTCTTTTCCCCAACACTCTCTGGGCTCTGTTTCTGAATCCCAGGCTGCATCACAAAGCCATGGAGTATGGATGACCCGAAAAGCATTCCACACTCTTTTCAAATCCAGCTCCAATGGGAGTGTGAGTGGATGAAACCAACACGATCAAATCCTCCTCATTCGATCAAATAGTGGCCTCTACTCTGATGCATGCCATGGCTCAATTAAATGCCGGGTGTGCCTCGCCACAAGAAGTAAAATACACTTTTTTGTCTTATTTTCTGCCACTCACACATCCCTCTGCTGTATTGAAAACTACTTTACATCATAAGGCAATGTTTCAGAGGTGAAATAGGCTCCACGTGTATTAAATCTGGCTCAAGATTGATTTGCCTGCCCTTATCTTCCTAAGAGCGAAGCTCTTTTTATTTTTTGTAGGTGACCACACTTGCAGCAAAGCGTAACAGACACATAACGAGAAAGAAATATATATATATATATATATATATATATATATATATATATATATATATATATATATATATATATATATATATATATATATATATATATATATATATATATACACGCACACAATTAAATAAAACATATAAACGATACAAAGAAAATATCATAAAATGTGATTATGCTAACTTTACCACGAGACTCAAAGGTGTAAAATCACACTGCATTATCAGTGACGTAATGTGTGTTTGAAAATGTTTAATTTTGGAAATGTTATGTTCCGATTATAGGTCCAGGAAGTGAAAATGCACTGATTCCATTAGCAAAAAATAACGCCTCTTTTATTCTTCACACATTACATCAGAGGATTTGAAGATGCAGGAAGAAAAAATATGCTTTGACAAGCGCTGAAAAGAATAAGGATAACAGGGGTCCCAAGGTACGGTGCCTTTGAAATGGGGCGAGTGTTTGTTATGGCCACTGGGAACATAAATAACATAAGGTTAAAACGAGTAAGGTCAATGTGCAATATACTGTAACTTTTTAATGAGAAAGTACATAATGTGGCAAAGTCTTTATATGCTGAGGCCTTAGTTGAAGAGTGAAATAAAACACGGCTCAGATGAGAGATGCTAATCCCCGGAAAAGGTCAAAATTGTAATTAATGTTTTGCCGTTTTTTTTCTCTTGGAAATGCAAAGGACAATCGAGATAAAGAAATCTCATCTCATTAAAGAGTAGTTCAATTGAAAAATCCAGTTATTGAAGATAATTAACAATATTTTCATTATGATTAATAATTTTAACACAAAGGACACATCATGCAGCGCAAGACCTGCCAGAGTACACAGGTATACTTGAATGTAGTCCCTTACACTGTAGCTCTTTTCCGACATGAATGACCTTGGCATTGTAATCACAGATTGTTTTTTTCTTAGATATAAACGCAATTTGCTTCGATTCAAGAATCTTGCACCGCTACTTCATGCATGAAGAAAAAGGAGCGAGAATGAGAGCCCTTCTCTTGCCATAATTCCTTCTTTTGAGGACAATAATGACATATCAGAAGTGGGAATGACATCTTTATCAAAGACGGCAATTTGCACCACTTTTGAAACTTCTTAAGACATGAAGAAAGGATCTGCAGCGATGAAGAGGACAAGTAGCACAAGGGTGTCAAAAACATTGTATTCACTTGTTAAGCACACTCCAAACTGATACACCTCCAGGCACGTACAAGAGAGGGGAGCATATTTAAAGGCTGTGCTATTTTAACCCAGACAGTGGTTCGTGATTGCAGCATGCTGTGCATGAAGAGCTCCTTAATCAACTCTGCAAAGCCACCAAATGCATAAAAAAAGAGAGATTGGACCCACAGTTGCTAGGGCAATAACAGAACAGGAGGAAAACATTATAAATCAATATTAAAGATGATGTTTGGCTATTGCGGCAGTGCGAAATGACTAATTATTGGGTTGTGTACTTTTACAAGTGATTGCATTTCAGGTGAGCGTATCTAAGCTGTGTGGGCGGACCTTTCCTTTACCTCCTCCAAGTCATTCTTGTCCAATTCAAACCTTTATTAGTTAGGGAAAACTAACAAAAATCAAAGTAATATTGGGAAGAAAAAAACACTTTCATTTATGAAATAAAATTCAGATCAAATAAAATGCTTAAATATGAAACAAACTAAATGACACTACAGTACATCTTACGTTTAAAAAACTATAAGTATTATTTTAATGAAAATATCATATATGACCTTTGTGATTTTTTTATTAACTACTGCTGCAAAAGGACTTCCAAGCATTCATTGGAATTTTGTAATTTATTTTGAACATAATACTTAATGACCCTGCTTTTTCAATCTTGTGCTGGTAACTCAGTAACAGGTCTCAAAAAACATGCTAAAAAGCATCAAAATAATTAGAAATGCAAAAAACTATTATAACCCAGGCCTGATTAAGAAGGTATCAGGCCAAATCCTTGTATCTGGTTGAGTTTTTCAGGAGTCCCCAAAATGACACGTGTTAAACTATTGACATTGCACCGTCGAAGAGAGCAAGCCATTTCCATCAAGTAAGATTACTCAGTAATTTGCAAAGACGACACCCACCCATGTGGACTGACCCATATAGAAGTTTGCCAAATTGTGTCTTGAGGCCCTGACGCCAACGACATGCAACAGCATGGTTTTTTAGACACATTCTTTATTTATTCAACATAACACCACATTATGACAATCTTAATAAAATATCCCCAGTGTGGGAATGTCCTTTGTGTCACCTCACACACTGTATGTACTGCACTGTATCTTCCCGGAACAGGTTCAGGGGTCAGTCTACCACATGAGGATAAACAAAAGTGAAGAAAGGAAGACATAGTAGTCCTAAACCAGTGCCGCCATGGAACATAAATAAATCCCCCAGCACTAGCTGACCGAAAAGTAAAAGATATTAGTCGGCGTACAGCCCAAATCTGTCAAGAAAGGTTTGAGGAGGGTCTCTTTGTGTTTCGCTTGTGTTTCCTTTTTCAACAGCTATTGTCTTCAGGGGAGTCAAAACATACGGAATCCCTTTATGCACATATAATTAATCACTCTGGGAGACCGTTGTGTGTAAGTATTCAGGTTACCGCAGACATCCACAAGCTAACTTAACCGGCAATGAAGCAAAGTCTTTTAGGTACTACATAACAAGTGTGTCTGCTCTCTCCTCAAATTATTTTGCTGTGTCTTTTCTATTTATAAACTACTAAGTTTAAAAGAAAAAAAAACATTGGCTGGTGATGGTTTGAAACAGATGATAAAAAATTGGCACTTATCTTTTCAGTATGATGGAAAAAAAGTACGAATTTCCAATGCCCATCTAACATGAGCAAGACAATGAAAGATCCGTCCGTGTTCTTCCCCAGTCTCCCTTGTGGGCAGTCATGCCTGCCCCCCTTGCTGATAAGAGAGTTCAGCATCAGTTCACCAAAAGATTAAAATGGCACCAAGAGCACACCCCTTGGATATGTTTTAGGCATTCTGAATTAGAAACATTTAAAAGGGCGCCACAGTTGAAATCCCATCATTGGTAATTTTGCAGCATCATCATTTATCCTGCAGAAGTGGAGAGAAATGGAGCAAGCAAGTGAAAGAGAGAGCAAGCCATTCACATCTGTCTTAAGAAATGTCACAATAAAATGAATGTCATTTGCTAATGACATTTATGGAAATAGTTACGGTGGCCCTGAAGCGCAAATCAAAACAAACAAAAACTAAGCTAAAAAAAAAAAGGTCGTCTCAAACAAAAACACCTTACAAGTCAACAATCAAACAAGAAAAAAGTAGCAAACAAGAAAAGGGATACACACAAGAAAAAAGAAGCAAACAAGAAAAAGTACACACGCAAGAAAAAAAGCACAAGGGCACACCCATCCATCCATCCATCTTCTAATGCTATGTTCCGGGGTCAGGTCGCTGGGGCAGCAGCTTCAGTAAGGAAGCCCAGACTTTTCTCTCCCCGGCCGCTTCGTCCAGTAGGATCATCAGGCGCTCCCCGGCCAGCCGCGAGACATAGTCCCTCCACCGTGACAAGGAAACACGCACCACACAAAGGAAGGTACATATTAGAAGCGGCGCACCTTCGGCAAGTGGCTGTTAGTTAAAAAACACAGAATTCCTGGTTCGAATCCTGCTGGCGACGGATTTTTTCCCTGTATTTTTTTTTTCTAACTTTAAAATTTCTTGCAGGCAATAGACAACTGATAAGAAGCCACTTTATTTCACCTGTTTATTGATGACCAGAATTAGGCCCTACATGTTCTGTTCATCCATAACAGGCGGTAGAGCAGTGGTGTGCTGACTTTCTTCCGTGTCCTACCTTTTCTGTTCATCGCTGCAAAAAATTGTAAACGAATGTACAAAATTTTAGAAAAAAACAATCTGCCGCCAGCCGGACCCCAATCCTGTGTTCAAAGGCAAAACCTTAAACAACTGAGCCACTTGAGGGCATCAAGACATGTCATACCTAAGATTAGATTTGAGACGAGCGCCCTAAATGAGTGCTAACAGTGATTAAAATATTATAGCTGTTATAAAAATGTGGCCCTGTCAGATTGCTTCTCATGAACAAGTCAAAACAGCAAATCTAGTCAAATCTAATCAAAATGAGATGTGATGGTCGGCCTGGTGTTTATGTGTGTGCGCAAGGGTGTCCTTCGGCTGATACAGCAAGCATACTTGCATAATAGGGTAGTCATTGATAACAAAAGTAGCTAATCTCAAAAACATTACATGACAACAACAAAGCATACATATAATCATCTACGGCAGGAATCACCAACATTTTTGAAAATGAGAGCTACTTCTTTGATACTGACTAATATGAAGAGCAGCAGATTATGTGAAGACACCGGTCATGTTAATGATTTCTCGCAATAATTATGGTACAGCTGTAGTAAATATGTAACTCAATATGTTAAAACGTGAAATATGTTATGTACATGTAATAAATGTATAATTGTTTGTAACATTCCTAGAAAATCACACTACTCATCACGCTGTTGACCCCTGGTCTACAGTATGTAGCAGTGACAGTCCGTGCGTTTCACACTTAGGCCTTCAGTGATTCGGCCCCCTCAGAAGCACACGTACGCACAATCAGGCTATGCAGGCTGTTTTTCGGGGCATTTAAACATCGATAAACCCGCATCAGCAATTGAAACTTATCAATTAAGCTGACCAATGATACAGCTGGCAGTATCATTATACGTGATAATGCCAGAACTTAAAATAATTAATAAAAACTTTAAGGTATTTGTCCACAAAGTTTTATGAAGTCCACCAAGTGTCATGTCGGTGCTGCATGTTGGCGACGGATGTAGTAAGGTGGATCCAAAATGCAGGGAGGCAGGATGAGATGAGCCCAATAAAACGATTTATTACTCGCAGAAGCTGGGCAAAACACGAAACACTAGAGCTAGACTAGACCTGGAACACGCTCATGACAGGTGACACAAATTACACTAACAACAGACGCCGGGGAAAAACAACACAAACCCAAAAGCAAAATAAGTCAAAGCCACAACAGGAAAAACCCAGACAGAAAATGACACCAAAAGCAGGCAAGCTTTAACAAGATTGTACGCTAAATTACAAATCAGACTTTAATATAAGAACATAAATTTATTGCATTACCGCTAATTGAATATGAACAAACTACAATTATGAAAACATATTAAAAAAAACAAAAAAAAAAAAACAAATGCTCGACTCACCAAAACACGTGTCTCCCACTGCTTTCGATACAAAATACATTCTCCTTTCTTTCTTTAGAAAGATTTAGTTGACTTGCTTGTAAATTTTCCGTGTTTCATTTCCAATAATAAATCATTTTATATTGACGTGGACGCCAATGCCGAAAATCACACTGGTACAATTTCCATTTTTGTTTTCTTCAGCCATTAATACAGAGAACAAAAAAAGCAAGCAGATTTTAATTTTCTACTAAATGATTGACTATTACAGCTACCTATTAGGGAATTAGGGCCACTAACATATCTATTTGTGCTAGCGTAGAAGCCTGCACAGTGTTGAAGCGAATGCCCTGGCTTCTGGGGGGTTAACTGAATTCTAATTGGCAAAAAACTTTAACATAAAACGACAGCATTGCAAGGAGCATAACCAAATGGATATAAAAGAACAGAATATGGAGAATAATTTTACATACAAAATATATAAGTTATTCAAAATAAATGTAAATGAAATTGAATTTTATAATAACTATTATAATTATTGTAGTTTAATATAGTTATGATACTATTTTTTAGGCTAGCAGAAAAAGCCTCGGTGGCCCTGACGGCCCACCACTGGTATGTAGACCTGTATATTTGTAATACAATAATTTAAGAAAACATCCATATAACCTCAGTATTCAGCTTCATAAACCCATCCAACTACTGAGCAACAAATGCCAAATAGGGGCAAATCTGTGCCATGCCACCATAATCCTTGTGCCAATCTGTGCCCTACCCTGGGGTGACCACTGCAACGGCAGTGTGTTTTCATCTTAAATTCACAACACAGGGTAATCTTTCAAGTCCTTAGATATGTAAGCCTTTGCTGGTCTTGCTCACAATCATGCTTAAATTCAGTCTAGTAATCTTTATGTATCTAATGTGCCTTGCAGGATTTTATATCCCCAATCTGAAAAGTTGTTTTGTCAGATCTGTCTTTATGTCTTATAATCTTCATAAAGTTTTAGTGATTAGCACCAGAAACTTCTGTAGCAGCCGTGTTCTACTGATTGTGCATCTTATTATTTTCCCATTAAAAGTCCAGTTTAGCAAACCATTCTTGCTATTTCTCCCTCTAAAATAGAAAAAAAAATCAGCACCATTGATAAGAAACAATCTGATGGTGTGTTACAGCTTCGATTGACTCTCACAGTCATCAAGCCTTTTCCACGGTTCAAGCTTGCCGACACAATCAATATATGTCATCACAATGGCGCCTTCATCCTTGCCAGTCTCATGTAAGCTGAGAAACTTGCGCGGAAGTGACAAAAGCAATGTGGGAAATAGTCCAGGTGACAAAAGGAAAACAGTGCATGCTGTTAAAAAAATATCCAAGCAAAAGTGCAAATGCATGCAAGATCACCTGAGAATTGCAGGAAGGCATCCTCCTAATGGGTGCAAGAAGGACAACAAGGAGATGAAGGAACTCCAATTTATTTCATGGCGGGTTGAATGCGAGAAAGGTCAAAGAAAGTCATGTCTGCATAAGGACTTGATTCAGCGTGCAGCTGATGTTATTTTAAAAGCGTCCCGCTCTCTACATGAAGATTATTAAACAGGTGAGCAAGCAGAGGTTGGAAAAAGATATTTAAAGTGGAATAATATGTGCTCACAAAGACTCTCACTGCTGAAAGTGAAATAAGATTGTAAATATATCCTCAGGAGAGGAGGGATGAAACATTTTGTTAGAATGCCAGATATGGAACAAAGAGAGGTCAGTCAAACTAATCTATAAATATAGTTATATATTGTTTTTTGGTTTTGTTTTGTTTTAACTGAACATGTTGAAGGACACCAAAAATAAGTAATCCTTCCATATTGGAAGAAGTTGAAGAATCATCTTTATTAGTCATGTACACACACGCACACAAAATTTGACCTTTGTATTTGAACTTTCACAGTAGTCAACACAACAAACACACCCAGTAGAGGGGTGCCACTTAAACCTTCAAGCCACAAAGTGGAAAAATTGCACGAAGCAAAATTGACAAAGTATGCCTTTATCAAGCAACAAACGTTTGTAAATACCAATATAAAAATGTGGCACCAAAAGAGTTATCACGTGATGACCAGAGCTTGGAGTCAGATCCAGGCAGAATGGGAAAGTGATTAAGGAAAAGTTTTTTTAGATGCAAAACTACCAATAGAGCAGAACAAGATAAAGAAGACAAACAAACAACAGTGCCACGCTGAAGCAAGGAAGATAGTTTGATGTTTTGATTGTGTCACTGAAAAAATTACCTTATATACCGCTGCCTAACTATAACTTACATGGGAGACTGAGGAGTGTGACTCCTCTTGGTGGAACACAAATTCCGGTCCACTTTAAATGTAGGGACCACCAACACGGTCTGCCAATCCAGAAGTACTATCCCCAGTGTCCAGCTGGTATTGCTGGCCGGCTTCTCCACAACTGTGGCACGAAACACGGCCCACCCAGATTTTGATTTACCCCTCATCTCCCTTGGGACATGGGCGAAGTTCTGCCGAGGGTTGCAATTAAAACTCTTTCCGGTAGGGGATTCTATCAAACATTCCGAGCAGAACCTGACAACGAATTTGGCTCTTCCTTGTCTGACTGCCATCTTTCCCCACTATCGGAGCCAACACACTACTAGATGGTGAATCGGAGGATACGGAATCTGCCTGAATATCCGAGACATATGAAACAAGAACCACAAAGTAGATCATTGAACAGCGACATGGAGTGTCCTGGTGCCAAGTGCAAATATGGACGACCTTGTTTTTGATCATCAATGTATGGTATGGACAATCCATAATAAAGACCAATAACAGAACATTGCTCGGGTTCTGATCGGTATGGCAAGTACTCACAATCATTTGAAGCCTTGAAGACAAGTCTCACTTTCATCGCCTATGTGAGTATTAAAATCACGCAGCCCAGTAATGATATTCTTGCCGCGAACTTTCAAACACTCTCTCCAAGGACTCTAAAAACAGCAGGTATTCTCAGCTTCTGTTTGATACGTAGGCACAAACATCAGTCAGGACCTTTCCTACCACCCAAAAACAGAGAGTTTTACCCATGAGTGAGGGTAATTTATTATTTGGGACAATTAGTTTCTTGAAAATACTTCAGGCATGGCATCCCACCCCACCCCCGACCCCCACCTCAAAAAACTGTGTGGATGTTGCAACCAAATGAAAAACCCTGAGTAGGCTGCCACAATAACTGACAGTGTCCTAAAGACTCTTTGGCAGGCCCACTCAGTCATTCACAGTGGCCTAGGAAGCAAAATAGCTGTACCGTCTTGTGATTATAAGAAACCGATTCATGTCTGACTCGCCTCCTCTGCTTAGAGCAGATTTTTTCTGAATATTTTCTTTGGTCGTTTAAAAGCTGTGAGTTTTCAAGGCATGAAGACAGAGCCATAAAAAGGATAGAGGTTATCTAAAAGGAAAAAAGGAAGGTTCGGCAAGAATAATCGTGTTGAAACTCATTGTGCCTCACACCCACCTCCAGAAATAAATAACTCAAACAAGATAAAAGTCTTTTAGGCAATTCTCTTTAAAGCTTTCAATGCCAAGTTCTATTGACCTTATATGAAGATGTATGATGTGCAGCTGTGAATGTAATAACATTTCTTGTTGCAAAACAACTTGGAAAAAACTTAGGAATCGATTCAGTAGGATACAACTGGGCAATATTGTACCCAAATAAATAAAATATTTACTTTATTTTGGATATTATTGTGAATACTTGTGATTTTAATTGTAGTAATAAACCCCAAAAACATTTATTTCAAGGTTGGATTTCTTCGAAAAGAAATCTGATGCAAAACATTAAGACAACGATAGTATTGACTGAATGTCCACTGTCCAGTGCCCTCTTCCAAGTTCCACAAGTATTTTTACTGTTCTCTTGCTGCGCAAGCCCATATCGGATGAAAAAAACAAAAACAAAAAACGTGTACCATGAACCAGTAAACCAGTACCGAATCAGTCCACTGGATACTGAAGGTGTGTTGAGTACGGAGTGAGTGATTTGTTCAAAAGAACAAATCCTTTGAGTGAGCATGAGCAAATACGTCACTTCCTCGAGTGATTTGATTGATCTTATGACCAATCAAAAGCCAGCGTCGGGGTGGGGGAGGGACTTTACTGCATGCGTACTGCCATGCTATTGACATTGAATGAAACTTATGTCATTTCCCATTCAGAATGAGTGAGTGAGTGAATCGTACTAATGTCCTACTGATTCGTATACATCACGCTAGCGATTCAGTGTTTGAAACATACCTTATTTACTGTTTGGATCTCCGAATACAAAGTGGTGTCAGTGATAAACCCTCTGAATGGAAGGCCAGTGCATGAGCTACACGCTAAGAAATAATGAAAAAGGCATTCTCATAATTTAAGCTCAGCAAAAGCTTGCTTTTTACTTGGATTTGGTCCTTTGTGCGCTGCAGATGTGAGCTGTGAAATGTGTTTTATGGACCCGTGACTCAGCATGGTGTGGGGAACAATGACAACCTTGTTACTGTGAATGTAAAGAGCAACAATGTTTGCATTTAATTAATGTCCACACAGATTTAGTTAATCACTGCTTGCACATCAGGCTCATTTATCCAACGAATGATGGACCAACTGATAAGCAAAAACATTGTAAAAATGCCCACCTCTGAATTTAATCAAGTTGATTTGATTTATTACCCAGCTCTATTCTGAGGGATTACATTGGATTTCCCCGAAGGAACACAGAAAGGGAATATGATATTGGAGGCTGCAGTTTAAGGCTTGATGTTTTCTCCATCCAAATTTCTGGTCTTGCTGAATGCATTTTCCACCAACATACTGAGAAAATAAATGCCAGTATCATGACACAGCACTAAGGTCGACCATACTGTACATATGATAAAGCACTCAGATATAACAATGCATTTCAGGAAGTCAAAAAATACATCAGATATTTTGCACAAAATATCTGCATAGCAGAAGAAGTGGTGCATGTTTTGATATTATGCATTAAAAAAGCCTGCATATTTGAAAATGACAAATAGTTAAATTCCTCACAAAAATACTCAAATAACACTTTTTTTTATCATTACTATGGACAACAAAATGACTCATTTAGTTGCATGGGGAAATTATTTTCTAAATATGTGAAAAATTCTTACCAAGTTTTGCATTTTTTTTATGCAACTTGGCATCCTTCCAAATGAGATGGTCTTCACCTTTGAGAATGTGAATAAAGACATGTCAAGGACAATCTCTACCTTTCATATTTCACCCCTTTGGGTGAGGTTGCTAAAGGTTAGCCTTCCAGATATAAAAATGCCATCGACAGCAAATTATTTTTTATGAATGCCTGGGGAAGATTTTTAATTATAGATTGAAGTGTAACTGCCTTAGGATCTGAGATTGAATACAGTGCAATGGAATAATAATCGCCTTGAGCAATTAAGAAGAAAGTTGCAGACACATTTTCATATAGTGGGGCTATATCAAAAGTATTATAACACTATTACTACAAATGTTATTAAAAAAAAAAGTACAGTCAGGCCTCTAAGAGTGAACTCAAGAATTATTGCAAGTAGGCAGAATAATTCAAAGACCTAAATTTCACGATACATCTGAAAACGCTAATGTGGGCTTTGCTGTCTCTGGAGCTCAAGTCACAGAGTTGGTCAAAAAAATTCCTTGGTGGCAAGGCCCCGGGGATGAATGAGATTTGCCCAGAGTTGCTAAAGGCTCTGGATGTTATAAGGCTGTCCTGATTGACACACGTCTGCAACATCACATGGATATTGGGGAAAGTGGCTCTAGATTGGTAGACCAAAGTGGTGGTCACTTTTTTTTTAGAAAGGGGGACTGGAGGGTGTGTTCCTACTAAAGAAGAATCACACCCCTCAGCTTGCACCGAAAGGTCTATTCAGGAGTGCTTGGGAGCAGGGTTTGTCAGGAAATCGAAAGTCAGATTCAGGAGGAGCAGTGGGGTTTTCATCCTGGCCGTGGAACAGTGGACCAGCTCGACACACTCAGCAGGATGCACAAGGGTCCATGGGAATTCGCCCTCACCGATCTACATGTGTTTTGTCGACTCGGAGAAGACATTCAATTATGTGCGCTCCTTATGTTTGGATGTTGAGATGAAGGTGAATTAAGTCTGTATCATTTGTTTCTGTTGTTATTGATTTGTTTCTCAATGTATTGTAATGTGCTTTATAACCTGGTGTGCCATATATAAAGAGATCTCCTCCAAATAAACCTTATTGAGACTCGTTCTCATAATCCAGTCTGAAATTTAGTATGAAAATATGGTACTTCATAGGGCATCAAAACTTGGAGGCAATCTATTGGAAGGGCAAGAAGAGTTTGTATTTTTCGGGCATCTCAGTTATCTTTATGTTTTGTTAGTTGGTGCCAAATTTTCTGTGTATAGTTTTATTTTTTTTTGTCCTATTTTGACATAAGCCATCACGGTTGCCACAACAACACTACGGTGTATAAAAGCCGTTTCATCGTGCTAAGTCACAAGACATCCTGCTGTTACTACATCATACTGTGCACACAGAAAGGCAGGATATACCGGCAGGACATACAGTGACTGAAGCATTACTGCTGTGTTAATGTGATACATGGCAATTTCATTTGGAAAAAAACTACCTTTTACGGCTTGCATCAAATCATCCACGCAAAAATTAAAAAAATTAATAAGTAAATAAATTGTTAGCTTCTCCCTCTGAAACCTTCTGTCGATAGAAGGACCTTGCATTGAATGAAAAACAAATCCATATGAGCTGGCTCCGGTTAGGGGTTCTATTGAAGCATCGTTTTTTTGTCAAACTGGAGACAAAATAAATGTCTCCTGGCACACATTCACATCCTTACTGTGAGTTCCCTTCCAAGGCTTTGCCGTTTAACAGGTTCTATACCTTCTTGTTCACTGATTCAACCAGCCTCTAAATAGAAGTTAACAATAGCTGCCTGTGGAAATAGTTCCTCTCCTCTTTGACTTGATGCTAATAGCAAAAAAGCCCATTACATCGCCGCATGAATGCAGATTACAGGTACCGGCAGTTTTAAATGGTGGCTTCAGCAACTGGCCTGTCACTTGTTGATAACATGCATTACCATCAGTAAATCAGGCTTGCTGTGTTTCTTTGTTGTGGCTCAGTTTAGCCATGCTCACGGCAGCCTGTTTTGTTCCTTGGTTTTCTCTGTGCATTGCAGGTGTTCAGTTACTTTAGTTTATCCACAATTGATGTTGAAAAATTTAAATAAAAACTTGAGAGGATGAGAGCTTTTATGACGAATAAACTGCACGTTAATACTCCTTTTTGCGAAAGAAAGAGTCAAAGATGCAAAAAACAAAAAACAAAAAAAATGGTGAGACTTCAAAATGTTATCACAACAAATGATGAATGGACACAAACAAAGGCTGACTGTCTACTGCACAAACTGCTGCTCCAGAAGTGAGTCAGTTGCTACTTTCAAAATAAACATTACAATATCACATTCAATCATCAAATTGCTAATTCGGGGAGCCAAGTATGGACTTAACTACGCCAACGTTTTATTGTACCAGCGTTTAGTACAGCTTCTAGCATAAATTAGCTGCTAGCAAGCAGCATTTGAGTATTCTACATCAGTTGTGAACGGTCAGATAACTTTTCAAAAGTCAAGTCGAAGTTAATTTATAAATCGCATTAAAAAAAAAGAACAACCTCAAAGGGTGAACCAAAGTGCTGCACAATTACTAATATAAATGATCAAGCACAAATATAACAATAAATAATATAGTCATAAAAATCAGTCGAGTAATGTTTGAATTAAATAGAAGGTAACAAATGCCATTTAAACCATTTGAGCTTAGGTTTGAAAACAGTTCATAAAACTTTCTAAAATGAACGGTCCTTGCCTCTGTGTACTGTCTGCCCAGAGTAATGTGATCTCATTTTTTTTTTTTTTTTCCTCGTCAACAAACTGCAATTTGGACAACCTGTAAACATCAGACTGCTAACTAATCGAGACCAACAAAGGATTGCGGTTGTCTAGGCATGATGTCACAAAGGTATGGCTAAGTCATTGAAAATCATTTGTGGGGAGATACTCCCTTACTTTTGCAAACTCTCAATTTTTTAGTTACCTTTAAAATCAATGTCCCAAGGTTCTTTGCTGAAGAATAACAGTGAGACTCAAGGCAGACAAAAGGCAGTTTAACTGGCGTAAATGACTCTTCACCCTTCGATGCTGAGAGCCTGGGTTAGTTGCCGTTTCTATGGGCCACTTTTTAACAAACCAGGCTGACTTAAATGTGTTCTGTGATTCTGATGTCACACAATGTATGGGGAGAACGTTGTTCAACCTAAAATCTGAATTTATATTCAACCAAAATAATGTTGATTATCAAAAATTAAATAAAAGTTGGTCATTCAAAAACAAAAACCGAAAAACATTTAATTAATACCAGAAGATACAATAGATGCAGCCTTACTGTGGAAATACTCAATGCTCCCAATTCTTTCACACGATATTTTGGTTTTCCAGGATGAAATCAAAATCTTCTATTGGGAAACAAATCATGTATTATTCTTCGAGTTATTCTCCTCCTTATATCAAAAATAAACATGATCACTTATGGGCATTCCGTCAGTACTGACAGACATCAGGGCGACAATGACCTATGCCATTTTGCTGAAGAACAATGAGAACATTTTAAAAATTTGCACTGACAGACATGGGTTTTCATCCATCACTGTAATTGTCACGGGTCAAGTACCAATGGTCCTCTGAGTCGTTCACTGACAAACGCTCACTTCCTTAAGAGGCACAAAAACATGTCATTCTCTCCCACGTATGTTTATGTGGAAGAATACATTGGGGTTTTCTTCAGTGGCATTGACGATAAAGAAAAGCTTTGCAAATCCTACAAAGCATGTGATGGTAGAGTACTGCCACAGACTGCACTCACACTACAGTACAGCATGTAAAATGAATCGTGCGTTGGTACTGTATAGTCAGGCAGGAAAACATCTAATTCATATGCTAAAATTGTAAAAGTTGCTTCAAATACAAGAAAAATTTATTGATTTTTTTTCCGAGTTAAGCTTAAAATGTTTATTTTTGAAAAGAGCCAATTTAATAGGAAGCTGTGAACACTTGATATCAGAACGTGGCAGTAATGCACCAAAAGTTGTTTGCCTACCACCAGTAGCCGAGAAAAAAAGAAGAAGACATTCATGGATTTATCTGAAAAACAGATAGAAGAAGAAAGATGACAGGAGAGGTGCAACGGTGTTTCTTGGACTGCTTCTAACCTTGGCCACATACATACATGGATACGTACATACGTACATACTGTACATACATACATGAATACATACATACAGTACATAGATAGATTAACTTAACAATTGACTGACAGGAAGAGACAGATTAAAGGCCCGTCGGAATGCGCCACGTGGAGAAATATGGTACAAGGGGTGATTGAGGAGAAAAAACAAATGAGTCTTCGGCTATGATCCAGACAAAAGGCATGGAACAAATCTGGAAAAAAAAAAATCAGCGCACATGTGCCAAGAAAAAGACAACACAACGTAACATGTAGATGGCTGGGGGAGTGACAGTGGGCGAAGGAGGGCCATGAAGTAGCGCCTGTCGGCAGCAGCAATTCCGGCTCTTCCACAGTGACAGTCATGTTACGCGGGTGGACATTAGCGCCAGCGGCAACATTGAAGAACAGCCGAGTAATTCTCGGTACAGCGGTGCAAGCCTGGCAGCCGCGGACCATTCCTGCTATGGCAACGCAAGCCTGGCAGCCGCTCTCCATCCTTGCAACGGCGCCGCAGGCCTGGCAGCCGCCCTCCATCCTTGCAACGGAGCCCCGGGCCTGGTAGCTGCCCTACGTTTCTGTTACGGTGGTGCAAGCCTGAGAGCCACCCCTCGTTTCCACTATGGTGGTGGAAGCCTGACAGCCACCCCTCGTTTCTGCTACGGTGGTGCAAGCTCAACCTCCGCCAGCCAGGCAAGTTCAAGCCCAGCGATGGCCTACTGTGTAAGCCCAAGTCCAGTGGCAGACATCTCAGTTGCTGGTGAGCGTCCAGCAGCCGCTGCTTCCTCAGTCCCCGGTTGATGCTCTGCGGCAGCCACTTCCTTAGTCTCCTGTCAGTGTCCAGTGGCAGCCACCTCTTCAGTCTCTAGTCAGTGGCCTTCTCCTCTGCGGCATCTGGGTGGCCAGTCTGCCTGGTGTTGCCTGGTGTCCTTCGTCTGGCGTCAGGAACGCCTTCCTGATTCGCCCCGTCGAGCGATCCTCATCTGACGCCTGGTACGCCGTCCTGACTCGCCCTGCCTAACGCACACTCTCTCACAATCCACATCAAAACGGAAAAAAAAGTGCATGTGATCCTGATGATTCCTGGCGGAGAAGTTAAAAAGAATGCGTGGATGTGCGCATCCAGTCCTTGGATAAAAAAAAACAACAAAAAAACGGAATTCAAGGCAAAAGAAAGGTGATGTTAAACGCAAAACACGCAGACCATCCTAAACTGTCCCTGGTTCATTGGGCCTCGTTCCCACCTCTGGCCGAGCCCCCTTCCGTCCACCGTTCTTGGGGTTTTTTGTTTTGTTGTTATTGTTCTGCGATTTTGTCGGGTTTGGATTCTGTTTTTTGCCCTTTGTATTAGTGTCTTGTTTAGGTTTATTGTCACCACATTGTGTTAACAGTCAGCTCTCTGCCCCAATTGTCTCTTGTCCAGGTGTTCCTTGATGCCTAATCAGTTTGTGCAATAAGTCTTCTATTTAGTTTCACTTCCTGTTGGATCATTGTTATGTTTCGCTGCCTGCCTGTATTTTGCAATTCTGGTTGTCTGGCTCCTCAGAAACGATGCTGGCTTAGGCGAAAGCTTGATCAACAGTGCAAGCATACACGTTAGTCCAGGCATCCACGATACATTCACGAATCACGGCGTAACTTGCCTAGCACTGCCTACCGGTCTTATTAAAACTGTGTTCGGCATCTATCATCAATGACTCCCATGCCACTCGCAACTTCACTTTGAATGCACTGTTCACGCCGATGTCCAGCGATTGAAGTTCCTTTCTCAAGCCTCGTCAGAGCGGATGTGAGATGTGCGCGCATCAAGGCACAAATCAACAACGACGGCGATGTGTGAAAAAAAACATGGGTACGTGTGAAAAAAAACCCATCCGCTCTATTTACATACACCTCACTGAGCCATTATCTAATTTTGGCCTCATCCATTCAACCCTTTTGATTAGCCTGAACGATGACACGGACTGGAAACTTTTCTTCGGGCACAGTCTTCCTTCTAAAAATCACCACTGGGGACAGTTTTTGTCCATTAGCATGGCAACCAAGCACAATAGTAAAAGCCGACTTATCATGACATGTTGTGCGTATCGCCACCATGCTGGTCCATTTCTTTTCGTCCATTTCTTGTGCATGTTTGTTATGTGGTTTGGTTCTATTTTGCCGGCAATCTTTTTGCAGCAGTAGGAGCGGAGGTTGGCCATCCTTTCCTCATAATCCGACGGAAGTCCTTGCCTGGATGGACCAATGGCACTGTTTCATAAATCAAAAGTAACAAGATAGGCCTCCACAAAAATGTTCAGTTTTCATTTCTTCTGCAAGCTTTCCTGCCCGAAGTCGCATCATAAGACGTCTCACCAATTTTGGCGATAATTGATGACTTTTAAATCCATCCTATAGCCAGGAAAATATGGTATATAAATTAAATTACTTCTGTGAAATCTTTGTCAAATTACAACAGATTACAACAAGTACTCTCCTAGACGTGACTGCTTAGGATCTTTATGGTCCAATCCTGCTTTATTTTTGTAATAAATAATACGATCTAACCAAGTGGCGAAAGTTGCTCCTGTTCCTACAATACCACGTGGTGACAAGAATGGTGGGACTGTATGTTTCAGTATGCTGGTTTCTAGAGTAGTCTGGAAATTCAGCCAGACAGTGCCAGGTTCTGTGAGAAGAGAGTCAGAAGGAAAATAGAAAACAATGCAGAATAGCCTGCCATCTGTCCATTCCCTGTCCCATTAATTCTCCCGAGGGTTGTAGGTGTGTTGAACTCTCTTCCAGTTAACTTTGAGTGAGAGCTGGTGTACACCGTAAAAATGTGGCCAAGCCAATAGCAGGGCAGATCTAGACCAAAAATATGTGCACATCTGTGATCAATTTCATTCTTTCGTGATTTTTGTGAATGACAACCGGAATTGTTCCGGTTGTCATCTGCTGTCACATGGCAGAATATGTCATCGGTCTAACTCCAACCCAAGTCCACAGTGTAAAAAGACAGCTCACTTCTCACATTCGTTTCCACAATTCCCTTTTAGTCTCGTCAGGATAAAACAACTAAAAGAAAACAAAACTCCGATTTGTTAGTCAATGCAGGTCAGGCTCACCGACCATTTGGACTCTTTGTCACAGGCAATCTCATGGGTATAGACAGTCACAAATGTGCACTGATGCACAATGTCAGGGACAATCACTTTGACCAGGCACAGTGCCAAGGGCTATGTAAGAACTGTAATTTTATCCGATTGCCTAGATAGGTCAACGTATGCTTGACCTACAGCGAGTGCGTAAGCGTGTGTGAGTGCAGGCAAAACTGAGATGTGAATTTACTGGCAAGGAACCATGTGAGGTTTTATGGAGTGATAAAGCACTACTGGTCTCTTCGAGCAAAGGCGAAAGCAACATAATGGTAAGTTAACACTATGGACATATAACTCCTATTCCATTTTGCCTGTTCTATATCTCCTCATAAGGAGGCACAAGACAAATACTGCACTCTGCCTGCACAACACACGTTTACAGTTCAGCATTTTACATTGAAGTTTCACAGGTATTCATCACGGTCATATATGCACATTCAAGACTGTGTTTTGTGTGGGGTCAATTCTGGGTGCTATAAAAGCAAAATATGAAAATGCTTGGTCTCTCACAGAGGTTTTCATGTTGATGGAGAACATTCATTTTCCTCTCGGATTCTTTGAAGGATGGAATGTGCTTGAAAGAAAATAACACAACTGTCTTCACAACTGTCCTCTGGAGTTTTTGGAATGCTTATGAAGCGTTTGTGGCAACACATCCAATGGAGTTCGCAGAGATGGAGCACCAGCCTGTTTTTTACTCAGTGTTGTTTTGCACAGAAATTCATTGTATGAGTTTGAGTTACTTATTTGCCTGTATTAGAAGGGCAAAACATGTCAATCACCTGACAATGAAGACAATGACACCATTCGCCTAAATTCAGAGGACATTGTAAAGGCTGTATATCAAGTAATCAGACTACAAAGGTCAGTGGAGGTGTGTGATTGAGAAATCAGAAGTCAATGCTGAAATATAGCTGCATCCTGGTCACATTTCAAAATATCTGATGTACAGGAAAACTGCTCTGCAACGAAACCGGCATGTGCTAAAAAACAAAAAAACACACACACATTGTGGAAAAAAAATCCATGTATTGAAGTCCCTCTTTCTTACTTCCTCATACAATGAAAAAAAAAAACCCTGTGCATTGTATGAAATGTTTTTTTCTGCATTTCCGTTGTACCGAATTTCACTACGGCAGAAACAAGCCTGCAGCAAAAGTCGAACTTGGAATATACTTAATGCTCTGGTGCGCGTTTTGCCCCACTTTATCTAGTGAGCGGCTTTCCCGCACAATCAGACAATATTCTCCCATACTCTAGGTGACGGTAAATGCACTCTACACCATACAAACAACACGACTCTACAACAGAGGTAGATAATCCGCCGTGAGTATTAATTTTCAGACAAATCATTAAGGTGTATTTACTGAACTTCCATAAGCAATAGTTCATCTGCCATTTTTTTCACGCTGGACGTGAAAAAAATCCCAGAAGATACGCGTGGTTGAAAATCTTTTCTGGGTGGACAACGCGCGGAGGGGCTTGGCTGGCGAAAAACAACGTCGTTTGATGCACAGATTTTGCAGAGGAGCGTCAAGTTTAAACCAAGTTTTACACTTGAAGACAGGATTAAAGTAATAAAGTTGAAAGATTGATGAAGCAAAGTGAAGACAAGATGCAAGAAATTGATGTAAGTATGAAAATTAATGCATATTTTAGATTTGGCAATTGCTTTCTTTTTTTTTCATTGTGGAATGGTTTTGTTTTTAACTTCAGCCAGATTGTAGATTGCACATCACAATTTTTTTTTTTTTGTCCGAGACGTAGATTTGCTATAGTGAAAAGTCCCCTGTTGTGAAAAACTTCTGGCTGCAAATATGATTTTTTTATGGTGGAGTCTACTGTAATCCATCTAAATACACCTAATATTGTGTCAACTATACCTTTTTAAATGTTTTTGCCTATTTGCAGAGACAGGCTTTGAGCATGCTCAGCGGGAGGTTGTCAGCAAGTGAACCAAATGAGGCCGTCGATTGAATGGAATTAATCAGGTGTCAGCCCTGCATGGGGTCGCCTCTCCCCGATCTGCCACCTTCCTTTCTACTGTACAAGTAAATCAGTGTAAACAAACACATCTTTTTGAAGAGCCATTATGATAACCAGATGATATTTGGCTAAACCTTAATGAGTAGGAGTTAAAAAGTTATCAATCCGCATCCGCTAAGACAAAAGTGTAAACATGCCGGCCGGTATCAATATCAATGATTTTGATTTATTCTTAGAATGAGCTGCCTACAGGCTGCAAGTGTTTTAGACACTCCCGCACTAAATTTCCCACAATGTGACGGTGCCATGCCTGAGTGTGAGTGGCTTCATTCCATTATGCATCAAAAGTCTTTAGCTAGTGTAACAACAGAAATTAACTTTCAGATACCTAGCAAAAATGGCAACATCAACGATGGACACTGAAAAACAAAGGTTTCAAACAACACGGGTGTCAGATTACATGTTCACAGACGTTGCTGGAAAAGTTGACGATGAGACTGCGTCATGGAACGAAACAGGTGGACTACAGATTCTCGGAGCGCTGGAAAGGGCCATAGAAGGTCCTCAACTCTCAGCAGGACTGTTACCTGCTCCTTTGTGCAAGGCAGAACAGGCTGAGCACTGCTCGTGCCCTACAGAATGACCTCCAGAGGGCCACTGGTGTGAATGTCTCTACCCAAGCAATCAGAAACAGACTTCATGAAGGTGGCCTGAGAGCCGGATGACCTGTAGTGGGCCCTGTGCTCACTACCCAGCATCGTGGAGCTCGACTGGCATTTTCTCAAGAACACCAGAATTGGCAAGTCCGTCAGTGGCGCCCAGTACTTTTCGCAGACGAGAGCAGGTTCACCCTGAGCACCTGTGATAGACGTGAGAGTCTGGAGAAGACTAGGAGAACGTTATGCTGCCTGCAACGTCGTTCAACATGAAAAGTTTGGTGGTGGGTCAGTGATGGTCTGGGGAGGCATACCCATGGAGGGACGCACATCCCTCTACTGCCTAGGAAATGATGCTCTGACTGCCGTAAGCTATCGAGATGAAATCATTGAATCTATTGTCAGACCCTGCGCTGGTGCAGTAGGCTCTGGTTTCCTCCTGATGCACGACAATGCCTGGCCTCACGTGGCAAGACTATGTAGGCAGTACCTGGAGGATGAAGGAATTGAAACAATTGAATGGACTTCCATGATCCCCTGACTTCAACTGTCAGGTTCATTTGTCAGACATTTGTAAGAAATTGTACACAAAAAAGGAGACAAGGCAATCTTCCCAACTCATGCATGAGGGGAGCGAAGAGGAACCGGCCAAGGACAATTCTACTGCGCTCTGCCAATCTCTCCGACTCCCCTTACTTTTATTTGTTACAGAGATCCCTAACTACATGAAGGTCCCGGCCCTCAAGGGGCAGGGAAAAACGCAAGTCTATGGCCGGGACCTTGTGTACTTGTCCTTCTATGTGTGAGCATGTGGGTGAGAAACTAATGCATGTATGAAAAAATACGTAGCGAAACATTCTGATAATGCATAGCAATAACATCGATAAGAGTCACAGGTGTGGGAACGCTCCGACTGGCAGGCTTGAGCGGCCTTCCTTCTGCTTGAAAGAAAACAATGACGAGACAGTTCTTTTCCCACAAACAGTGCACTCATTCTCCCAGCGTACCATCAACATACCTAGCAGTACATCAGCAGTTTATTCATTCATTATTATCATTCAGTATATATTTATTCATTCACGCAGCAAAGCATTTCTTCATTGCGAGCATTAATATTTTGTAGCAAATGTATAATCACTATATCTATAACTATTCTAACAATAATTATTCTAACATCAACCCAATACAACTACTATATATAAACATATATATATATATAAACATATATATATGTATATATATATATATATATATATATATATATATATATATATATATATATATATATATATATATATATATATACACACATACACATACCGAAGGGAGGTCATGAATCAAAAGCAAAGGCGGAGGAGGAATTAATCTATGTAGACAGTGCACACAGAGTGGCGAATCTAGTTCCGTTAGCCCTACCAGCTGGCATTGCTGCAAGGAAAGCACGAGTGATGTGTGGCAGAAACAGAAACATCAATCTCCTCCACCTTCACATTCCTTGAATCCTGTGGGTCTGAGGGCATTTTATCTTCTTACTTGCATGCATACAAAAACACAAAGCCTTGTTGTTTCAATTAAAAAAAAAATCTAAAATACTTTTTTTTCCTTCTTCTAAAGTGTTGTCCTATTGCCATCAATAACAGGTTATTAAGAGTCCACTTCAAAGAACACCATTTAAAATACAATTGCAGGAACACTTCGTGCTGTGCAGCAAACTGCATATCCCTCCTCTTCTGGCCATACTGTTGCTTGATTTTAGAGCACAAAAAACACATGTATTGGTTTTTCCTGCATGCCTGTGACAGCATCTCCTGAATCTTAGTCCTGGATTTGTCCCCATTTTACGCCTTGGCACTGCAAGGTACTGTACCTTTACAGATGTGTTTATAAGTCTGAAAGTGCCTGACCATTCCCATGTGAGCGAAACTGATTGTGTTTTTATGTGAGCATTTGTGCAAGTTTCAGCATCCTTGGGGGACAGAACACAGTATAAATGATAATCACACCAATTCCCCAAGAGAAAAAGTGCTGCTTCTAAAATTATTATGAAAGGATCCGACCTGTGCGCTGCAGCATGTGTGCAGAGAACAAAGCCTGCAGCTCCTGCTTAACGGTTAATTAAAAGGATCAATAGTCTTCGTCAAAAACTAATGTTTGGCAGAGCAGGTTAAAACACATGCATTTAAAATGAGTTCTTGCTGAAGTACCACCATTCTAAATAAATACTGTAAATAAATAAGATACCTGTTAATAGCTAAATAAAACCTGATGGCAAGAGCCCCAGCAACAGGTTGGCAGTGCTGGGCAACCATGACTCAAATCATTGAGCAGGTTGCACAAGGACGGAAGGTTCAGCTGTCAGAATCTTGGCTGTTAATGTTTTGTTTATGGTCTTGCTTGTAATGACCAACAAAAAAAAAAACCAAAAAAATAAAACAATGGGAACCGGTCCCATTAGCTCTTTGAATATCTGAGGTTCTACTCCTGTTCTACATGGAGCATATAGAGGACTTGCCAAAATTATAGCACCGAGCAGCTATATTGAGATGTTCTTGAAGATTAATACCTGCCCTTAGATCCACTGTCAAGAAGGTATGCTCTCATTGTTTTTTCTAGAGTTAAATTGTTAGTGGTGGATTAGTATGCTAATTAACAATTCCAGATACATATGGTATTTCTTAGTTTGGACATACCATTTATTCAAGCATTATATGTCATATGGGTGTATGGGTTCTTCAACAATCTGTTGGGCATTAGAGGGTCAAATCAAGTCAGACATCAAGAAGCACGAAATAGGTTCGCAGTGTGAACTACATGTAGGGTTGCTTAACAAGATTATGAGGAGGTTTATCCCCATTGTACCTTAAGTTCTGTGATTTCTTTCATAAACAACTCTATTTTTCTTTTACTTTAACTCTTTCAGTGCCATGAACAAGAATTGTCATCTTTTAAAATAGTAGCAACAATACAAAATAATTATAGTTATAGCATCCCTGGCTTACGATGTGGAAGAAAGTGGTGTTTTGTCCCCTCTTTAAGGTATTTTTGCCTCTTTGTGACAAAAACAACTGTCATGACCCTCGGGTTGGCTGTATTTGTGTTTTTTTGTCTCCATCTGCAGGTGTTTTTAGGTAATAGCACTTATTTTCTGTTTCAGTCAAACTCCCTCCCTGCAACGTGTCACTTCAATGCTGGTCTGCTATTGGTCAGCGTCTCCTCATAACGATGCTGGTCTGCTATTGGTCGGCCTCACTCATTTCAAAATGGGGGAATTGTAAAGCTTTTCTTTTATCGCGAGTGGTTACAAAACCATATTTATAGTGCATTTTAATGCTTAATTCAAACTTGAGTGGGTTAGCCATGGGTCCCAAGATTGCTAGTGATGTTAAAGAGAGAAGTAAGATGATTTATATGGGAACAAAGCTGGAGATAATCGAGAAATACGAAGGTAGCCTAACCTAGGCTACCCTAACTAGGGAATGTGGGCATAACAAGCGCCATGCAAAGGTAAATAAATCCTTTCTACATTTTTTTATTTATGATGTTTTCTGATTGTATACATGTATATTATATATACGTAGCACTTACTATACTATTTTGGTCCCAATTTTTAATATGTATGTACAATTTTGATGTTTTTACCTGGGGTTCTAACTGGATTAGCTATTCAACATAGGTTTGGATTGCCTGCTATACGGTGAATTCTTTTTACGAGTCCAACCGCAGAAGGGATTAATCTCGTAATCCGGGAGCCCACTGTATAAGGCATATGAGCACTGTATTTATAATTGTGACCATTGGATGACAGTGTTTCTGCACATATAACACAGATATTACCTACATGCAATTCAAAGTAGGGAAAGTAAATCCTTAAAAGAGGAGTGAAAATGCTAAATATAGTGGCCCTCTAGAGGGTTCTTCTGATAACGTTTGGCAGTGAAAGAGTTAACATTGTCTGGAATTTGTATTTCATTGTATGCATCGTTCAAAAACAATGTTCCAATTTATACCTTTGGAATTAAAAAAAAAAAAAAAAAAAGATTATAAGGCTCACAATCAACTGTTTGTTTAAGTCCATATGTAATGATTGTTTGAGTCCATATACATGAATGTGGTAGGCCAACAGCTAGTTAGCAGCTAGTTTATCTGTTAATTGTGAGATGTTTCCAACAATTCCTTAGAAAAGTCTTACAAAGCATTCAGAATTGACAAAATTCTGCCAAAACCATCTATCTTTGTCCAAATGAAGAGTCACAGAAAAACCTAGATTACAGTACAGATTAATTTGTTTTGTGGTTAGTGTCGTAAGGCGTATTCGTCGTATGACGGGCAATCCAAACCTATGTTAATGTGTTTAAACCCCCAGGTAAAAACATCAAAATTGTACATACATATTAAAATTTGGGACCAAAATAGTGAAGTGCTACGTTCATGTAATATACATGTATACAATCAGAAAACATATAGAAATATGTTTCTATAAAAAATATACAAAGAATTTATTTACCTTTGAGTGGCGCTTGTTATGCCCACATTCCCAAATAAGGGTTATCTCCAGCATCATTTCCCTATAAATCATCTTCTTACTTCTCTCTTTAACATCACAAGCAATCTTGGAACCCATGGCTAACCCTTTTAACTTTGAACTAAGCAGTAAATTGCACTAGAAATACCGTTTTGTAACCACATACAATCGAACAAAACTTTGCAGTTCAGCCATCATGAAACAAGTGAGGCCAACCAATAGCAGACCACCACCTCGTGAGGAGACGCCGACCAATAGCAGAATTGTGGTGACGCCTTGCAGGGACAGCAACTGAAGAGAAGTGTAATTACCTAAAAACGTCTGCAGATGAAGACGAAAGAACACAAATACAGCCCAGGCCCTAGGGTCATGAGTTGTTTTGGGTGCAAATCTGGAAAAATGTCTTAAAGAGGGGATGAAAACACTCAATATTAAAGGTTGCAACCTGAAAATAACGTAAGTCAGGGATGTTGTACAGTGGTCCACTGTATTCATTCATCTCTGACAGGAAAGGAATTGCACTGATATTATCATGAGGAGCACAATTTCAACCCATAAGTAGTTTCTTTCTTTTTACCCCAAAAGCCTACAGTTAAATTGAGCCAATTTATGTAAGTGGTAGAGATATGTGTTAGACAGACGTGGTAGGCGGCCATGCCTGAATATAAACTTTATAGAATAGATCAGAATAGAATGCCTTTATTGTCATTGTGCTGATGTACAATGAAACTTGGTATTCGAAGAGCTAGTGTTTGATGCATAAATTCATGCGTGCGGGCTGGTAGGCGACCCGAATCAACCTCCCTCCGGCTTTCCTGTGTGGAGTTTGCATGTTCTTCCTGAGCCTGCGTGGGTTCTCTCCTATGGCGTTATATTTTTGCCACAATTACGAGCATGCGGAAAAAAAATTTTGAGCGTTGAAAATAAAACTGAGCGAGCAAAAACAGATTTTGAGCGCAGAAAAAAAGTTATTGAAAAGAAGTTTCTTGCTCAAAATTCCTTTTTGCTCGCTCGCAATAGCATTCTCGCACTCAACATCTCACTCTCGTTTGCGAGACTCCTCCGTCCCTCGCTCAACATCGCGTTTGCTCAACATCGAGCTCTCGCTCGCTCGAGTCGTCCTCTGCGCTCGCTCAGTTCTGCTCACGCATTACGTTTGTTCCACAAAACCAGCCAATCAGAGCTTGTAAAGCACATTGATTGACAGCTTGGTATCCAGTGAGATTGCTTGTTGTGTTCACCCAGAACGAGCAAACGAGAGTGCGTCACATCGACGTGGGCGGAAGGAGGTGGTCTTATATTATTAAAGTAAAAAAACTACCAAGGTATTTCTGTCAATTGATACAATACAGTAATAATAATAATATTAAAAGCAATTCTCCAGCCCGAGTCCGTGTTGACGGACTCTCGTTTACCCTTTCCAGGTGAACACAGGGCAAACGAGAGTGCGTCAACGGATAGCGTACAAGCAATCTCATTGGATACCAAGCTGTCAATCAAAGTGCTTTTACTCTGATTGGCTGGTTTTGTGGCACAAACGTAACGTGTGAGCAGAACTGAGTGAGAGCAGAGGACGACTCGAGCGAGCGAGAGCTCGATGTTGAGCAAACGCGATGTTGAGCAAGGGAGGGAGGAGTATCGTGAGCGAGAGCGAGATGTTGAGCGAGAGAGGGCTATCCCGAGCGAGCAAAAAGGAATTTTGAGCGAGCAATTTCTTTTTCTGTGTTCAAACTCCATCGGCGCGCTTAGTCTCTTATCATTACGCGCTCAATTTTTTTTTTTTTTTGCGCTCAAAATCTGTTTTCGCTTGCTCAGAGTGATTTTCTCCGCTCAAATTTTGTTTTCGCACGCTCGTAATTGTGGCACAAATATAACGCCATACTCTCCAGGCACTCCAACTTCCTCCCACACTCCAAAAACATGCATGGCAGGTGTATTGGACATACTAAATAGGGTGCATGCACATTGGGTGCATGAATGGTTGTTTTTTCCCTGTGTGACCTGCAATTGACTGGTAACCAATTCAGGGTGTCCCCCGCCTACTGCCCAAAGTCAGCTGGGCTAGGCACCAGCAGGTCTGCGACCCTTTTGAAGATAAGCAGTCAAGATGACGGATGGATGGATGTGCGGGAAGGATAGTTGGATAGACGGACAAGATAAATGTACAAATTTTTTTGGATTATTCGGTCCACCTCATTGAAAAGGTCTATTCTTTTCAATTTCCATACATCGGCACATAGGGTTAAAGACACTGCCGTGCACTTCAAAGGAAACAAACCAGTCCAGAAAATGAGTCAAATTGAAGGAGTTGTGTACCTTAATTCCCCAAAAGTCTTGATGTAAGAAGAACGTTTTAATGATACTTGATGACTTTGATAAGCAGTGTCTGCTAACTTCACGCCTTTTGTAACAACCGCATGCAGTCCCTTACACAGCTCAACATCACTCCAGGAAAACATTGCTAGCACACAGGTTCAGCTGTTTTATCCTCAGGGAAACATTCACTGCCTTGTCTTCTGCACCACCAATCTTCCAAGACTTTGACAGCTGAATGTTGGGCACCATTGTCACATTTGTTTCAGTGTACTTGGTCTTCCCTCTTTTTCAGGCAGATGACTGAAAACATTCCCCAAGCATTGCAGCATAGGGTCTTATTACAAGTTTACCAAAATGTAAACTCATTTCAACAGCTAGTCTACATTTACCATATACAAAGTTGAGGCTCTCTGACATGATCTCGGAGCGGAGAGCTTGTTACGTGGATCAGGCAGCAGAACGAAAAGTAATCAACGGAGATGGTAAATGGAGAAAATATGGAGGCAAGCAGAGAAGAGGAAGACTGGCAATGGAGGGGGTTGATGTTTTAAGGGCGGGAGAGACAGCCTGACTAAGAAAGACGAGCGTGTAAAGAAACAGCAATCGGCTGCATGCCGGCTGGCTTCTCAGATTGATTTATAAATGGGAGATGACAGCTAAAGACTAGTGAACACAAACTTTCTGGTTTTGCTGCCAACACTCGTCAGAGCCTCGCAGGCACATTATTTACTTCCATGTGATGCAAGTGGGAACACTGATTCTGACCGAGCGTGGAATATATGTGTGTTTGAGTAAATGACGTTGTGGTTAACACATGTATATCAGAGGAGAAAGTTCCTCTCTTATTCTTCTGTGTGTGGATTTTGACTGTCCTCTCCATGCTTGCATCTCATTTGTTCAGCATTTTAGACTGTTTTACCGAGATAAAAAGATAGCTGTCATTTTTGATTATTGATGAATCGTTTTCATCCCCGGTTACATTTTAAAATGTCCAAATCTTCAGCTTTTCAGCCACTTGATAGAAAATAATATGCGGGTTCTGTAAGACCTCCAAATAAGCAGCCTTATTATTTGGGTTGAATAAAAACAAAATGCTTTCCAAAAATGTAGGTCAAGTCAGGCAAAATTGGTTTGTATAGCCATTATTAAAAAGGATTCCAAAGGGCTTTAATTGTCCGTGAGGGCCACCCTACCAAAAGTATCCTCACAACTTAGGGTCGCAGGCCTGCTGGTCCCTATGCCAGCTGACTTCGGGCAAGTAGGCGGGGATCACCTGAACTGGTTGCCAGACAATCGTAGCGCACACAGAGACGAACAACCATTCATGCACCCAATTACATGCACATACCTGCCATGCATGTTTTTGGAGTGTGGGAGGAAGCCAGAGTGCCCGGAGAGAACCCATGTGGACTTGGGGAGAACATACAAACTTCACACAGAAAGGCTGGAGAGAGGTGTTTTTTTTTTTTTTTTTTTTTAACTCGAGCAAATTGATTTTTTTTAACTCGGGTCCCTAAACTGTGAGGCAGACGTGCTAACCACTGCGCGACCGAGCCACCACAACTAAAATAAATAAATAAATAAATAAATAAACATCTGGGCAAAAACAAAGAAACCTTGAGAGGAAGAAAAAAAAACTCATCTTTCCTTTTTATATTTTTTTTTATATTTTTGTCCATTTTTTCTTGAGACCGGACCAAAATTTACAGACCAAACTAGTAGCCGAATATTAAATTCCGTTTTGCATTTTCTGCACTGTCAATTCGACATAATGGAATTTGCATGCATCATTTTCACATTTGGCGGAAGGCAGCATGCTAACATCCAGTCACTAGTCCAATGCCTAGCAAGAGGATAAACCTGCATATGCTACCAAAAAATGTAGGAGGGCTTAAGAACATTATGGAGAGCTTCTAATCTAAGCTTCTAACACAATTTTAATGAATGTCGTTGGCTGTCCTCCAGATAGCATCCCGGTAGCACAGAAGCATAGAAACTGGGAGCTTGTACCTCCCCCCCATTTTCCAGTGGAAATACTTCAATGAGCTGCCGCACGTTATTATTTTGTTACAGTCCAGAAAATACATTTTTAGAATATCTCATCTTTCAAAGTGATATGACTCAAAAAAGTTTTTTTTTTTTTATTTTGAGTCCATAAACTGTCATGGTGTTGTGATGTATGGAGGATAAAAAGGTAATCCCTTTTTGTTATAACTAAACAGCAGCGCTACATAAATGTCACATTTCACACACCTTGGCACGCTTTGCCAAGCAAATGTCAAGTGACTTTCTTAGCTGCCTGCAGCCTTCACTCAAATTCTTCACTCTTACTCCCTTGCATGCTCTGCAAAGGAGCCCTCCCTTACCCAAGCAGCCATCTTGGCACTCTCCTTGGGAGACTGATGCAGTGGCTGATTGTGCTGGAAGTTTCTCTTTCACCATTAGCTGAGATGGAGGCACCTGTCAGAGGATGTATTAGGAGTTTTTCTGGACTCCACTTTGCCTTGCCAGTCATGAAAAAAAGAGATGAGTGAGCAGGCTACTCTTGTTATACATCATTTGAGGTTAGAGCTGAATGCTGTGAAGCATAAAGTTTGACACCACCGTTGTTGTAAAAAGTATGTACAGTGCTCACTTGATGTGTCGTCTCAAAATTATGTTAGAAAAGCTTGAGATTTCAGTCTTTTGCATTGCACAATATTTATCCATAGTTGTACAAATATTGTACTTTATCGGGCGTGGGGGGGGGGGGGGGGGGGGCTCTAAAATATGTCAGTACCTAAATCAGTGCTCCATTTAGCCTTCGTCCCTACGTCCGTGACGCTTAACTTTTGCCAGGGGGCGCATACTTTCGAATAAACGTGCGTTCATCAAACGCATCGTTTTTTTTATCAATCTAAATATTTCTCATTGTCCATCTACTCTTCTCTTCAACAAAACTTGACGACTTACAAACATTATTAACAACTTCGTCCGCCATTTTGTTTTGATCTTGGGGAAAAAAAACACATCTTTGTTTACAAAAATATTAGTACGGGTGAGAAGAATTGTGAAGTAATGATCAAGTAGATAACAATTTGATAGTTGTCACGACCATGCTTCCGGGGAAAACCTCAAAATAAAAATGCTCCAGCGCTGTTCGTTTCATACGTTACTTGATTTCTCACGTTTTCTTTTGAAGCGTTATTAGACTTCCTTTATAACCAGGGGCGCCCTCACATGGAGGCACCACGGTACACGCTAAGCATGGATCTGCAGTGCCTGGGTAAAAATTTCTCAATAAAAACAAATTCACTTCAGAGCGCACATGTCAAATACTACTTAGTGTAGTAATTCATTGCTATTGTATTCGCTTCACATGAACAATGCGCACATGACTAATAAATATGGTAATTTATTCATGTATGTTACATGAGCGCAAGAGGAGAACGGCTGCAACAAGTCAGTAAGTTTATCGACAACGTGTTAAAAATACTCTACTTGATTGACTGAAAGTGTAACGCCGAGATGGATATCAGAAAGTTATTTACCCGCAGCAGTGAGGATTGGAGTCAATGAAAGTTGTTCCTCGTGTCACGACAACCATATTCATTTTTTGTCCAAGACGTCAGGGGAACTTGCAGTAAGTTTCATCATCATGAAACGATGATCGTTTTGAGAACACTGCATTAAGCTTGTCTTGGTTGACAGATTGAGCATCTGGATCATGGGTGTTCTGGGCCGCAAATGGGTTTAATCCGGACTGCGAGATAATGTTGTGAAGTATAAAAATCTGATGAAATTTTTAATAAATGAAATACTTGAAAAGGTTCTATGATTAATAGTAATGTTAAAATTTTATGACTAATTGTGATGTTGTACTTGTTTTTGACAGTATTTATAAAAAAAAAAGTTGTTGATTTAAAGTTACATAGATGTATACCATGATTTTATTGGAATCGATTTTCCTCCACACGCTCGCAATCTTGTTTGATACTCCTGCAGTGGTTCTCAAATGATCTACCTTCAGGAGGAAAAACATGTTTCCATTTCATCAATTCGTGGGACAAATGTTTAAACCATTCACATTTATCACTGGAAAAATGTATCGTGGAATTGTCTTTCCTGACAAAGATTCTGGGATCTGCCCCCCTTTCTTGAAATGCCCTCCAAAATGTATCTTCAGGCCCATAGCAAATGAAGACCGACGCTATATGAAAATTCACTCTATTTTAATCAATTTTACTGTGAAATGTGTTAATTTCAGATGTTGATTTTTGATGTTGACTTTGTCGTATTTACAGCGCAAGGTTTTCGACTCCAAAAATTTCTGTCAGGACCCATAGTTTTTTAAATTTTTTTTTGTTTTTTTAGTATTTTTAGTATTTTGAGTCCCGGGGACAACATTTTTCAGAGGTAAAATGAGCACTGCTAAATTAATGACTATTTTCATCTTAGTAAAACCCTCTAGGAACAAACCTGAGGGAATTACAGCAATTACAGCCTTGGCCGCTTGGGTTGAGATACAGAAGATAGACACACAAGGTGTTGGGTTTGTCGAAATGAATGATTTTGTGTTGTACCTCTAACAAGCAACATTACAGACAACAAGTCAGCATTCAATGCAGTCATTTCTTTTGGAACTGAGAGTAACAAATCATTTGAGAGGTGGGTGTTCAAGAGAGGCCACAATAAAACTTATGGGATCAGCAAAGATTCTAACGATCAGCAAAGGTTACCTGCTCATGTTGCGGCTGTAGCTTAGTGATTTATACACCAACGACAATTTTATTGGCTTTTACTGGCTTCTAATTTTGCACGTTGCATTGGCACCATAATGTCAGCTTTTAATCCACATAGTAAAATCAAGAAATGAGTAAATCTGACTCACATACCCTTGTACGTGAAGATTTAGATCTTAGTTGCATGGACAGAAACAGAATGAGTCCTTGCAAAATGCTCTCTCCCATGAATGCAAATCATCGGGTTGCTGAATCAGCACTAAGGGGGTTTCTTCAGACCAGAGAGTGACAAGAATACAGTATACTTATGAAATTTTGACCTGACAGCCATTTTAGCAAGGGACAACATCAGAACGGGTTGTGCTCCACTGTCATGAACCATCATGCGTCCCTTTGCAGTTTGTGAGCGATTATTTGTAATAACGCCGCTATAAACCAGGAAGAGGTAACACAATTACATTTCATTGCCAAGGTAATCACATTCATGCATTGTTCTTTTTTTTTTTTCTCCTTCTTTCCCAGCCGCACAATGAGACTCAAACTCGAGTTGAAAGGTTCGATTGATTTTCCTATTGTCAAGCATCTCAGTGTATTTAGATTTGGTATAGTTTGGATATAAAGTGCAATTGTTCTCGGAGGACTAATTACTGCGCTTATATCCGTATTTGTAATAACCCACAGTTCTGTGAATAAAACTATTGAAATGTCTGTTCCAAAACATTGATGGATTAGGATAAAATATTGCCAAATAAGTATTGTCAATGTTGCAAAAAGCCAGCAGGAAACAAAAGTTTGCTATTCTGTTTGGCATTAGAATCCTTGGCTTGCTTCCAATTAACATGCTGGTATCACAAACAAACTTAAGTTATGCATAATGACTAAACTGCTAAGATTTAGCAATATATGCATCCCAAAATATTAAAACAGAATAGAAATATTGGAGCAGTACAGGAACAATGTTCCAATAAAAAACCATCAGAGCCTCCAGTGAAATTAAAAGGAGTCTAACCCCAAACAGGTGAGCCAAGAAAGAGCTGATGGACTGATAGAAGGAGCAAGTTAGGATTGAAGGGACAACACTCATCAGAACAATCCAGCAACACGGAAAAAAAAAAACATTAACAAGCCCCAAAGAATATTATCGCTGTGTTTATAAAGGAGGATTTACACTGCTCAGTGGTGTCCAATTGAATGCCTATTGTAACCCATTTGCAATACATGCTGTATACATTAAAAGTGAAACATATCTAATATGACCATGGTTACATTCATGTAACACATGGTACAGCACATGCAGATGCACATGATTCAGTTCCCTATGCAAAGCTGAAATAAAACCACATCTTGCCTGATCAGCTTTTAATAAAATAAAAACTGTTTTTTAACATACTATTTTGATACCATTTTTTTTATATTTACATACAATTTTGATGTTTTTACCTGAGGTTTTACATGCATTAGCAAATCAACACAGGTTTGCCTACAATACGGCGAATTCTCGTAAACCGGGAGCCCGCTGTACATATATACATATATATATATATATATATATATATATATATATATATATATATATATATATATATGTATATATGTACATATATACATATGTACATATATACATATATGTACATACATATATGTATATATATATATATATATATATATATATATATATATATATATATATATATATATATATATATATATATATATATATATATATATATATAGGCTGCTCAGTTCCATCTGCCTGCCTTCTTATCCTCATGCCGTCAAATGCAAGTCAGCCATAACAGCCATTACCTCGTAAACTTGGCCTATGTGGTGAGCTGCAGCCAGAAAGATAAATAGATGTGTATTTTAACTACATAATATCAATGATCTTTCTTTGACAATGATGTCAAAACACAGGGAATATGTCTCCCGGCACATTAAAATGTACTGTATAAATTGTAGACAGCCATTAAAAGCCAGTTCTGGAGAAAAGCTGCCGATTATCCTTCATTTTGATGCACACAGATGCACTGGCAACAAATTGAACAGCGTGAAAAGCATATACTTCAGGCCTGCAATCTTTGTACCATGAGTTTGTGTGTGTGCATAATTTGAAGTTTTTTTTCAAGTGGGGTGTGCAGGAGTCACTCAGCATGTTTTTTTCCATCTAGAAAAGGCTGTACATAAGGCTGTGTACACGCATAAAGACAATTGGAATGGTTATGTAATGATTTTCCTTCACTACGACCAAGCACATCAAATGCCGTCAAAAGTGTGTGCAAAAGTGTGTGCAAAAGTGTGTGCAAAAGTGTATGCGTGTCTTTATATGTGTATAGGGTGGGTTTCTATCATTGTGGGGACATCCCATTATTAAAGCATTTCTTTGCCCCTAACCCTAAAATTAACCATCACAACACACCTCATACCCTACATTAACCAAAAACTCAGTTCAAAGCTATACTCTAAAAATAAGACTTGACCTTCAAAAAGAGGTCTGAACTTGTGGGGTCCACCAAAATGGTCCCTACAAGTGTAAAATATTGTCACACAGACAGTAAAATCAAGGGCACATGCACAAACACCAGCTTGAGATGACTTTTTGCAAAGCAAATGTGGAACAACAGGACTTGGCCATATACTGTATAGCGGTTTTCTACCTGAAGTACTAAAACCACTGTGGAGTCAAAACTCATTTACCTATTGGTGAACCATAAGCAATTAGGAGTTTGGTATCTTGGTGATGAATACTTTGACATGGTCACGATGGTTGGAGGATCCCAGAGTTCGTAGGTTCGTTTCTAACATCCAGTGTGGAGTTTGCATGTTCTCTCTGCGCCCGCGTGGTTTTTCTCCGAGAACGCTGCTTTCCATCATGATTCCAAAAACATGCATTGCAGGTATATTGGATACTAAAAAGTCCTTAGGTGAGTTTGTGAGTGAACAAGGTTTTTCTTTGTGTGCCCTGTGATTGGCAACCAGTTCCGGGTGTACTACGCCTTCTGCCTGAAGACAGCTGGGAAAGGTTCCAGCATGCCCGCAATCCTTGTGAGGATAAGCAGTCAAGATATGGATGGAAAATAGGACTCAAGTGGATGGATGGAAAATAGGACTCAAGGAAATTATGATGTGTAGCAAATCAAATATTAAGCCAGTGAAGCGCCCACCACTCCCTTCCTCTTTCATCTACGTACTATGCAGATTGCACTCTATGGGTTTTACACTAGAATGCCCAGAGAAGAGCCATTTATCTTTGCTATAAAGACCACCAGAGAGCTGATCGGCAGGAAGGATTTTAGCGTGCACCCTGAATCGCCTGTGAACAGCTAATTTTGTTATGTAAATAAGGCACACCAAGGGCTGAGCTGAAGTTGCAAAACAACTTCATCTTTAGCCGTTTGCAGGTGATTTAGAGCTAAAATCCTTCCTTGCAGATCGGCTCTAGGTCTTAATAAGGCAGAAAAGCCGAATGCTGGGTGTTCTGGTGTTAATTATTTTTCACTTTTTAAAACAAGCCTGTGACTACAACATCACTGATTAATTTCCGCATATACTGCAGAAACAAGAAGACTTCCCTGCACCTCCCTTGTATGTGGATTAACTGAAGCTCCCCAACAAATACCCCTGTGCCATTTCATTACAAGTAATGGGGCTGGATAAAGAAGTGTTAGAACCCAGTATTTAAAAACACTGGTGTCATGTCTGTGTGTTTCATATGGTGTAAGTACCGTTCATTCTTTCTTTGCATAATTCATTTTGTATATGGGGATCTGCATGCGCGGCTGGTGGCTCAAGTGTTTTAGTTAAAAACGCCAAAGAGTGTGTTCGTGTGTGTGTGTGTGTCGGTGTGTGACAAAGAGAAAGAGAGGAAGACAGAGCAAGAAAGAGAGAGAGGAGCCTTTAAAAGGCAAAGCTCAGCATGTCAAAGAGATTTATGTGCCTCTATTGTCTCCAGCTCTCATCAGAACACTTTTATCTGCAGAAAATGACAGAGCCTGCACTTTTCATTATGCATGTTATCCCTCTGCACCCCATTTCAGGAGAGAAATACTTGGGGTCGCATTTGAGTGTGCGTTTGAAGGCTGTTGGATAGATTGTATGCATTCTCACCTCAGTTGTATGACCAACTGATAAGCACGTTTAGGGACAACCCAAGCTCGTATGCGAGGTATAGAGGTTCTGATCAGATTTAGTGGGGCTTGCCCAGACTGTACACATAGCTTGGGCTCTGGCACTAGTTGACCCTCTACCACTTTCCACCTTTGTGTGGAGGGACGGATCCAGTCCGTGTTTTCGGAAAGAGTACTGAAGAGCTCTCCCATTTGGGACCCCCTATATTTGACTTCACTATTCAAATAGGCAATTATAGCTGGACTAGGAAGGGTGTGGTTAGTTAAGTCAAGTTTTATTTGTAAAACATATTTAAAAAACTTTAGTCAACCCAAGTGTTGTACAATGAAATAAAAGTGCAAATAGAAACATAAAAACACATAAAACAAAAAAACAAAGGCAACATTTCAGGGATGTCGACGTTCAAGGCTTATTAAAAGCAAATGAGAAGAGGTAAGTGTTTATTAAAAGCAACAAGGGTCTGGGCGGATCTAATGGACGGTGGTAGACTATTCCACAGCCATTGGGCCAAAGGCTCGGTTGCCACGAGTCTTTAGACTACTCTTAGTAAGGCAGCTTAGCTGAAATGTGAAGCTCTTGGTTTACTGCTCAACCAAATGGCTGTCCAGATACTTTCATATATGCCCTGTGCTATGTAAACATACTGGTCTGACACTCCAGAATTTCTTGGCCAGCACTACAGTTACACTCTGGGCACACTGTCCTAGAATTTCTCGAGATTTAAAAAGAAACAGTGCAGCTCCTTCTGACCGCCGTACTTCTCCATCAACACCCTTAAGGCAAATCATGCATCAATGGTACATTTTCTGTATGAAACCAAACGTTTGGTCACAAATATTCACACTGTCCTCAAACTAACCAAAATGGTACTTTCCTATTACTGGACTGTGTGGCTCATCCATCCCTGAGGCATCGCTTCATCCTTCCATACCTCCACAAGTGGATAACTAAGATACATTTTCATTCTTCATCCTTTGTAGTGCCGTTCATAATTGAATCTGTCCTTTCTCACTCATGTTGATTCAAGTTTAAAGGTGTTTGAAAATGTTTTATGGACAGTAAAATCACATTGGACTGAGCATGCAAAATCTTACATTGTTTGCCTCAGCCCACTTAAAGAAAGAATACATCAGTAGACAGTGTTCCCTCGCTACTTCACGCTTCATCTTTCACACCCTCCGTGCTTCGCCTTGTTTTTCATCACCCCCTAAAAAAGAAAAGGCTATTTTGCGAAGAGACATACTGTGAAGGTTTCCTGAATGCCAAACAGATAAATTGACCAATTGCACATGCCACTGGCACTGCTTGGACCATGGCCTTCAATGTAACCTGTAGCTCACCAAACATAAAAACGAGGGAAGCAGAGTTAATAAATTCCAATTTATTAAAAAAAGAAAAAAAAGCTCTCTACTCTATGTAACATCTTCGCCAAGCTGGCTTTTGTCCTCACCTCTCCTGACGCGCTCCCGTGTGATCTTTACTCGGAGAATACTCCAAGTACTGTCATCAACAGTCAACTGCTTGAACACGACTTGCCAGCCAATCTATCAATCAGCACATGGGTCGGCCTACAAGAAACGTGATTCGCTCCCGGCTTGAAATGGATCAATGAGGGCAGGAGTGGATTAAATCTCCTGGGCAGGGTGGATTGCATCTCCTTCCCTTATGGAGAGCGGTGAGGATGAAAGAAAGCACACAGAGTGCTTTTTGTAATAAATTGTAATTTTGAGCGTAAACTCTTCTTCCTTGTTATAATCTGTGGTCAACTGGGGACAATACTCGTTTGACGTTCGAGACCCGTTACTCAGAGAAATGCAGTGATGCAAACAAAGCAAAGTAATCAACAGTAGTTGGTCTCAAGACCCATTTGATCAAAGGTTGAGATTTAATAAAGACAATCGTTGATAATAACAATGTCAAGCGGCCAAATCAACCTCTTTACAAGGATCATGTTTTTTTTAATGTCAGTACACTTTTTTAAAGCATCTTTCTGTTAGTTTTTCTACACTGTCCCAACAGCACAGCTATTGAAATATGTACTCAGATTTTAGTTTAAAGGCATAAATCACTTGGCAGGTTGGGAAAAAAAACAAAAAAACAATCGCAAATCCTAAAAGTAAAACCAATGAGATTGCACAAGCTATTGTGATGAGAGCATTTTTCAGGGTGGAAAAATAAAATGTGCTGAGGACTTGAAATACATTAGTAGTCTTGACATTGATGGGAAAACATCACCATTTTGAGTACTGGCAAGCGTTCAAGGTGTGTGAACCGCAGGCTTGATTAAATTTCATTCACACTGCGTATATGTCTTCCTTTTGCGCAGCAGTGACTTCAGGGAATGTGTGAATTCAATTGGTGCTGAGAGGTGCAAGAAATTGCATTGTTATTGACAGAGATCGGGCTGAATGGGAGGAAGATGTAGACGCATGAATTTCAGAAAGTGTCTACTATTGCAATTTGTCATTGGTTGGACTCCATAGCAGAGTCAGAGTATTGCATTACTAAAGTAAACAAATCAGAAAACAGAAACAATTGGGATGTGCAGGTAAAAAAAAAAAAAAAATGCAAAACCGACTAGAACACGACAAACCAGTCGAAAGCGGAAAGACTAAGCCAAGGTCCTCAAGCTTTCGCTTTTCCACCCAGTCTTCCACATTTTGTCTGCGACAATCAGGCACATGATCTAGTACCGACAATGAGAAACTCAAATTAATTGTGACATTCGATATGTTAAACTGACCACAACTGGGTCACAACAAAGCTGTCTGTTTAAAGTGATTGCCATCCACTTTTACCCTCCACCTGACTTTGCACCTTCTGATGAATTGTGTTTTTGCATCTATTAGAAAAAAAACTCAAGTCATGGTGCATGAACTCTGAATGAGAAGAGCATGAACACGAATACATCAGAAGGCAAATGAAACTTGATTAGCTGTACTTTGAGCTACTCAACCGGAAAATACAATTTTGTCCCAATTTACCGCAGCCTGTCACAAGTTGTCGCCCAATTAATAACCTGTGCTACTTATTCAAAAAAAAAAACATGTTCTATGCGAAAGTCAATGACACGAGAACTGCAGGAATGCGCCCCGAAATGAAAAAATGTCCCCACCAAATTTCTCAGTTGGAATGCGCATCCATGTACTTGACACATGAATCACATTAATGATCGCCATACAAACATGGGTGTGCCGCTAATGAGGACCTTAACTAATACCTGGAATTGGTACATCCAAGCCAACTATTCTTGCCTCAGTTTGCATTTTGATGCCATTGCAGATGGTGTAATCCAGGACTCTACAACTCACAGCTCCAGGGTCACATGTGGCTCTCTGGGACTTTGGAAAATAAAGAGTACTTTGTTTAAATTACCTTACATGTTTTAAGGGGAGAGTGTGTAAGATTTAGACAGTTTTTCATTACGAATAGGGTTTCGGGTTAGGGTTAACCATTGTCTGTAGCTATAACAATCATGGCAGCCTCTGGAGAAGTGCTATGTAATATAATTTACATGGACCTATGATTATATTTAAAACATACTGTTAGTCATTAAGAACACATTCCTTTGCAAGTTTTTGGAATTTACAGTCATTTATTGTATTTCTTTTTATTGAAAAACAGTCAAATCTTACACGCTGTCCCTTTAAAGGATCTAGATCATAATATTATTACACTTGCACCTGCATACTTTTGTTTAACTAATTCTTGCACACTTTCTGTAAATCCTTCATCTCACTTCTCAAATATCACTGTGTTAATCTGCTATATATTTTCCTGAAATGGCCGATCCGAACCACCAATGATTTATAAAGGAAAATCTTAAAAATGATCAGGGGTGCCCATACCTTTTCATACCACTGTACTTTAAACCTTTAAAGACAACACATGATTTTTTTTTTTTTTTTAATCCCTTCATTATTGAGTTTCTTTCTTTATGCCGCAGGTGTCATGTTCTGTTGGATTTTGGTTGTGGGTTTGTTTTGGGGGGTTCTGTTCTTTTCTGTTGGCGTAGTTCCTATTTTGGCTCTTCTCGTCTCACCCTGCGTTAGGTTAATTTGATCCACCTGTTTATCTGCCCCTCATCTGTCTACCAATCAGCTTTCCCTGCCTATTGTCTCTCTCTCCCAGCTGTTGCGCTTTTGTCTAATTTTGTTTATGTGTTCAAGGCCGAGTTTTTTTCCCGCGTGTTGTCTGATCATAGTCGCATGTCATCAATCTCATGTTACTGTCCATGTCTCCCTATGCCAACTTGCCCGCTTGTGTTTTCCGTGTTACCTGCGTCCCTGTATTTTTGAAGTTCTTGCCATTCGGTTTTCTTACTCTTTAAGTCCTGCCTGGCCTCTCACTCAAGTTCATCCACCTCACTACACTTAAGATACTGATTTTTCTGACTTAGAGGACTGACCCCCGTTTGCCGCGTGCGCCAGTCTTCCCAGCCAGTTATCAGTCGACGCCCGACCCCCGTCTCTGCTTCGTGTGGACAATCCAGCGGCCGGCCTCCCAGCCTCCAGCCGGCGCCCTGGCGGCTGGTCCCCAAGCCCGCAGCCGGGGCCCTGTGGCCGGCCCACAAGCCTCCAGCCGGTGCCCAGCGGTCAGCTTTCGACCAGCGCTCCACGGCCGTCTTCCATGCTTCACGTTAGCCTCCGATGGTCACCCCCATCTCAAGCCAGTTTCCTAAAATCACCCGTGTCTTTGATCAGGCCCCAGTAGCCGTCTCCATATGGTCTCCCAAGACCACCCCTGTCAAGTCATCCCCGTCAATTCTCTAGTAGCCGTCCCATTCAAGTATTCCGCGGTCGTCCCTGGAATCTGTGATCGTCTTTGCCAAGTCCCCAGTGGCTGCCTCCGCCCAGTCTCTCGCAGCCACTCTCCGAGTCACCAGTCAAGGCTGTCATGGTTCCGTTCAAGATTTCTTTCTATTAGAACAGATTTTTTTTTACCTCAATCACTGCAGCCAAAGTGCTCTGTCATGTGACTGCTAACCCTTTTGCAGTAGTGGGGTCCTTAAAGTCTTCTTGATACAGGGTTCCTCACAGTTTTAGTTCAATCAAGTTTTTCCCTTTCCACAAAGCAGAATGAACACACTAGCAAATACAATTTCAGCCATTCATTGTTTTTTTTTCCCTTTTTCTAAAAATGTCTTTCAACAATGTTATAATGTCAGTAAAACAATGTATTTAGATTAACAGTGTTCACACCAGGCTATTGCTGGTGCAAAAGTTAAGTTTTTTTCTCGGGGGAGGCAAATTGATTTGCCCTTCCTGCGTGGAGTTTGCATGTTCTCCCCGAGCCTGCTTGAGTTCTCCCTGGGCACTTCAGATTCAGTGTATTGGACACTCCAAATTGCCCTTACGTGTGGTTATGAATGTGAATGGTTGTTTGTCTCGATTTGCCCTGCAACTGGCTGACAACCAGTTCAGTTTGTCCCCCGCCAACTGCCTGTAGACCGCTGGGATAGCCACCAGCAAGCCAGCAACTCTAGTGAGGATAAGCGACTGTAGAAAATGGATGGATTGAAAAATAAAATAAAAGAAAAAAAAGTGTCCTCTGCTGCTTGTCTACATCTTGCATCATGTGGCATCTGCCCAAAAAAAAAAAAATGAGCCAACAATTCAGACTTCAACAAGAAGCTTTACTCAATCTCAAAGTGGAAAATTAAAAACTGGTACGCAATGGCCAAGATGGTGAGCTTGCAACCTTCGAGTGGTATCTGTCCGAAATTCCATTAAATTACATTTCAGTTTACTTTTTATCCCTCATTCCACATCTTATCTCATGGGCTTACTTTAAAAATGCCTCAGAGCGATAAGATGCTGAAAGAAAAGAGAGGAAGGAGGATACTTCCTTCCTGAATTTTGAGGGTAGAGGGAAATCTGTTACATGACAGTTATGATAACATTTTGTGATTACGGCAAGGGGAAAGATGAAAGTGTGCCATCAGCAATTGAATTATATTGTACTTTAACAGCAAGCTCCTGACCAGAAAGATAAATCCCTTACGATTGTCAAGGATAAGTATAAGTCAAAATTGAAAGGTGTAAAAATCAAAATTTTAGCCCACATTTTTCCACCCAATTTCATGAAACAGTCACAGACAGGCAAACAAGTGGAAGCGTTCAGCTCCAAACACAGTTTAGTTTTTATTTTTTTTAATCTAAATGTTTTCAGTATCCAGATTCTTCAAATTATGTGGTAATATCATATAACCTCAACTAATGAACATAAATCCAGGGCAGACAAATTATAGTAAACATAGTACTGTATGACCAGCATACACATTTTTTTTTTTTTACAGTTGCTATAAATGTTCCTATCGCTACATCAGGAAACACAGAAAGCTACATTTTTTTTAGTACAATGGAGCTAAAGGTAAAGTAAATAAAACATTCATATGTGCAAACCAAAAACCCTCAGAAGTCAGAAGTCAGAAGTACATTGTAGCACGTATTCATTTCCACATTACTGATCAAGTATTAATTGGTAATCTGGGTTTCTATGGCAGCAGGGCCTAAGTCATCCTGTGGAGAGACAAGAACCAGTGGGTGAGTGTTGTGTTTTGGATTTTTGCCTTGTCCAAACTGTGAAATTAAATCAACAAAACAAAGAGACGAAACAGGAAGGATAAGAAACCGACCACCGCATTGAACAAAACTCTTTAATATTGAACAAATATATGAATATATTAAAAAACAACAACAATAAAATGACTGCATTGGGGAACTTAATGGTTTACCTTATTCAACATTTTTAATTTGTATTTTATTTTTCTATTTTTGTATTTTCTTTTTTTCTATTATTTTTCTATTTTATTTTTGTATTTTATTGTCTTATTATGTCATTTTCCCCCAGTAAAAGTCATGAAATTTTAACTTTAACTAATTTTAATTTTAGATAACACAGAAACATGACAGCCTTGTTCGCCAATGTAATGGACCATGTAGTGTATTGTTTCTTTAAAATGTATCTCTTGTATATTTGTATACATTTTAATGCAAACCAAGTGACAAGTCATCTCTAAATGATAAAAACGAACAATATAAAATGAATTTATTGATGAAGTTTATTGAGTTTGTGTTTCATGATCATGTCCTAGATATACTTTTGACATTATAGTGCAAAAATAAAAGTCCATGTAGGCATGTCTGTTTTATGCTATTGGCAGAGTGGAAAAAGTTACAACAAATTAATCCATAAATTATTTTTCAAGAAACTCTCTCAGATGCAGGCCTACATCAGTGACCTATCCCTATGTTTTTTTTTGTTGTTTTTTTTTTTTTTTAATTAATTCGACAAAAATTCCCCCAGGGCCCCTCTGGTTGTGTAACATCTTACCAGTTAGTGGAAGTAACTTTAGGTGTAACACAAAGTGACCCACTCTGGGAAAAGAGGTTTGCATGTCAGTGGATTAAGTTTCTCATATTTAATTTTGATTTGTTTTTTTTTCAACAGAAATATTAATTTTGAGGATTCTCAACAAAATATTCTCCTTACGGTCCGGTAATGCGGTCAACAAATAAGCTGATGATCTTCATCCGAAAAATTGATTTATATAAATACACATAGCAATGGATACAAGTTGAAAATATGCCATAATTTTAACCTGCAGCACAAAATCAAACAGAAGACTGACGTACTAATTTAATGTTTACAATGTTGTAATAGGATACAGCCCAGCAAATAGAATTCATCATTTGATTGCACATAACGCGTCTTAGGTGATTTAAGTTGTTCTTTTATTAGATTAAATGTAAAAAAAAAAAAAAAAAAAAAAAGTATTGACCCTCAAAGCATTTTTATTATCGTTTTGTGGCCAAATGTCTTTGAGATATATGTAATATCCATTGTGAACTATTAAGTCAACTTAACTCGTCACAAGTCACACCAAATGGCAAATAATCTTGTGACACAAAATTCGTAAACTTCCCACGGGGTAATATGATCACCATGCATGACCACCTATCCTCACAAGAGTCACAGTGGTTGCCAGCCAATCACAGGGCTTGTAGGGAGGTACAGCCGTTCACACTCGCAAACACAAATATGGGTGATTTGGAGTGCATGCTTTCGGGAATGTGGGAGGAAAATGTAGTACTGTTCCACACAGGAAGGCTGTCATTCAAAAAAAGTTGCAATATTATAACAAGCACACTTTGGCAGATGATGCCTCAGGGGAAAAGTTTGTCCATTCATCTGTTGAATGTCAAACTTTCTCAGATTTGAAAGTGTTCAAATCTCAGACTACGTCCTTATCTGCTATTAGAATTTACTTTGCAGTAATCATTCAACACATCTTGAAAGACTCCGGTAAATATTAGTTTCCTTAAGTATTGCTATGGAAATTTGAAACATGTATCTACCAAAACCTTTAATGTGTTTTTCTCAAAAGTAGGGATTTCAACACATCAACATTCTAACTGTTGTAACTTTGTCAACTTTTTAGCGAACATCAATCATTATATATAATTATAAAAGGAGTTAAGAATAGAATTGGAAAATATGTATAACTCTATTTTTATTTTTTGATATGTGGACTCTTTTGTCAGAGCTCACCACATATTATTACATTTATACAGTAAAGGTCCCCACCAAATTTATAAAGATAACTATGTAAGGATTGAGCCATGGTTGTGGAGGTCATTGTCCGTCAACTGCAACATCTTCGGGTTAAGAATGGAAATGGCTCTCAACCCAACTGCCAATAAGAAGAAGCTCTGTCATTAATGGTAAAGGACATAGTGAAATATATAGCTATGACATCGTGAAATATGTAGCTATGACGTCGGACGTAGGGCCAAAAGAGGAAAAAAGTAAGGATGAGAAGGATGAAAAAAAACCTTATTCTCATTTACCACGATAACATTCCCTCTAAGTCAGCTATTTGTATTATCTGTGTTTCTGCAAAGAAAATACAGGATTATAAATACTTAGAAAAACATCTCAATGTTAACACTGGTTTTTGTGCATGAGGAGATAATGTGTTTGTCTAAAATGGAAGCATGAGCGAGAAGTCAGGATTAAAATCTTGAGACGCTAATCCAGTTTCTTGCAAATTGTAGCAACAGCTAATTCCCTAAATCGTGTCAAATCTACCAGCTGGCCATGACCAGTGCTTCACACCACAAACAATTGAGTCACTCCAAATAAAGAAAGAAAGAAAGAAAGAAAGAAAGAAAGAAAGAAAGAAAGAAAGAAAGAAAGAAAGAAAGGAAGGAATAACTGCTTAGAAAAACATATTCCAATTATTTAGCTGCAGAAATTCATCATACCATTTCCAAACAGGCCTAATTTTGAGAACAAACTGAACTGTGAAGTCAAAGAACATGAGTAAACTGTCAAAATGACCAAAAAAATCATCCATCTGTCCCCAACCCAGCCTCATAATATCTTAACAGATGCAGCAGCATTTTTCTTGAATGTTCACACAGCGACACCTTTCACCCTCTTGTAAATATACAACCGCCAGAGTCATTAGTTGTTGTTAAAATATTTTCAAAGCAACTGGCCTCGAGTCCCTTCATTGCTCTGTTGAGAAGCCAAACAATAGCTGCCGGCTCTGCAATTCTCTATGGGCTGTGTGTTCTGCAACTGGCCCTCTAATATGATCTAACACTATTTTGGTTTCAGTGTCCACAAAAAACTAGCTCAGCCCTATTTTCACTTTCCAGTGTATGTTTCCCCTGGTCTTCATCACATTGCACAACAAGCATTATTCACAGTTTAGTACTGTCAAGCTTGTGCAATAAATGCACTTTATTGGAATACTGCAGAATTTCCCAAAAAAGTAAAAGGGTGCAGCGGTTGTTAAATGAACCCCGGAACTCCTCAAAATCTTAAGGCAATCTGCAGTGTCCTATATACTGTCAGAAAAGGACTGGAAAGAATGCTGTATGAAAAAAAAAAAAAAAAAAAACGTGTCCTCTCAGGGAAAAAATACAGTAGTCAAACCCCAGAACCAAAAATAAAGTAGACACTTTATTCCAGCAGTTTTACAATAAACGCATTGCTGCATAAAAAAAATAATAATAATAATTAGTGATTTCACTCCAGGATGTTAATACAAATACAAAATTAGAGTGAACACATTTTGTACCTCCTCCATGGCCAGAAATTTCTCAGCAATGTCTGATTTGCATGGCCCTACTGACTGGCACAATGGAACAAAAAAAATGCATGGAAGCAGAGTGGTTAGCACTTCAGCCTAAAATGTGCAGGTTGTGGCTTTGGTTTTGGCTCCGGGCTTCCCGGGAATTTCCATCTTCACCCTGTGCCTGCATGGATTTTCTCTGGGTGATTCCAAAAACGTGCAGAGTAGTTACTGTATATTCAGGGATGCGCGTAACGAGTATGCATGCATGCACGCATTCACGACAACAAGCAAACCTGAGGTAGACAATGTTTTTTTTAACCTGAAAAGTGGCTTCAGATGTGCCGGGGCTTAAAGTACACTTAAATGTGGTGCATGATTCACCGCTCATGTCCTCATCTAGCAGACAATCGGCACACTTGATACAGGGTAAAAAAAATTGCAGTCATTCTTTATTTTACAAGTATGAAAAGAGCACGTGGATGTAGCGCAACGTAAGGCTAATAAGCAAGCTATTTGAGAAGCAGTGGCTAATCACCCTCGTTCTCGCTTACAATGCAAGCGCCATGTAATCTTTTCCTTGACTTAAATAAAGCTAAGCTATTGCAGCCCATGTCTTCCTATTATATTTTGTTTGCTTACTGAAGCGGCTTGGAGTAGCTGTCCGGGCTGTGAATCGTTCTCCTGAAGGTGCGAAGGAGATCGTTTGCGTTTTCTCTTGACATACGATGCAAAATTTAACTCTGACTTCCTTGGACCAGTAGGTCCCGAACGAACCATGCAAATAATACCTAATGAACTTATTGAAACTTTTCGAGGAAGCGGGCTGGGAGTTTGCACATGCTGGTAATGTGGGGGTGACACTCAGAAAGACTTTAAGATTTAGCTTTTAATGAAAGAAAGTGTGGCTATCAAATACAATGTCCTGGTACTCATGTGAATAACCCACCAAAAAAAAAAAAAAAAAACTATTAAAAAAGTGCAAATATGTGTAAATGTATCTTTTAGTAGTACCAAAATATACTTTTTCTTCCTTGAATGAAATTAAATAAATATAGCAATGGAATGCTTTTTAGTTTTATTAAAAACAAGCAGAAAAGTATGAATAGAGACATTTGTTTATATTTGTATTTTCATGGTGGTATCATCATTTTAAAAAAAATACATATACACTTTACCTTCCACAGGACAAAGCTGCTGTCCTCACACGTTTACAGTAGCTTGGGATTTGACTTTTTAATTGGTGTGCAGAAGAACTGTCATGAAACTATTTCAAGTATTGAGCCCTTAAGTGTTGGTCTTAAAAAGCCCCTTCGTGGTGCTGAATAACAGGAAAATATTTGTTTAATTTGACAGGCAGTAATAAGGTGTAACATTCATCAAGCTTGTCACAGATTGTTTGCTTTGCCATTTAGCTACTCTGCTCTCATCATTAGCAGCGTGCAATTTCATTGAACTCACTACATTATCATTATGTCTGTGCACTGAACTCCTCAAGCACCCCCTTTTAATGGCTCCTAGCTTATTCATTTTTCATCAGTCAGGACTTGTTAATTAAAATGCTGAATGGGCGCACTTTAGGGTGCCGAACACCAAATTTCGTTGTTTGTCCTTTTCCGGTAGACTGTGTGAGGTGGTGCTGTGTATGACACGGTGATGAATGAATCATGCGCTATCCCATCTGGCAGACCTCTTGGGGAAAATGAATGGGACCGTAGTCAAGTAAGGGGACTGACTGCGAAAGGGGAAAAAGCCGGTATTTTCGCTCTGGTTTTGAAGACTCAAATCAGCTTTGATGGCCTGTGTTGCGAGAGGAGCGTGTAACCGGTTAATTGAGGAAACGTATCATTTATCATGCAATGTCATGGTAAGATAAGGAGGAGAATGAGGGAGGGATGGAGTGATATAACCTTCATGCGTGTCACCCACCTTACCTTCATTAGAGCGAGTGTTTGGTTGCATCCTGTTTTTTCTTGCGGAATCACAAACCCAAGGTTACATTATGCAAATTGTAACACAAAAGGAGATGTTTGTGACATGAAGCATTATTCTACCGGGTATGCAAAATTAATGTAGACAGCTAGCCAAATTATGTAAAAGGGATGTGCCTTGTAATTTGCCGCCATTGAATATTACCAAAGTAAGAACAGAAAATCTATTAACGCATGCAAATTAGTCAAGCTTTCTTGGTTGATTCTCATGAGTCATTACTGAAAAGGTGAAGCTACTTCTCTAGTAGATTAGCACGTCTTCATAAAATGTAATAAATGGTCCTTAGCCTCACTGATGGTGACATGCTAGGCAGATGATTTCCCTGTGGAAATATGTGATGGTTTGTAACCACATCAGGGTTGTGTCGGTGAGTGTATTTTCTTTCTTTTTTTAACGCAAGGCTCACAATACTCAGACCATTAAAGATCTCTAAAATCAATTATTTTTCATTGTTTTCGTGCTTTTATATTATTCATCACAGCAGTCCTTTTTGTGTTAAAGAAATGCTAGTGTTTATCCCCGACAAAGTATAAAGAAACCACGGTGTTTTGTTTGATTGACAGAATCTAATATGCTATACAACACCGCAAATTAGGTTCAAATTGTGTTAGTGGGCGGTTACTCAATTATTTGATTGAGTAATCGATAGCATGATCGATTCTAAAAAAATAAATTGTGAGAGCGCTAACTCAAAGCACATACACTTTGAAAGGGTTCATTGACGGTGTGCCGCATGTCGCTAAGTGCAGTCTGGAATGTTTTTCTACAACCTACTTGGATTGAGGCTGTATGGGGTGACCATCATGTTCCAATTAAACCAGGACAGTCCCAATTTTGAGCCTTTCTTGACGAGTACCAGCAGATTTTACCAGACCAACTGTTTTCTCCCGATTTTGCATCGTTTGCATCCCAATGTGCTGATATTTTTATTTTCTTTAGTTCAGTCGACCAGCCAATTGTTCGGGCCGTGTTTGCGTCAATCACTTTGCTGTCATAACGATTCATATGTTAAAATACTTCAAGGACTTTAAGCTGTTAACTTTCACATTCACATCAACTACAAATGGTTTCTACTTCCATGTAGAAGAAGCATGGAAACTGACTTCGGACCATAGCAAGCAAGGCAGCACTGTTAGTAAGATACACGCTGGCAGTGAGCGTAAAAAAGAGAGAAATGGCGAGCAAGCGAGCGAGACAAGGCGAGGCTGTGTGTGTGTGTGTGCATGTGTGAGCATGAGGTACACATTGTAGTTGAATGAATGATTTGAAAACACTACCACCACTTGATGGTAACTTCAAATCAATCATTTTTTTAATCATTATTGTGCATTTATAGTTACAGTGTATTATACTTATAAGTGCCCATATTTGAGTTTGTTAAATATTTCAGTGTTCAATCAGAAAGAATTCCTGTATACGTTTATTCGTTAGCAAAACCTCTTTGCTCACCCAAGGTTTGTTTTGATTTTATTTATATTTTTATCTTAATTACCATGCTAAATGTTTGTTATTGTAACAAATGATGTATTAGAGCTTTTGTTTAAAATTAAAACTGCTTTTATAAATGGCTATTTAGCATAAACCTGCTTTTATCAAGCTTTTTTTTTTAATTGATTGATTTCTCTTTGCCTTCGATGAGGCATAGGGCAGAGATAGTTGCTGTTATCTCTGTTTTTGTAACCATTTGGGGTTTAAGGGGATCGGGTGGCTGGCTCAATGCGCCCAAGGTCTAGTCTCTACAAGACTAAAGTCATGAGAGACCTGAGGTTGGTTTCACGTGGACGGATCTGGAATTCCGATGTGGTCTGCCATCCAAGTAGTCACCAGTCCCAACCCTGATTAGCTTTCTAAATCAGGGCGTTTCTCAGAGTAGTATATCCATGAGCTCAATTACTGTATTTCCGAAGTAGATTTGTCCCACTTCTTTTTTGCACCCCATGTAGTGTGATGTCGAGCAACACTACCTTAGTAATCGACACTACCTCTGTTGTAAAGACAGAGGTCATCATACCAGTGGACAGCCTGCATATTTCTCATTTGTTTCTGACTTAGGACCGAGGACAAGATGCTTTCAGGCGGTCAACATGAATATTAAGGAGGATCTGCGGGGTGACTTTGGAGGATTTCTGTTTGTTTTCTCTTTAGCCTTTCGCAAACACACACCCATGCACACACGCACGCTTGTTATAAAAATGAGGACAACATTGAAATTGTGTTCTTTACGTTCATTTCACAGGTTTTATAGTTAATGGCGGTAAGGAGGCTTTTCTTGATATACATCATTGCTTGGGGGCGTGGGTGCAATAAAACCTTGGCAGAGGGTTAACTGGATATATGGTGGCCCCAACACGTATGCCAAGTGCTGGGGGACTACATTAGGGGAAATGAGGCCCAAGTGGAGTTATTCTGCCTTTTACCCTGCTTGCCAGTGAACTTTATTTGCTTGCGCTTGCTGTTAACCTTTTAGTCAATTATATAATTTGGGTAAGTGGTGTGTCTTTTAATTGCTTGCTTTAATTTTAGAACAGCACTCAGTAATTGGAGCTATAAAAGGTTCCACTTGCCAGCCATAAATGCACAGCATGCGGGTAAAAACTGGAGGGCAACAGTTTTAGGACTGGAGCCAGCTCGGCTCCAATGACCAAAATATGAGTACATGAAACAAATTCGCCCGGGTGTAAATCCCATATTTTACCGAGTATGTCACACTTTTTTCATTGTTTGGCTGACCCTGCAACTTATCCTCAGAAGCAACTTGAAAATCTTAAAATTGGAGCTTGTATTGACCCTGTTAATTTCTGTTTCCTTATTGTGTAGATGGCAGCAGGCATTTTGCTGATGAATTTGAAACGTATGTTTCTAAATAACAAAAGGCTTTACATTTAGTTTATTTAACCTAGTGCTTTTCAAAAAATATTTTTCAAAGCTCCCCCCTAGGAAAGAGAAAACACTTCACTCACCCCCACCTGCCGTGCTGATCATAAATCATAAGATTGTTATGTAAAAAAATGCATAAGTATACCAAAAACTATATCCTTCTTTACATTTACAAAAGACAAAAGCTATAGAAACCAAATTTCAACGTTACCTACTTTCTTTCCAGCATTTATACAGGTTAAAGGTTTGTATAAGCTGAAAAAACCGAAGTGCATCTACCGTAGGTGGCAATTACAGTTAACATAGGCAAAACAAATCAATTTCCCTCCCTTCTTCTTTTTCCATTTGTCTTTCATTTGCTTTGGCACTTGGCAAAAACCTTTGGTGCAATACCGCCACCTTCTTAAGCATTTTCTTCACGATGCTATTTTTTGACTGGTGAGACTTAAAACTATTTACAATAAGTCCTCATTTCCCCAATGTGGTTTGCTAGTGGTTTAATAGCTTTTTTTTTTTTTTTTTTTTTTGATGGAACAACATTTGTAAAAACGCACAACGGTTTGATGGTTGTTATTAGTCACACATGAGCACACAGCATTTACAGATATGGTGCAAACATGTCAGAACGTATTCTAATATGGCACAGTGTTGCAGCTGCCTCAGATCTCGATCTCCGTCGGAAGCATGTATATTATTTTTACGCACTAAAATTAAGAAATAAGAACAGATACAATGTCAAATTAAATAACATTTAATAAGCGTAGCCAAGAAATAGTAATGTTTCTCATATGAGAAAACGTAAGAAAAAAAAAAAAGATGAACATGAACATTTTTGGTATCCATGACACCATCTCTGCCTTCCAAAGTGAGATGAGATTCTGGACATTTCATCCCACTTTCGCGTATTAATAGCTTCCATGAAGCATCACTTTAACATTCTCTGAGAGCCTCTCTAAAAGCAAAAATACAAACCACAAAGTATGTCGGGCTCCATTAAGAAAAGCCTGAAGCTGAAGCCAAGATAATGATTTGAAAAAAAAACTGTCCATATTTAATACAAAGCACATAAACTATAATGTCTCCATATATGCACCATTCAACTGTCTGAATGTGACACACAACCCACTCACTGCGTGCTAAGAAATAGTTACTCAGCCCCATATTGCAGCGGAAGTAGGAAAATTGCGAAGAGCACGCCTATCAATGTCACTCCCTGAATTGATAGCAGTCTGGCAGGAGAGTGTGTATGTTGTAATATATTTGGAAGGACCAGTAATTATAAAACTAGGCCATATTGCACTGGGAGATAATTAATGTTAGCCTGTCCCTGGGAGGTTTTGTTTGAGCGGGGGAGATTTTGACATAGACTATTCAATTATGTCGCTCCCTGTAGGTCTGAAATTTCCAGAATATAGAAGATCTAAATTGGGCACGTGACAAATATCTCACCATGTTGGATGAAGCAGGTCACAGATGTCAGTGTCATTGCAAATACACTTAGATGTACTATACCTATATAAAAATGGGCCAGCGCAATGGTATAGCTAATGGCCTGCAGTGAAAGGATAGAACTTTTTTTTTTTTTTCTGATGAATTGTATCAATGCATCAAGTTGGCAGAGCTTTTCTTCCTGTGTTGTCATAGCAACAAACTCCCTTTTAGAAAAATATCCATTAATGAAGAGGATCTGAAAATGAGAATAGAGGCACATTTTTATTTCATGTGAAATATATGTGGGATTTTTTTTATGTTGATGTGTTTAAATTACATAGAAATAGGACATCTTTATTGTCTGTTATAGTGCAGATACGGCAACAGAGCACAAAAGGCATACACTGCTACATGATCAAAGTGATTATTTAGCATTTTTAATATATATGTATATACTGTAGTCTGCAATTTGAACACATTGCATATCTATGTCAAAATAGACTTCTTTAGAAAAGTACAATATGAAAAGTGAAAAGAGCGGATCAATTGATGAGCCTCAAAATTGCACGATTGCTTTTGCACCGTGTGTGTAGCTGTCACCGCAATAGAAATATCTCCAGGATGAAATTAAAAAGTGCTTCCCAAACGATTCTCAGGAGTTGACAGGTCAGAATAGCGTTGTAATTATTGACAAGATGCAAGCTGTCATACTTACCCTTGAGTCCTTGTCCCTGTTCTTGCAATGTTTTGGCATCGAAAAGGATGCAACAGCCTGCATAGACACTTGTCACTGATCTATGAATTGGAAGGGAATACAATGGTATGCTGCAAAATCAAAATGATTGTATGACACTCCACAGGGAACAACCAATAATGAATGGCTTGCCTCTACGATGTATCTAGCACTCTGTAAAACAAAGAAATAGGTCACTTCTGCGAATAAGGGAATTGAAGACTTCACATTTGACCTTGTACAGCAAGCCACTGCAACACCTGCACATTGAATACTGTGCTAAAATGCTAAAAATATCAACCATGACACTAGAGAGAAATGCGAGTGGGGGTCTGTGTGATGCATAGACAAAGAATAAATGCAAAATAGGTCAGGCTTTATTGTTTTGTGTTCACGTGCGAAACTGAAAGTGCTCCAAAGAACTGTCATGTGATGAATAATAACATGAAAACGGACTGTCAATTTTAGCTTGACATGTTGAATGACGGCAAAAGTGAAGTGCAAAAATAAAGAGTGACCACACATTGGTCATTTATAAACCTGGAGGAGAAAAAGTTTGCCCGGTACACATAAGAGACACATAGCAAAGTACTGTAATGACAAAGACATTGATACACTGCCACGATGGCCGTCATTTACTGCCTGCTTAACACTTTATTACAATATATTGTATTATCATTAGCTGGCTAAAATGTGCAAGCACCTTTCCTTCTTGATGCCAATATGCTATGATGCATTTGAGACAAAAATTAAAAATCGGATTCATCTTACGTTTTCAATAGCCTATTTCATCTTCAATTTCAATGAGCACTGATTTGTTTCATGCCGTAATACTGTACATGCTCTCTCTCACACTCACACTCACACACACAAACACTGGGGGGAATTCAACAGTTTATTAAAAACTTTGGAGGTGTGTGTGTTTTCATAGACAGCAATTATAATGAATGATATAATAGGAGGCATACAGAATGGTGCAATGCAAAGGAATTCTGTAATTATTGTGCAAAAGAGTTAAACACCAAATAGGTTCCTCTCCATTAAACACGTTTTATACACTTCAACAGTGTTGGGAGTAATGCATTACAAAAGTAATGTAATTCCTGTAATGCATTACTTTTTGCTGTAAGGCGGTGGAGTAATATGTTACATTAAAAAAATAGTAATGCAGTAGTGTAATGTTTACTTCGCATAATAGATAGTAATAACCATCTATTTTTGAAACATCTGTCCCAAATGAACTTGAATATTAACATTGTAATTGCGGCATGCACTAACTGTTTTTGCCTAAAGCATAAACAATGCATCACTATGCTCTGAAGCGAAGTAATACAGGGATTAAAATACAAAAAATGATTTTGTATCTTGTCATATCTATAAAAGTTTGGAATAAAATACAGATCAAATGATTTGTACTATTTTTAGGCTTAAGCCTACCTGTCACTGTATGTGTAATGAGCGTAATGAGCTAAATTTAGAATGGCAAATCCATATTTCCAGTTATGTTGATGAGAGCAATATAAAAATAATGTTATACTAGTGTAATGCATTATATTTCAAATACCGTGATATTGTAATGTAGCTGATTACTTTGAAATGACAGTAATAAGTCATAAATAATGCATTATAGTACAGTTTTGAAGTAACTTGCCCAACCCTGCACTTTAACTGAAGTTAACTAAAGTAGCTCAAAAGTGCTATGAAGACCACGGTAGTACATTTGCTTGCTTTGTGTGTGTGCGCGTGTGTGTGTGTGTGTCATTTTCCTTACTGCCTAAACAAAAAACCAGGATAAACACTTTTTCCCCCATAAATTAATCTCGAACAAGATAGAACGAGAATCATGCAAATTCCCAAATGGTTACATATGTTCATTACATCTGTTTGGCATTAAGCTCAATAAAAACAGAATGGGGCAGGTAGCATGCAGGGACTGTTGTGAAATGGCAGACACTCAGATCTATACATCATTAAAGCCATTATGGGAATACAATATGCTGTATTTACTGGATATTTACATTCATTTTGCTTTGTTTTGTGATGTTATACTACACATCTGGTAAAGGACAGGTGATCCGTGCTGACAGTGGCAGTCTGATTTTTTTTTCTTTGTCTTTTTGGGAGCGATGCTCAGAGCTGGGTGCTGTAATTTCACATATCACCTCACTATACATCAGAAACAAGGAGCACTCTAATGGTTTTTGTCATGCGGCATTTCACAGTATGAGTCGACCAACTGGCTGAAATTGGTGGAAATACTTCAAACAATTATTTAGGGTACACATTTTCGCTAGGTCGGAGTAGAACAGAAAAAGATGGCAGTTCTGTAATCAGGTCATTAAGCTTGCCATTGGTTTGCTCCTCACAAATCTGTTGCCTTGTAAAAGCAAGAGGCCATTTATTGACGGAAAGGCAACACTGTTTTTGAGTCTATGTGCATGTGTTTTAAGCATTACCAAGCAGTAAAAGACCAGACCAATAAAAGGGCAAAATATTGCCACAGTTTCACCTAGCAATGAAGCTTTGCTCACTTCACTGGACTAGAACAATAAACCTTAATCTGGCTTGTTTCTCCACCGCAGGGTGTGTGGGCAGGATGGTGTAAGTTGCATCAACTACATAAACAGTGAGCTATCACCACTGGTATTGTGTGGGTGGCCAGGCCCGTGTCAAAGGCAGGTTAGGTATATGTTCTCATTCACATGTTGGACCTGTAGCTAGTCCATTTAAAAATAAATACATAAATAAATAAATAAAAAATGAAAAACTTAATCGAAAGCTCCAAATCAGTTTTGGCAATAAAGAATTGCGTCAAGTCGGCATGTTGCACACGATGAAAATGTCAATGGGTTGAAACAGAGAAAAAAAACAAACAAAGGAGAAAAGCAACGAGGCCTCTGATGGTATACACATAAGTCTGACTATGTTCATTTTTTGTTGACATTATGGCGGTCCACTTCGCTTGATACCCATCCAAATGGCATTTGAACTTAGCTCATTTGTTTCTTTGTTTTCCTCCACTTCACTGTGGCTGTCATCTGCAGCCCACTTCTCCAGGAGCCGCCGCGCACCGAGCAAGGTCAAGGCAGCATCACGGCAGGCCACACAAGCGCGGACACATGGGCTGATGAGACAAAAAATTTAAAAAAAGGCCAGCCATGTTTCTAGTTTCTGAGCTATGAATGAACTGGCGTGTTAGTACCTCCACAATAATAATGTTGGTCACAGTCTCATAAGATAGAATCGAATCGAATAGAATTATGGTATAGTCATGTTATAGCTTAAAGCAGACGTAGGAAGCAGCCAAAGCTACTTCTCCCCATATTATGTGAGTACATAATCCAAGGCTTCATGTAAACAGGTTTCCAGTCAATCAATGTCATAAAACTGTGATCAATCTTTATGTGATTATGTGAGCATCTTATCATACTTATCAACTTACCAACATATCAACTTAAACTATTGCAAATGTTCGAATTGAAACATCAGCCCAAATATTCTGAGTTTTACAATCATGAGGTCTTTCTCTCTCGCTCACTCCAGCTTCATGACAAAACAGCATTACTGCTATTCAAATTCAAACTGTTGTGGTAATTCTTCTAATTAGAAGTTAACAAACACTTAAGTGTCATGTCTCCCACGTAGCAATGAACCTTCATGTACTGCTGTTGGTATTATACATAAATATAACACTGGTTTTCATTTTTACTTTATCCTGGCTATACCCATGTATATATGAATTAATAAATAACAAATCCATGCAATTTCTGTAAAATGGATACATGCTTTTCTAATATTAAAAAAAAACAAACAAACACAAAAAAAAAAAAAAACACGGATAAGTTGCACTAGACTATAAGCCTCACGGCTCAAAATATGAGGAAAAAGTTGTTGCTTATAGTCCAAAAAATACAGCAATTGTAATGTTGTATTTGTTTTATTTTTGACATTATTAAAAGAGAATAATAAATTTGAAGTTGTTGTTTTAAAGTTATATAAATGTATACCATGATTTTTTTTATCCAGCCCACTTTCCTCCATGTGGTTGGCAAGCTTAAATTAGTTTGACATCCCTGCTCTCTATGGTGCAGTGTTTCTCAAATGGTCTACCTTGAGGGAGGAAAAACATTTTTTCCTTATCATCATGTTGTGGGCCTTATTTTTAAAACATTCAAATTTATTTCACAGAAAAATGGACAGTGGACTTGATCGTCCTTACAAAGATTCTGTCTTTTTTTTAAACTGTGACCCTGTTAAATTGCCCTCTATAATATGCTGTATGCTACATACATATACAGTGGGCCCCCGCGTTACGAACTTAAAGCGTTCAGCGGCTATGCTCGTAACTCGAATTGCTCGTATGAAGGGCAATCCAAACCTATGTTAATTAGTGAATGCGTGCAACGCGTAACATAGTCTACTGTACAGTTAAATTAAATAACATAAATATACAAAGGAAAAATGACATTTACCTTTGGGGCGACATGACTTGAGCTGGGTGGAGGCGGAGGGAAGCAGACGAACCCGCAGAATTGATTTATTTATTTTCTTAAACGAGAACATATCACCCGCGATTTCCTTCTCTTTAATCCATAATAGAAGAAGCTTCTCCATTTTCTTGCTGACCGAGGTCCGTCGCCTGGCAAGGAAATTCTTGCCCTTAGAAGATTGCCACGCGGTTACGGCCATACTCACGAGCAAGGTTAACTATGCGTGCGCCTTCTTCGTATTTTTTTATTATCTCCTGCTTGGTTTCTATTGTTATCATCCTCTTACTTCTTCCTTTACCGCCACTAGCAATTTTAGAAGCCATGTCTAAAAGATAAAGTTTGCAAAGTCTTCACAACACACCGACCAGCAGTGCTATCAAGCTAGATGACGGCGTTCGACCAATAGCATATCGGCATTTCTGTGATTGACGTGACGCCGGCCAATAGCATTTCGGCATCTCCGTGACTGAGACCATGACTGTGACCTTAATGGACCAATAGCATATCGGCATCTCCATGACTGAGACCGTGACTTTATAAGACCAATGGCATATCGGTGTTTCCGTGTCATGCAAGAATAGTTAAATTTGTTGACACAGCAAAGCGGACACTCTGACCGGCATGTTGGATTGTTCGTAAGACGAAAGGTTAGTGCGTAAGAGGGGTACAAAAAAACGCCTCAGTCCACGTTCGTAAGACGAAAAATTCGTAAAACAGGGAGTTTGTAAACCGGGGGCGCACTTATATATATATATATATATATATATATATATATATATATATATATATATATATATATATATATATGTGTGTGTATATGCGAGCTTTAGACTCAAAACAAAGTAAACAGCATTTTTTTTTTTTTTGGTAACAGTGCCAAGTCAAAAAAATACACAATCAGTTAGCAATGAGCCAGAAAATAAAGAAGCGAAAACGAGATGCTCCAGAAGCTCGAGAAGAGTAACAAAATGAACATGTTTAAATTAAACTTTCAAACGATCAGAATAAAAATGGACTTTTCTACTAAAATTAATTGTAATATCAGTGCAGAAGACAAAGATCGTAAAGTAGCTTAAACGTATTTACTCAGAGTGTGTATTTCTAATCAGTTAACGTTCCTTTTAACCGTTTCTTAACCTTGCACAAACAGATACCATTTATTGCACAACCATGTAACTGTTCTGGGGGTGGTCCCTGCTTTCTTTGTCTGACCATACCAGTACTTTTCCATGACGAGCTATTTCCTGTTTTTTGGTTTCAATAAAACACAGAGACAGATGAGGGGAGTCAGAGTGTGTGGACATTGAGACAAGAACAAACAAGTTGCTTGCTCCGCCCCCCACTCTCCCCGCTGCTGCTGGTTGAAAACTTAACCAGTCTTTGCCTGATGTTTCTTCTACCGTTAGCCAATTTATAGCTCTCCCACACGTCAGTGGTCTGCTCCTTAGACCCCACAAAGATGGAAGCTACATTTCAGTTCATTCTAATTAAATACATTTTACTGTGACATTTGTTAATATGTGAGGTTGATTTTTGCCCACATGTTTACAATTTTTACATTTCTAGGTAACTGCACTTTTTTTCAGTTGCCATCACATGACGGAGATGCTAGTCTGCTATCGGTTGGCTTCACTCGTTTCAAAAGGGTGGAATGGTAAAGCTTTGTTCGATCGTAAGTGGTTACAAAACTGTATTTATAGTGCATTTTACTTCTTAATTCAAACTTGAGTGGGTTAGCCATGGGCCCCAAGATTGATGATAAAGAGAGAAGTAAGAAGATGTTTTATATAGAAACAATGCTGGACATGATCAAGAACTCCGAAGGTAACCTAGCCTAGGCTACCCTTACTAGAGAATATGGCCATAACAAGCGCCGCTCAAAGGTAAATAAATCTTTTCTATATTTTTGTATTTTTTAAACCAAAAATGAATCGCAAACTAATGTTTTAAACCATCTGCAGAAGCCCAGTCAGGTGAACACATACGTTTTTTAGAGTGGTTGAAAAGCAACCGTCATCTGCTTCAAGTGTTATGATGTGAATGTTTAGAAGAGTGTGACACAAGAGTGGATTTTTACTCATGTCCCATCCCAACAGAGTAAAAATGTTCCAACTATGTTTGATTGGTGTTAGCCACAGCATTACACTTTATTTTTCGCTGATATCTTTATTTATTTATTTATTTATTTATTTATTTATTTATTTATTTTTACCCCAAATAACTCTAACGCATAACACCAGGGAGGATGCATGTGTGTTTGGGTAGTATGCATAACTTGCTGTTTTCCTTCATGTTGAAGGAGTAGAAATGGACGAAGTTATTATCATTATTAGTTATTAGTTATTATTATTAGTTAATTTATCCGCGTTTTGGCCCTGCCCAAAATACCAATTCATATTCAAGTGGTGCTTCCTGTAAAATGTTTGAAAACCTTTGCCCTAGGTGAATGTCCATATTTGTTACATTTTTATTTTACAAACTTTGTAATGGTAAAAAATAATTTCTGTTTATAGGTAGATATAAATGCAAATATTTGCCATGTAGGATTTTATGATAGAAATTTTATAATGACTATATATTTATATGACTATATAACCAATCATATGGACAATCGCAACAATTCCCTGGGGCAATTTTGAGGATTTAGTTGACTTACAATACAATACAATAATTCCGCGACTAGGAACTCAGAGTTCCTGAACAGTATAGTATGAAAGGGGCCAGCATTCTCAACTGGGACATGTTAACACAGTCAAGGGCATGCCGGGGGGAAAAAAAAAATGTGGACATGCTGCTATTGACACGGGACGAGAAGACGGACCCAAAATGAGTTACAGTCTCTTTATTTATTAGCAGATACGTGCTGGCTTGAAAGCTGATGGGGGGGAGCTGCTGTGGTGGAACATCAGGGCCAGGCGAAGTCAACACATGGGAGAGCGAGAGTTGACGGCAGGCAGTCGGGTGGGGACAACATTTTCTTTTTTGTTTTAAATTTCCAATAAAACTTTCCCAATCATTTAATCGCAAACTGGAAGTCTAAATGTATATTTAGACCAAGCTGCTCATAAAATTAACAAACATGTCTTTCAGGCAATTTGGTCAGATAGACAAGGGTCTCCTGGAAAACAAGATGCTCACAAATGTTAACAAATGACCTTTTCTGTTTGTTTTTTGTTTTGGTTTATTTGATTTGATTTATATATACTTTTTCTACAATCATCCATTTGCAATCATGACCAGTCAACAGACCACAGTGTGGAATCAGGGACACAGGCAATCCATCTATCTACCCTTTTTCTGCACCACTTGGCCTGATTAGGGATGAGTAAGGGCAGGCTGTGTTGAGTATGAGCATGTGCCAGGGTACAGCATGGGCTGGTTGCCAGTCAATTGTAGGGCCGAAAAGACATTAACAATGAAAATGATAATATTGCTATCCTATAGCTCTGTAAAAGGCTTCTATATTTGGCTTGGTTTCCTCTTAAGGCACAAAAAAAAACGAACTGAAAAATGACATCTTAAAAAAAGTAGCATGACCTCAATGTTATACAGTGTACTGTAAGTTGGATACAAGCAGAGTGAGTAAGCCTGCAGAATTCACATCTCTGAGATTGCGTGTGAAAGGCGAGCAGCTATGGCCGCTTTCCTTGCAGTGACAGTTCTCTGTGAGCCATATTCCGCTCCTGCTCTGGGCACGGTGACATGCACCGGTCCAATCCATCACATGCAAAGAATAAGCACACTCCTACGGGCAAGTGAGTCATGCTGAGGGCCCCGGCAGAGCGGCAGCATGTCAGACCAAAGTAGGGAGAAAGCCTTGTGTTATGACGCATCACTTACTACAGATCATATACGAATTGTTTGATGATACTCGTAACTGGCGACGTCTCGTTAGAGTCAGCAACTCATCACGGAGCACATCAAGTTCTTTCATTTGGTGCTCTTACGTTTACATGAATTGAAATATCAAATCAAATAAGTTATCAAGTATGTTTAGTCATCATCATCCTACACACACACTCTTACGCACACACTACTTATAAATATTCAAAACGATTTGATTCGACTCAGTTTCGGTATTTTTTTTCCCCGTTAGCGTGATTAATTCAGGTGCATGAGTAAGAGAGAAAAGTGCGTGAAAGGACTCGCAGTATGAGGAGGGAAAGAGCTGTTCCTGATGTTGTTGATCCATTCAGCAGGCTGAAATTTTCATCACAATTTCAAGGTGAATGGGACCCTCAATAGGGAAAAACCACTTTTAATGCTTGCACAATCACACAATATGGGACGTTCAAATTCCGTTAGCAGCAAAGTGAACCCTTGCATTTACATTCTTGGCCGCATGGCGTTCATGAGTCAGACGAGTTTGCAAAATGGGACAAGACTGCGTTCCTCTCAATGTCCATGCATCACACTCGTTTTGCAATGTCCATCAGGGGGCAAATCCTACTTTGAGGTTTGGAGTTCTCGTAGGGGTTTTCTAGTCACCGTTAAAGACAATAAACAAGGCATTAATGCATACCAGGTACACTATTCATGCAGAAGAATGTGATACTGGGAGCAGCATAGATCCTGCTCTGAACCCTCAAGCTCCCACTCAAGCCGATACGAACTTGAAGGAGATATTGCTCAGGTGAGGAGGAAACAAAACTGTGATCATATGTATATTTACATGTAAACTCCACACAGAAAGGCCGGAGTGAGGTAGATTTGATTCCCTAAACTGTGAGGCTGGTATGCAAACCATTGCGCGTTGAGTATTGATGATAAGGGAAAGATGAAAAGACCATTTGAGAACCGCAACAATATACAGAGCAGGAGTGTCAAACCCGTTTAAAAGATTGCGGGCACATAGAGGAAAATCTATTTAAAAAGAAATCATGGTATAGAGTTATGTAACTTAAACAACAACATCATTTTTTTAATACTGTCTAAAACAAGAACATTACTCTTATTCATAAAATATAAACCTTAAAACCTTAAAACCTTTTCAAGTTAATTTTCAAGCTAATTTTTAGACTACACAAAATCATCTCGCTGTTCAGATTAAACCCATTTGAAACCCTTGATCCAGACGCTATATCTGTCAACGAAGACAAGCTTAATTCGGTGTTCTTAAAATGATCATCCATTCATATGCTGTTGAAACTCACTGCAACTTCCCCCGACAGCTCATACAACGAATGAATATGTTTGCCTTGACACAATGACTAATGTTAGCTAACTTAGTATGAACTTAAAACGGACTTGTGATGCCTAGCTAGCTAGGACTTAATTTACTCCCTCATTCCTATCCATCTTGGAGTTACAGTTTAGGTCAATTCAAAGTAATATTTTCAACATGTTGCTGTTGCTAAACTTACCATTTTGATTTTGTTTCTTGTCAATCCCCTCTTGCTCTCATGTAGGTAATATACGTGAATACCGTATTATTTAGCCATGTGCACAATATATATATATATATATATATATATATATATATATATATATATATATATATATATATTTCATATTTCATTTCAATGAGATGATTAACATTCTTACAAATCCATATATAATAGGACAACATAAGCAATGTTAGAGCCAATTTCACTGGTCAAAAAAGGTGATTAGTTAGTGCAAGTTGATAACATTCGATTGATAACATTCTATAAGCTGATAAATCAGTATGATTTCTAGATAACATTACATTAGTTTTCAGATTTTCAATATATGTCCCTTTTAAACAGGTGACTATTTATCTGTCCAATTTGGCAGATATAGCTGCCAAAAATATAACCTTCTACCACAGACCAGTCATAAATACAGTAGAAATACTTTTCCTCGGGCTGAATTTTTACTGACACATTTTCACCTTGAGACTGGATGTCACGTCAGACATAGACAATGTTGCTATTTTAACAGTTGCTGCTGCATATTTTGTATAATTTTTTGCATGCAGTTGATTGGGGATGCTCATATTATACCAGAGTAATTGATGCCTTTAGGATGGTCATCAAATAATTGATTGCGGCTCAATGAAATAAATCGGTCTTTGCAAGAGTCTGTCTGAGAAATTTATGTAACTCCTTGGGGGAGTTCTAACATTCATTAATCATCTGGAGACATTCAGTCCAATTGTGCAGGCGTTTTAAGATTTTTATTTTTATGTTTTTCTACCAAAACAGAGCACCATTATCTTGGAGGATGTCGTCGTTAAAAATATTTGACACAAAGGTGGATTAAGCTCTGCTTTAATCAACATAGCAATGCATTGTTTTAATTCAGCATCAGATGGTAAAAGGGGTTTTGTTATCTACTGCGCCGGATCGTGTGCCTAATGTTGGTATTCAATTATAACATATTTCAATTAAAACATTTATGTGGAAAGGGGTTCAACAATAACATGCTGCCTCCAGACGTACCGTAAGTTGGGTCACCAGACATCCCCTGAAAAAAAAGTTTGCACGCACTTTTAGCTTAGCATGGAGGCCTCCCTACTTTCCCCTTTTGTGCAACTGTCTACTAAGTATTCTTCTCAGGTCCACTGACTCACTTAAAGTCGAGGGGTCTGGGCCTTTCAAGTGGTAGTAGAGGTGCTCACACGATCGCACAATGAATTTTAGGTCCGACTGCCCGGCTGTCTCCTCAACTTGTTCCTCAAGTCGCCAACGGAGGGCCCGAACACCTGGCTCCTCAGGATGATGGTTTCCTTGTCCGTTGGCTGGTCCTTGTAAAATCTCATTACAGTGTCTACCTTGCCATTTCTGGACCCAGGTCAGAAGGTGATGGTGTACTGAAAGCGGTTAAGAAATAGTGCCCATCTTGCCTGTCTAACTCAGGTTTCACGTAGTTCAGAGGTACGAAAGGTTCTTGGGCTCAGTGAAGATGGTAAACGGGTATTTTGTGGACTCTAACCAATGCCTGCACTCCTCAAGCGCCAAGCCGATGGCCAGCAACTCCCGATTTCCCACGTCATAGTTTTGTTCATCTGGGCTAAGAAGAATGACCAGGGGTGGAGCCACCCATCGACTGGCGAGCGCTGGGACAACACCGCCCCCACACCTGAATCCGAGGCATCCACCCCCACTGAAAATGACTGGTTAGGATCAGAGTGCATTAACAATAGGGCTCGAGTAAACCTGCTTGCTCAGCTCTCTGAAAGCCTGTTCAGTTTCTGGGCTCCACTTACATAGCACCTTAGCCGATGTTAACCTTGTCAGATGTTCTACCTCAGCGCTATAGTTGCGAAGACAGTTGGCTAACCTCCAGGAACCTCTGCAGTTGCTTTCTTGTTGTGGGAGTGAGCCAGTCGACCGCAGCCTGGATCTTGACTGGATTGGCACGTAACTGGCCCTTCTCTACAATGAACCCAAAGAACACACCCAATGCAGAACTCATAGATTTCTGCCTTCACATAAAGGCAATTCTCCAAGAGATGCCGCAGGACAAGATGGGACAGGTCTTCCAATGTGGATGTTTTGTGCCTTACAGCCAGCTTGTCCCTTGATGTGTGGATTAAAGAAAGAAGAAAAGAGTTGCACAACGCAGTCTCACCAAAGACACCCTCGGCTGCCAGAGTGCGGAAATGAATGTAGTCTCGAATGAACGTCAGGGGTGAAGCACAAATGGCAGGGTCGGGATTTCTCACCGCCATGGCCCAGGCTGCCGCCTTGTCGATCAGCAAACTCATATTGAAAGCGACTTTCGCTCGGTCATTTCAGTATGTTAGGGGTTGGTGTTCATACATCGGTGCGCATTGGTGGACGAACTGACTGCAGATACTAAGTTCGCCAGCATAACAGGATGGGTGTGGGATGTTGGGTCTGTGGAAGCCGGTCAGATTCTGCCTTGGTTATGGGGAGGGAACCTGGCCTGCTCCCTCGGGAGCCACCTGGAGCGATGCGTCCGGCCACATTCGACAGTCAAGTGGCTAAGTGTTCCACGTTTGTGGCTAGGGCTGCCGCCGCATCCATTAGGTCACGTAAAAAGTGCTCCTGTTGGCCCACTAACTGCCCTTGGCTGGCAAGTGCAGAGCGGAAGCGGAAGCCTTGTAAGCCTTGTAAGGCCAGACTGTTCTGTTACGATGTATGATGGATACAGGGAAGTGGACCCCAAACAGACTGGAGGCAGACGGAAAAAAATCCAAATTCAAGTTTATTAACTAAAAGGGCATGCGTTGCGCGAATAACAAAACTCCAAACTGCAAAGTAGCAAGAAAACTGTACCAAGGATAATTCAAGTCAAGTCAAATCAAGAGTTATTTATAAAGCACACTTAAAAACATTCTCAAAGCATTGAACAAGGTGCTGTACAATTACTAAAATATAAATTATGAAGCACAAATACAGCAAGAAAAAACAGCAGAAAAAATTCACACAAAACACACGGCTCGAGATCTGACTATGCTGGGGAAAAGCCTGCATAATATACAACAGGAGTTTGCAGAAAATTCCAGTGGCGACCCTCTTGCCCCAGCCGCAATTAAGAAGTCAGCTGATGGCTGATGGACATCAGGTGTGCGGCTGGTGACTCCGCCCCCTCGTCAAAGGAACCCTAGCTTCTGCAAGTAGGACAAAGCATAAGGGAGACTGAGAAGGATTATGACAGTTATGGGGTGCTTCCAGCGAGTGGTGTTGACCAACATTCAGAACAGCGTATCGAACACAGGACCTCATGCAGTATGCCTACCGACCCAACTGGTCCACTTTGGATGATATCGCTTCTGCTCTGCACATTTTCTTTAAGCACCTGGAGAATAAAGACTCCTGCATCAGTATTACTGAGTTCAGCTCTGCATTAAATACAGTCATCCCACATGAACTCAGAGACAAACTGCTCTCCGTTAGACTGCACCCTAATCTCTGCCACTGGCTGCAGGACTTTCTGACTGGCACGTCTCAGTCTGTCAGGATAGGGAACAGGACAGCAGCCAGAATCACCAACACAGGAACACAACAGGGGCGCATTGTCAGTCCCATCCTCTCCACCATGTTCATCCACGACTTGTGGCCTTCCACAAGGACAACATCATCCTGAAGTTCATGGACCACAACGCCGTGATGGGATGTATCAAAGGGCAGTAACAAACCAGCTTACAGGATGAAGGTGGTCAGACTGGTGGCATGGTGTGAGGACAAACAACCTCACCCTCAACACAGACAAGACTAAAGTGTATAGTGGACATCAGGAAGGAGAGGAGCACTCCTCCAACACTGCTCATCCAACGTCGGGAAGTGGAGAGGGTGAGCAGCTTTAAATAACTGGGGGTCCACATTAGGGAGGACCTCACCTGGACACTAAACACCACACATCTGGTGAAGAAGACTCAGCAGCGTCCGTACTCTCTGCGGAGGCTGAGGAGGTTTGCTGTGTCGCCAAGGACCCACAGCAGCTTTGACTGCTAAATGTTTGTGACCATCCTAACCAGCTGCATCACGGTGGGGTACGGCAACTCCACTGCTATGTGCCCCAAACACCTGTGGGGAGTGGTCAAGACGGCATCCAAGATCAGCAGAACCCCTCAAATAATAATATCACTCTCATACAGCTCATACTGCTGTGAGAATGGCAAGACCATGCACTTAATTTCTGTTTTTTGCTCTATTTATGCTGCTCCATTTTTTGCGCACAATAGTAAATACCGAAGCTGTACCTAATCTACCATGCATTCATGAACATTATTAAATCTATCATACACTCATGGGCATTATTGTAAGTATTGTTCACATTATTGTAGGTATCTGTACACAACCTACTCAGTTACGGTGGATATTTGTGCCCCGTTACTTGTGTGTTATTTTTACCCTGTTCTTTTTGGGGGGTTTTTTGGTTTTAACTTGGTACTTAATTTTATGACATTTGTGTGGATGGCCAAGTAAGAATGTCATTGTATGGTGAAATGTGTTTCTACACCGGGCACATAACAACAAATACTTTGACTTTTTTTTATTTATTTTTTTGGGGAGAAATAAGTAACATGATCAGAGTAAATAAAAACTTGCTAGTTGACTGGCAAAAGAATAATGTGTGGCGACCAATGTTGAATTGTTATTGCATAGCGCAGGGGTCTACCATGTCTTCAGAGCCTCTTTTATTCTTCTGCTGTGGTCTTCTTTGACTATGAAACTAATACTAGTACGTCAATAAAATTTAAATTACAGCATAGGTAGTTGATTTTCTAAATGTAATTGTAAATAAATTGGAAAACCCGGGTTATGGCGTCCTTGGCTTACGTTTTTTTCATGTTCCGATGTGGAATTCTGAGTTTTTTTGTCCCCTCTTTAAGGCATTTATTCCACTTTACAATTAACATCAACAGCAGCCATGACCTGTGGGGTTGTTTGTTTGTTGTTCTGCCTCCCTCTTGAGGCGTTTTTAGGTAATTGCTCTTATTTTCTCGTGGCGTCAAACTGCCTCTGCAGCAACGCATCACTACAGTGTTGATCTGCTATTGGTCGGCGTCTCGATTCCCTAAGATACTGTTCTACTATTGGTCAGCGTGATGGGGTCACAAAGATACTGTTCTGCTATTGGTCAGCGCACGGGGTCATAAAGATAGCTGCCTAAAGACATGATCCCGTGTGATTGCTTTCAATATTGTATTTATTATGCATTTTAGTGCTTAATTCAAACTGGAATTTGTTATCTATGAGTTCCAACATTAAGAGAGAACCAAGATGATTCATATGGAAACCAAGCTGGACATGATCAAGAAATATGACGAAAGTTAAAATAGCCTAGCCTAGGCTACTCTTATTCGGGAATATGGCCGTAACAAGTGTCCCTCAAAGGTAAGTAAATCTATTAAATATTTTTGATTCATGAAGTAATTTAATTGTGTCCATGTATATTATGTATAAGTAGCACTTACTATACTATTTTTATACCAATTTTAATATGTATATACAATTTTGATGTTTTTACCTGGGGTTTTACACGCATTAACTAATTAACATAGGTTTGGATTGCCCGTCATATGGCGAATTCACATTACGATCCCAAATGTGGAACGGATTAATCTCATAAACTGGGGGCCTGCTGTATGAATAATATTTTGCTCTTCTAACATTTTTCCCGAGATTTCCCAGCATTATAAATGAACTAATCTGCTGTCAGCCATTTTAAACAATTTACATCAGTAAATCTGTTTTCTTGGACATTTACTGTGGAACAGAATATGAGACTCCCAAAATATCCCCGTGGCAGCAAATAAAAATATTCTGAAGTAATCCACACTATGCAGCAACATGCAAGGAATCATTTAATATCGTTTAATTTTAATAATGCTAAAAAAAAAAAAAAAAATACATTAAGATTTATTTTTTGTAGGCATTCTTTTGCCAGAAGGATAACCCTGCAAATGTTGAGCTTAGTCTGCTTTATTATGAACTGAAATGAATCTTGACACCTATGCATTTCCAAGAATAGCTTGAATTGCTTGGCCTTTTCATTTGAGTTTTTAATGTTGATTTCAAACGTTTTACTGCTGCAAATGGTTTAATTGGCTGTCATTTTACAGATGTATTTTTTACATAAAGTGAAATAGTCATTAACTCATTAGCTCAACTGACTACATGGTCCACATTCAATAAGATGTTGACAAAACTAAGGACTTTTTTGGGTGGCTATATGTGCATCATTTCCATTTGGCTTTAATTTCATTAAAACTAAGATTACATGTTACTGTTATTATCTGTTTGTTACGAAGCATTGTCTTCACTTGAGCTGTCAAAAAGGTTTTGTAGGTTCTATTGTTTTTTTCTTTTTTCCCTGTTAGAGTCAGTCAAAATGGCACTTTGACGATTAAAGTTTGCTGACCCCTAGCACAGCTCATGAGGACAAAGTTAGTGTTTTTATTTATGAGACATATATAAAACTTGCCATTGAATGCAGAAATGAATTTAAAGAGTGTGTGCATGCGCAAAGGTTATAGCATTCACTTTTCCAAGTGAATCTCCTGCCACCTCTTTGCAACCTCAGGAATAACTGTCTGTACAGCTGCCTATGCTTCCTGGTAATGCTGATGAAAGATTGTTGGACTCTCCATTATTTACATTTCCCATCTCCCATCTAAAAGACCTACCCTCCACACTGTACAAAATATAAGCTGAGCATAGTACCATGTTTGAGATGAGAAGTTTGTTCTACACCTGTGGCATTCCAGGATGTGAAAGACTGACAAATGTGTATGACAAATGTACAATGTTGTGGTTACTTCCAGGTCATAACCTTGAATTATAACCAAACCCAGAAATTCACTGAGGATGGAATCAGGAGTGGAATCTCCTCATTTGATCACATAAGTGTGGCCAATTTTTCGTGTTCATTTCTCTTACCAATTAGTCACACTGATGAGTTTTATACTACGTCACTACAGTGTATATATATATATATATATATATATATATATATATATATATATATATATATATATATATATATATATATATATATATATAGTATATATATATATATATATAATATATATATATATATATATATATATATATATATATATATATATATATATATATATATAATGTTTGACATTAACAACATTAATTTCCAGATACAGCGGCCCCCTGTGTTTCAGCATCCCTGGCTTACGTTTTTTTCATGTTGCGATGTGGAATAATGAGTTTTTTCTTCCCCTCTTTATGGTATTTTCCCGATTTTGCGACAAAATCAACTGTTATGACCCTAGGGGCTTGGCTGTATTTGTGTTGTTTTTTATCCATCTGCAGGCGTTTTTAGGTAATTGCACTTATTTTCAGATCCCGTCAATGCCTACACGCAAGGCGTCACTACAATGCTGGTCTGATATTGGTCGGTATCGCCTCACAGAGATGCTGGTCTGCTATTGGTCAGCCTCTCTCATTTCAAAACGTTGGAAAGGTAAAGCTTTGTTCTATCGTGAGTGTTTACAAAACCATATTTTAAGTGCATTTTACTGCTTAATTCAAACTTGAATGGGTTATCCACGGGTCCCAAGATTGCTAGTGATGTTAAAGAAAGAAGTAAGAAGATGATTTGTATGGGAACAATGCTTGAGATAATCAAGAAATACCAAGCTAGCCTAGTCTAGGCTACCGTTACAAAGGAGTATGGGCATAACGAGCGCCACACAAAGATAAATAAGTCCTTCTTTATATTTTTTTGTTGATGATGTTTTCTGACGGTATACATGTATATTATACATACGTAGCACTTACTATACTATGTTGGTACCAATTTTTAATACGTATGTACAATTTCGATGGATTTACCTGGGGTTCGAAATGCATTAGCTATTCAACATAAGTTTGGATTGCCCGCCATACAGTGAATTGGCCTTACGAGCCCAACCGCAGAACAGATTAATCTCGTAGCACGGGGACCCACTATACTTGAGTATTAAATGGATACTTAAGTATCTGGGATGGAATGTCCAAACTTCTAAAAAACATGAAAATATGAAAGAGTTATTAACGACATTAAAGCTTTTTAAAGGGGTCCTTGAGGGCTCAAGAGAAACATGTCATTTGCCACACGCTGACCTCTAACTCCATAACAGTAGCTGCACAAACACAAAAATGTTTATGTCACAAACCCACACAACCAGAGCACTAACAAAAACGATTATTACTCCCAAATTTGGAATGGATTGAGGGGCCAGCTTCACACTCGTGGAACAGCCAAAGGTCTTGACCACACTCCAGTGTCCTTTAAAAGACACAGTGAGGGTGTTAAGTCTGCTACAAGAGGTGTTATAAATAACCTTGTTCTTTGAAAAAGAGTGATTACAGTGGTACTCTTTAAATCCTCACCCTGGGGGGGCTTCATCAGGAGAATGAAATGCCCTTGCACTTCCAGTGATGTGTGGTTCTACTCCTTAATCGATAAATTGAGATTCCAGCGTTTTGTAGTTCTGACTGTGAGCAACAACAAACTCTTTGCTTTGCCTACTTGCGATCGATTGCAGCTGCTTTTATTTCAGTAACATTAAGAAAAAAAAGCATATTCAATTCTTGGTTATTGATAATACATTATTTCCATTGCAGTCCTACAGCTGTCATTTTCAAAAGGGTACCATTCGGTGCAATCTTTACGTCTTCATGTCTTAGCATCAGCGTAGGCAGCATTTTGCAGGATTCATTGTCCTTGAGGTGGAGTTTGATGCAGTAATTTAACTCCGTCTTGGTGCTATGAGCTCTGTTTGCAATGCATGTTGTGTAGGAGGGCTAGAGTAGGAAATGGAATGTTGTCTTGAGAGGGAGAGAGAGAGAGAGAGAGAGAGAGAAGAGAGAGAGAGAGAGAGAGAGAGAGAGAGAGAGAGAGAGAGAGAGAGAGAGAGAGAGAGAGAGAAAGAAAACATTCAATTCGGGCTGTCGTTTCTCTAAATACTGTCAGGCATTCATCCTCCTGTGGCTCAACACAGACGATGACATATGCCCATCCCTCAGAGAGCTTATCGCCAAGGTGTGCAACAAGCTTTTTACGCCCTCTTGCTGTCAGATTTGAGATTGCACTTTCAATTATTGAACGCTATAATGAGAGCTGTCGTGCTTGTTTTTAAATCGCCAAATTTAAAGCATCGGTCCTGAAAAGTAATGGATCTAGAAAGTACTTAAATATTTATGATCATATAAAGTAGTATACCTTCAGTGTAAAATAAAACAAACGATAAATAAAGAAATGTGCGTTTTTGATCCACCAAATACAACAAGAAGTAGAACAAAGTAGAACAACATAATATATTGGTTGACTCATCTCAAATTGCCCCTTCAGGTATAAAGAAGATACCTAAAAATGTAGTATTTTTGTTTTATTTTTTTATTTTTCCCCCTAAGTTCTAAAGTTAACACTGTGCTAACATCATTTATTTTGGAAAATTATGAAAAGATGAAAAAGATGAAAAGATGACGAGATTGATTGCTGTTGCTTACAGGTGACTGATACTTTTCTACCTCTTACTTTTTATTGGCTTGAGCGTCCTTTGGTTATGTGATAGTGATTAATAATATGAATTAGTGATTGATGCAGACATATCGATTGATTAAACTATTTTTGGTGTTTGAAAGTGTTTCTCTACTTTGCATTTAAACTGTGTGCAATCAAGAAATTGTTCAATGTGAGCTTCTTCAATGCTCAAAAACAAATGTTTGACAGGCACAGCTGTGGTTTCTGCTTTGTATTGAATCACTGTGTGTCCTGCTGCAATGTAAATTTATTGCTGAGCTGTTTGATAATGTGACCTAGATTCATATGGATACTTCCACACTGCACACAAAAAATACCAGCGATTGCCTTGGAAACTGGCAATTTGATGGGCAGCTTCCAGGCAAGCACACATTGGCACACATAAAATAATGAGCTGCAGGGACCACTGCAGTCCTTATGTAATATAAAAGGCAGCACTATATGAAGTTCCACACCATGAATCAAAAGGCTTAAAAATAACTTGCCTTTTTTTTTTTTTTTTTTTTTTTCCAAAGGCAGCAATTAATAATCATCATTTTAGGTGCTTTCACTGTTTGTGAACTAATTCTGAAAATGAAGTCAACAGATCTAAGTAGTAGCATGTTTCAAGCTCTCTGATCCCATCACGCTTGAAGAATAGTTTACTGCATAATGTCCTCTGCCAATGACCTGTCGGCTTCCAGGTGTCATTAGAAGCATACTTTGCTAGTGTGTCTTTTATGGCCACTGTTAATTTTATGAGCACCGTGAAATGGAAGTGTTCGCTTCCAGCAAATCTGCTGCTTGAAAGTTACGTTGGGCCACTCCCAAAGGTCTCTGCGAGACACTTTACCACTTTGTTGGTGCCTGAGAACTGAAAGCACGGCTCGCTAAACTCGTCTTTCAACTATTTCTTTTTAGGGCCATTGAACTGGGTCTTTGTTTTACAAAATGACCATAAAGTATCATTATCAAAGTTCTTGATCAACACCAAGTGGCCAGAAAAGGAAGTGGTGAATCTACGGCTTTTAATAGTCACATTCTTGGCACTTAATATGGTATACTTAAGAAATTGTATTCTATATTTATACTTGTAAGTGTAACCAAACGACAACCCAATATTCCCAATGCATTTTAATAATTGTTCAGAACATCATTTTTAAAACATGTACATGTTGGGAGTGCTGCTTTTGGTAAAGTTTGTAGTTCGTTTTGCGGCGAAGGGTCTATTGTACATGTTTGCTTGAAGTTTCACATTAATTATTCCACACTCTGCAGGAAATGCCTCCAGACATGGCATACATCAGCTGACACTGAAATGAGTGCTGGAGGCCGCCGAGAGTCGCTTTCGATGAAGGTGACGGGCAACATTTTACCCCTTTCTCTTGATTCAAGGATTAAACCCATAGATCCCTCGCCGGTGGGCCTTTTTTTCTGAAATGACTTTGGCTGCCATGTGCCTTTAGCACTCGAAAATGCTGTGCATTAACCGACCCTCCTGGCACTTGATCAATAAAGCTTTGGGAGACAGATACCCACCCAGACAGGCGGGCAAACAGGAAGTCATGCCTTCCTCCATTAAAACGATTAACACAATGCCAAGATCGATCACTCAACCCTGGCTCACCTTCTCCTCATCTCCGCCGCATCATCCTGATTTCAGAGGGCATGCGCATGCATGAGGAGATGCATAACGTGTACTCAATCACATCAAGTTTCACAGAGCAGCGAGAGTCCACTAACAAATAAGCCGCAAGATCAAGCATGCAGCGGGTGGATAAAAATGCCTCTGCAAATGAAGAGTTGACCTTTTGCTCGAGAAGCGTGGAAAGATGTAACAAATCCAAGTGCAAGTTCACTGGGTAGCTCTCAGCATCCGTCTCGTCCCTGACAGTGTCATTAATAATGGGAGACGAGCTCCCTCTTTGCGCTGTGGGAAATGTAGTCATCTGTAGCCCGGTGGCATGGCCAGTTAACTGCCGCTAATTGGTATGGACGGTGGGATCCTCTCAGAGTGCAGATTGAAAAGTGGCGGGATGCAGGAAAAGAAGAGTACAGACGAGCAGAGATTAATGAGTGTGTGGCACTCGCAGTCACAGGGGATGTACTCACAAATGTCCGTTTATAAGCATGCAAAATTCCAAATTTGCTTCGGGAAAAAGCATTGAGGCACTTTTAGCCATTGTATGTGTCTGTCTGCCACTTGACAGGTACAAGATGTTCTCTGTGAATTCATACAAAAAGATGGACAACTACTTCTCGGTTGCGGAGACAAATGCCTCCTGCAGGACTTGTCTATTTACCACACTTGACAAGCTTGTAGTGTTTATTTGAGACGGATGTCCCATCAGCACCTTTTATGACTCTCCGTGAGTAATGAAGGTTTCCCCACATGTTTAGATGGAAAAAGAGAATGGCTGTATGTTCTACATTGTGGTTTGAAGTCCAAATTCTGACCAGAGGAGTCAAGCCCAAAAAGGAAAACAAAACAAAACAATCTATTTTCTGAAGTTGAAGTAAAATATGGCTGGAGAAATTCATGTAGTCACAATGTTTGTTAAATCACACACGGAAGCTTCAGCACTCCGTTTCAAGTGATTTTTTTGTTCGTCCCGAAATGCTTTGTACTGGTTAGGTGGTACTTGGCAGAAAAGTAATTTCATCATAGAAAAAGCTTGAAGATCGCTGCCCTCAGCTTCCGTATATTCTAGTGGCAGGTGGCGCTTTTCATATCCAGGCCGCCACTGACCAAACTCTGACACCCTAAGTGAATGTAATTGGATCGGTAGAAAGCGGACCACAACCTGAGCTTGTCGTCCGTCATTGGCGGGCACGCAACGTGACCGCCAACCATTCACGTGCACTTTCATAACGTCATTGAGCGGTGGCATAAGTGCACCCACGTAGTGTGGATTCAATCGCATCGCCGCATGAACGGACTCCATAGCGAGGTTCCACTGCAAATCTCTTCACAACAGTATAAAAGTTCACAAGAATAGAATAATAGAATAGGTACATAAGAATAGAAAATGTTCAACAAAATGCTTCACACTCACCAAAGATACATTTAAACTCCATCCTTAATTGCTGTTGCTACTGTGAAAGTGGCCAAAAAAAGCATTTACCTGGTAAACAAGTTGCAACCAGTTACAAGTGTTGCGGGACTTAAGTCCGCCTTGAAAATGATGTTCCAGTCATGTACATTACCTACCTGCTTTCGATTCTGTTCTCTTATTTTTGTGGTTTTTTTTGTTTTTCTTCTCAACTTGGTACCTAATCTTGACAGCATTCCCGTGGACAGCAAAGTAAGAATTTCAGTGGACGGAGAAATTTGTTTCTCAACTGTGACTAAACAATAGCACTTTTGACTTGTACAGTCGTGTATGCGCCCGCTTCCACTCAGGTCCACTCGATGGAACACCGGCTTTATGAAATGACTCACTGGAGTTGCTCTTAACTCAGCAGGGGATACACAAGCGCTGATGTCCACCTACCCTTAAAGCAAGCCTTGGAAATTGGAAACTGAAATCCGAATGGCTCAATTTTTTATTAAAAGACAATCGGATGGGGCCTGCAAACTTGAATCTAAAGGCCTTGAAAAGTTTAGGTTGGTACAGCAACACACATCATTTATTTGCGTATACCCAGGAATAGAGAGGAAAGTGAACAAAAGTGAGCTTTTGATGGAGGCCGAACAAATGAAATCTATTTCCAGAGTTACTTTTGTTTGAAGGAGATACAGTATAAGGAAAAGTGCATCTTTCAGAGTCACAGCGGTTAGAGTGGTGTGGACTTTTGTTTTCAATTCAATTTAAGCCCCAAAAAAAAGAAACGAATGTGTAGGTTCAATCTTAGGGAGTGTTTTTCTTTCTACGTGTGGGCTTGCATGCTTATTCCATCCGTCAGACATGTTTCCTCTCAGTATATGTGCACATTCCCTCTACCCCAAATCACCTTCATAAAAAATGTGTCTCATTACGTTAATGAGATGACTTCATTATCACTTAAACGACCTTGTCCCTTGTGCTAAACAAGGCCGGCTGTTTGCAACGCAATGGGCCTCTTGCGTAGGATCGTGATGGGGGGCTGGCAGGTATGCTAGTCAGCAGGTGTTTGCAAGCTGTAATTAAAAAAAAAATGAAGACATCTAATTTGAAGTTCATGTACATGCAAAGGGAATACAGCTCAAGCTGTTCCAATAGGAGAGGGTGACCGCTTTCGGGAAGTGGAGGCGTCAGAGTTTGCACTTAAAGTTAAACCTGAAACTAAAACAAGTAAGTGTCCTCATGGTGCTCTGTCACGACGAGGGACCCACAAACCGATCAAAGATTTGTTTTGCACTAACTGGTATGCTTCACTTGACGGTGGCAAACACTAAGCACAATTATAACAATGCTTGTATTTTATTTCCTTATTTGAGTTAAAAGACTACATACATGAGATTTGTAGTCAGAACACGGAAAGTGATCCAATTTCCTTTTTCTTTTGACTTATGCAACACCGTTCATGGGACTTCAAACACACTATGTATATGTATATAATACATATTAGAACATCAGATCAGTGCTTTTTTTCCGTTTTCAATTTTACATGTGTAAAAACAAAACAAGGTGCTCCAAGATGTAAAAGAACATGCTGGGTGGAGTGGAAAGGAAAGAACGAAATCGGCTTTAAACATTTTCCTCGAGGAAGAGATGAAATAGCTCAGTTCAATGGCTGCGTCCATCATAAGTTCAGCTCCTCCGTAAGATTTCATTTCTTCAATGTTTAGCACTCAATCTTTTCAGGGAGTCACCTATCCTCCTGCAATCATGCGTTAATTGTCTAAAATAAACAGTCAAGCTAATCCCCACTTCACCTCACTCACTGTTTGCTTTCTCCATAATCATCTTCAAGTCACCCGGCTCATGCAGGTTAATGTTCCCTTTGATGTTTCATTGGAGTGGATGAGCGGCTTCCCATTTCCCTGTGCATACGAGTAAATGCGTCATTGCCTGTTCAGTGGTGCTAAAACCCTTGGCCAACAGCGTGTTTTCATTGTGCACATGCTGTTATGCGTCTCACTAGCGCGTCTTCCATGTTTTTGACCAGCATGGAACGGCATGGACTGGTGAACGCACAACCATCAGGGTACATTTAGCAGGATTGCTGCCATGCAGGAAAGGATTAGGAGCTCAAACCAAAGCTGCGCTGGCAGGAGCCCTGAATTAGCATTCAGCAGGCTAGGGGTGTGCAAGTGTGTGTGCCAATCCCGAGGGGAACGGTTCCTGGTCGCAGTTTGTGGATGAAGGTAATTGCCGGTGGAGGGCAACCTGCAGCTGAGGCCCAGAGATTGCTTGACATCCAGGGCAGTGCTTTTCCCCACTTGGCCTATACCTCAAATATACTGCACCTCTGAGCTCTGACTAACATGAAGCTGGCACGTGATTGATTGACGCCCCAAAACACACACATTCTACTGCACTGTTCCTGATGAAGGTAAATTTAAGCACTGTCTCTTAAATAACTGCCTTCTCATACCGAACAGAAAGGCATGGATGTGCAGGAGGAATCAGATGTTTTTTTTGTTTGTTTGTTTGTTTGTTTGTTTTTCCTCGACAATTAGTCATTCGCTCATTTTAAATGCCAATAATCCGACTGAGGGTCGCAAAACAGCTGGAGCCGATCCCACTGTGGGCGAAGCAGACTACGGGATTCCAGTAAATTGCAGGGCTCACATGAAGAGAGGCAACCATTCACACACATCCAGAACAGCAGTCATTGAGCTGGAATAGAGCCTGTACGTCAATCATTAAAAAATGCGTGCCAGAAGTGGGCATCTATGAAAATGGTAGTCATTTTCTCCCCTATTGATGATTTATGTTTAAAGCCTGTAAAATTGAAAAACCTTCCTTCTATTACAATTAATGACCACCAGGTGGTGGCCTAAACTAACATACATAAACGCACCGACAGCGACAAATGGATCTCATTCAGTCTTTTTAGTGCAGACAAAAATAGAAGTTAAAACAGTCTTGTAAATCCAGAATAATCTTAGCTTGCTATTTATGCGGAAGAGATATTAAAATGTTGTTATCCTCCTTTAAAAGCCGCCAATAACTATTCCCCTAACTGCGTACAGAAGATTTTTGTTAGATCAAAATAATTCTCTTGTTTTGGAGGTCAGTTTTACCTTGTTTGCCGCTGGCGATGCTTTAAAAAAATAGCCGCTTTAAGTGAAACCCGTTAAGTACTTTTATGTATTGTTATGTATCATGTTGTGGGGACATACAGGACACACGAGTGAAGTATACAATCTTTATTTACAAAAATCCAATGTCACCAAAATCCGGAAATTATAGTCTCAGCCTAAAAAGTATGAAGACAGTTTGGCGATAGCTTCAGAGCTTGACTTGACTTGACGTCAATCGAACTTGTGACAGTAAAGCACACGAAGCATCCATAGCAACTGCATGGCAACTGATACATCAAGTAGAAAACCAATATCAACAGTAAATACAGCACCTTATATGATGGCAATCACTACATAAACACGACCAAAGGTTGCAATTAAAAATGACTATGCATTAACTGCATTACAACAAGTTTTTGTTTTTAAATTATGTTTTTGGGATAGTTTTTTTTTTCATGTATTATAGTTTTTTTTCACGTAGAGTTTTTTTTGTTTATCATACTGCATATCTTTTTGCTTATTATAGCTTACTTTATGTATTAAACTTTTTTTTTCATTTATTACACGCATTTTAAATGGAAACTTTGTATGATTTAAAACATTTTTTCATTAAAAAGGAATACATTAAATGATAAGTAATTTCAAAAACTTGCAAATAAATGTGTTCCTAAGGACCAATAGTATGTTTTAAATATAACAGTAGGTGTAGTTATCATGAAACTATATTACATGGGGCGTGGCCCTTCTCCGGAGGCTGCCATGTTTTTTTTATAGCTACGGACAACGGTATAAGTGCAGCAGCTCCTGCTGTTTGTAATGAAAAATGTCAAATCTTATACTGTGTCCCGTTAAGGCTGTAAAACCTCTCACCACACACTAAATACTCTTAATACACAGTCATAGAGGAACTAACTTCCCACATTATAGCATAAAAACATCGTTCTCATATTTTGATGTAATGTGGATGCTTAAAAAATGATGGCTGGAGTGCAAAGTGGGAGGCAGAAAAAACAAGTGTAAGACATGGAGAACTACCACCAGCAAGTGTGCAGTAAAACCTAAATTAGAGCGCAATGGGCTTTAGACCATGCTGCAGGATGGCCTCTCCCTGAGGCCTCTCCTTACTAGAGCACCACTGTTCACCAGCTGCCTCTTTTTTTTTTTTTTACCTGCTACCTGGAAGTGACTCAGATCAAGAGTCAATAAGGGGAGTAAACACAAATGCAGAGGTTCCTCCCAAGTGCATTGTTTGAGATACAAAAGCAATGTTAGGCTTTAATTAGAAGTGAACAACACACAGGATATTGGCCTCTTTCGTTGCGCTGAGGGGCAAGATGAAGGGTCTCTCGAGATAAACTAGAGTGGTGTCGGATGAACACCTCACCAGAGACGCCAGCAGACAGGTGTTTGCAGGCTGGAAAATGACGAGGGCTATGTTCATATGACACTTCTGACTCACACCGTGAAAAGACTAAGGTCTAAGGAAGGGCCCTTTGTGATGAATAGATGCCAAATAAGATTTAGGCTCACTAATGGATGAGTGGCGTCCGGGCAACACGAGTGATACGTTTGCCAAATGAGTTTCCGGGCTCCGTGGGAAAAGGTAGCATGGCGTAAGCTCTTATCCGATGGAGAAATCCTATTGTCTTTTCTCGAATCCCTTAATAAACACTGCCTAGTATAACCAAAATTTTACATGACAATATTACTGTACTTGAAATGTAAATTATTACACTAGTATTGCAATAAGGATGTTACATATTCATGTTCGTTACATATCCAATGAAAGGTTGGCTTCAGCCTTAAACCAGTACAAATCATTTCATCTGTATTATCCTCCATGTGTTTTCTTTTCTCGAACATCACGTTATTATGGCAGCGCTCTGAATCAGTGGTCCCCAACCCCCGGTCATCACCTGGTACCGGGCCGCGTGGGCTGCACCCCAAATAATGTTTTGAAGATGATTTAGTTTAATAGTACGCGCACACCGAACGCAAACGATGCGAAAAAGCAGAACGTTTTGTATTGTAGTCAAAGGAGTTCGCGTGACTGGGCGCGAATGCATGTCGGGTGACGCGATGGACGCGAATGGAGCGACGCGAATGGCCGCGCGTGGTCACGAGATGCGAAATTTCGCCTTTATTTTTTTTTATTATTTTTTTTCGCGTCGTGACAGCCAATCAACTTTGAGAACTTTCAACGGCTCACGCAGGGGGCAGGAATGAATCATGGCGGCCGCTTTGCGGTCACCGGGAGCGGTCCAACACGGCCAGCTGAGCTTTCAATACAAAACAGAGCCAAGCAAGAGCACTCGCCTGGCTTGTAGAAAGGCGGAAGCGAGAACTTGGGACAACCGGTATGTGCAGCGTTTGCTTCACTTAACAGCTGTTGAATCGTTGTTACTGTGCTAAGCTAACAATAGCGCAGCATTGTCAGCACAATATTTAGCACGGTCTTGGCCACTGCGAGATTGCGACATTGAAAACTTTTGTCGCCGCCTCTGGCCGCTGTTGATATTACATATAATACATACATAGTGAGAATAATTGATGTGCCTTTTAGAGCAGCCAGCCCACCCCCCGGTCCACAATATAAGGCGTTGACCGGTCCGTGGTGATCAAAAGGTTGGGGACCACTGCTCTAAACGGTTTGTCAAATTGCTGGTCCTATTTCTCGAAGTGGATAGCTTTTTAGGTGTCGCACACAAAGTGCACCTGATATCTATGTGTAATATTTAATGTATGAGTCATATATGCATATTTTTTCGTAAAATTCCTAAAAAAAAATCACAATGTTCTATCACTTGTAAATTATTTGCAGAAGAGGCCTGCAGGCTACTCATGTGATATTCTGGGGCTACCCAGTGCCAGTTGGTGACCCCTGCGTCTAGTTTGATCTTGGTGACCACTTTTTACGGGTCTTATCTCAGAATTGAAGGCATTTTATTTTCCTATGTCTTGTCTTGGTCTTGGAAAGGGCTGACTTAAGATTTTTGTTGAAGACTGGTTGAGACCAGGCCAACAAGCAATACTGTGTTTGGTGAGAAAGGCAAAAAAAAAAAAAAAAAGACTTTCAGCATTTTTGCTGAATTGCTGCCTTTCCTCAAAATTTTTCTTTGTAAAGTGACATTTATCATGGCTTGTCAGGACATGCATCTATCCATCCATTTTCTACCGCTTATCCTCACTAGGGTCAGGGATGGTGATGGGTCTTTAAATTCTCACAGGGTTTGTCCAGGGCCACCGGCAACCACCGGGCGTTCTCCGGATGTTGGCCGGATGTTGGCCGGATGTCAACATGGACTACTCCTGTCGCAAAGTCATTTTGATCAAGTTAAAAAGGTTCATGTGACAAAAGCCCTTCAAGATGACGTCTGGCGACCGTCAGGCAAACGCCTTTAACCGTGAACACGCTCCGACAAAATTCAGCAAACCACTGACGTGCATACCCATCGGCTCCCTTCGCCCCATTGTAATAAATGAAGGAATTAAGGTTTTTTGTTTTTGTGCACCTGTGTGAATGCTGTATAAATGCTGTAAAACAACAACAACAAAAAAAGTTAACAAACATTGATATATGTTAGTTTTTTTTTGTTTTGTTAATGTTTAAAAGGATACATTTTAGGTATAAGTACAGTGGAATCCTAGATACAGATGCTTCTGTGCACAAAATATTTACTGTACTAAAATTAAATACAGTGGACCCATGTAACAACGTTATTTTCATGTTGCGACGTGGAATACTGAGTTTATTCATCCCCTCTTTAGGATCTTTTCCCGATTTTGCACCCAAAACAACAGTCATGACCCTAGGGGCTTAGTCGTGTTGTTTTGTCTCCATCTGCAGGCATTTTTAGGTAATTACACTTATTTTCTGCTGTGGTTCCTACAAGACATCGCTACAATTCTGGTCTGCTATTTGTCGGCGTCTCCTCACGAAGATGGTGGTCTGCTATTGGTCGCTTTGCAAAATATGATTGAGAAGTACTGGGCTAGGTCAATGCAATGAGTCTATGTTCTTCAACAACATTTGGTTCGGCTGCAGCACAACTGGTAATGCAACCTTTCAACTTATGTTATGACAAAAGAATGGGGCTGGAAAAATCAGCTGGTACTCAGGACAATATGCCCGAAACCATGAGTGTCCAGCTTCAGTTGATACGTCTGGTCACCCTAATTTTGAGTCTTCCCTTAACATAAGAAATGCCTTTTTGGAATGTCAGAGTAAGCTGTAGTACCTCCACTGTGCATCCACAACGGTATGTTGTGTTGCTAAGATCATGTCATATTTTTTTCATGCAAACCTCAAATGATGTCCTCTCAAGATGTAATTTAGTTCTGTGTGAGACCAACATGTTAGGGGAAAAAAACTGTCACTTTGAAAAATTCTTCCAAAGATTAGGCTGTGGCTTGTGGCACCAGTCAAAACTTCACAAACCAGAATAAATGTTTTTGTAACATAATGATATAATTAATCTGACAGACCCTGCATTAAGTACAAAATAATTGAGCAAGACCCCAATTTCCACTGTGTGTACATGTTATGTAATAACACAGATGTGTGCAACTCACAGTGATAAGAACTTAGTGGATAGCTTACCTGAGTGTGGTAAGAAAGCATGCCATACAAGCCTGGACGTGAGTCAGCAAGGGAAATTAGCATGCTTCCTTCATCACAAAGTGCCGCCTCTTGGCTTGTTTGTCAAAAAAGGCTGCTGTGTAGTGACAAAGAATCCTCCCTCTATGTTGAGGTGACCCTTTTGGATTCTGCATGTCACAGCAAGAAATGGAATAGTACATGACCTAATTTTTGACAAGCGCTCACTGGAAAAAAAAATGTACATGAGGGGGGCAATGGCTTGTCTTTACTGTGGTATCCTTTAACCAAAGTTTTTGTCCCCTTTGCATGCTGATTTCACTATTAAAACTTAGAAAACATATGGTCCTGGAAAATGTTACCTTGGTTTCCAATAATTATCCCTATATGGTACATACAGTACTTTTGACTGTTTTGGGGGGTATAATGAGCATGTTGTGACCAGAGGATTAGAGTTGAGAGCATGAAGTTTGGCAACCACAATCTGCCTCGCGTGTTTCTACATGTGGAAGGATAAAGTGAGATGACGCCAACAGTCTGGAGTACTGAGGCCGCCATCAGGCTGGGGAAAGCACACTAACACCAACCAGAGGAATACCTGTGTACTACACTAAGTACAAATATTGTGTTTGTCTCAGAGCTTGTCTTTGTGAGGTAAGAGTTTAAGTAGTTAAAAATTAGATTGTATGTCATTCCTGGTGCCTTTTGTTGATGTCTCCAATGTTTTTTTTTGTTTTTTTTTACTGTTTTTTTAGCGGTATTATAACATGCTAGACAGAAAATGATGTTGTCCTAAAGTTCTAAATAAGTTCTTTTTCTGCCACATACAAGTTTTTGATTTTTTTTTTTCTTCAGTGAAAGTCCCCCTAAGCAGCACAATTCATTTTGATTAAAAAAAAAAAAAAGAGACTGATAAAAGTGCTTGGCCATCCTTGTCTGATTTAGTCAACTTTGGAACTACATTTGAAATGGTATCCCTTAATGTGTTATTTCTATTATTATTATTGTTGTTGCTATTATTATTGTTATTATTATTGGCTTGTCTGCAAGAAAAAAATGCTTCAGTAATGACAAAGTGCATCCACGTAAACTTAAAAATATGAAGGCATTCAACATTTTGCAAAGTTGCCACTATGACACAATTCATCAATAAAATGTGTCATGTTGTAATTAATTTGCTCTTAACCCTCATGCGGTATTTTGACCATTTTGGGTTCTTCCACGTCATCCTCATAGTATTTGGGGGTAGTGTGATAGCTAAGTGGTCATGCCATGTTGAACTTTGACATGTTGTTGCCATCTGGATGAAATTTCAGTTCCCTAGTTTCACTGCTTTCGCTTTGATGTGAAATGCCTTTGATGTAAAGCTCAAAGGACTGGACAAAATACCACACAAGGAATTATTTGAAAATAGAAAGCGCTATTCCCGTCACAGCATCAAAAAGCATTAAAATAATTTTCTGATACCACTAGACACCTTGTTAAAATCTCTTGTACCCCCTAAAGTGCCTTCATGTACCCCGAGGGATACTCGTACCCCGCCGGCCGAAGAGAGCTCCATATCTCTGTGGCCTAAAATTACCTCAACAGTTCACACGTGCACTCTGAGACTGATGAAAAAAAAGGTGCTGATGCAAAAAGGAAGTAATGCATTTTGTCGACGACCAATAGCTGTCTTGTCTAGTACATCCCATCGTGCAGCTGTGTATTACTCCTTTGGCTCCTTAGGTACTAAGCTGCTCCCATGAAGATGACTTATAGTGACATTGGAGGTAGGGAAAGTAAGAGCGTGGCGAATACAGCTCTGTATGGGAAGCAAAGAATGAGGAAGACGACAAGGCCTTGGGGTCCAAACAAAGCCATGATTGCATGTCATGCACGACTTTTGAGAAAACCAAAGGATGACCTTAAAAGACGGATAAAAGAAGACAACGTCTTTCTGATAGCTCCATCTCAGTTAATGAATGACGGAAATACCATTACATTCAGTCGAATGAGCTCCTGGCTTAAAAAATGCATCAAAAAACTGTCTATTTTTTTTAATTACACGCAAGCCACTGAGCCACGAGGAAAACATTGTACAAATAGAAATATGAGGGAGAAGAAAGTCTGCCAACCCTACAATAGAAGCAAAGAAGTAAACGGTAGAAGATGCTGGTGCTTATGTGCATGTAGAAACAGGAATGAAAAAATATTTCTAGAAAAATATTTTAAAAAAGGATAAATGTCAATCATGAATTATGTGAAAATAGCGATACTTTATCTTGTGGACCACTATTTTAAATTGAGTACTCGGGATCACGTTATCAATATTTTGATATTGATCCGTCCATCCTTATTCCTTACTGTTGAGCCGGAGCGGAGTTGACTCTGGGTGACAAATGGAGCACACGCTGGACTAGATTCTAGTCAGTCGTAGGTCACTTAGACATAATAGGTCAAATTCACAATGAGACCTGTGTACAAATTAGCATGTTCAATCAACCTAACTTGCTGATTTTTTCAAACAAATGAGCACGCTGTTAAAAAATCTATGCAAGCAAATGACGGTCAGAGCTAAGATTACAATCACAGTTGTTTAATTTGCTTGCTATTATTAATAGCTTTTGTACTGTGAAAATTAGCTTACCTTATCATTATTGCTAGTTGTGACAGGGATTTTGCTGGCAAGTTTCCAAATGCCGGTTTATTCACTGTGGGAAATGGCAGCATGTCTTCTACGTACGACATATACCGCCACGTGTCTCCTAACCTATTTAGGTGGACGTCGCCTCCCTCAGCGAGAGGGCAAAATCCTCTGCATGTTTTCTTTTCGCTAACTTCACGTTATTATGGCACCACTCTAAATGGTTTGTCAAATGACTAGTCTTTGGTATGGCGCACAAAGTTCACCTAATGATTACTGTATATCATTTTTGTCTTTATCTCTGACGAACTGAAAGTAATGGCCGTATGTCCATCTTGTTTGCGTATTGTCCATATTCAACCTGTAGTTTGCAGTTCCCACATTCGTCGCTGCTGTAGTAGATACTAACAACAGCAAGTTGGACTTTTCTGCTCCAATCTTGTGGTGTTTTGGGCAAATTTGGGGGAAGAAAAACATAACTTTCAGGCTCAAAATGCATTTTAATGCACTGTGTTGCTTTTATTTGTAATGAGTATAATATTACTATTTTGTGTAGAGTATATTACACGACCGCGTTACAGCAAAAAGTAATGCTTTAAAGTAATTATATTCCTATTGTAAAAGTCTGATTACCTGAGCCCTAAGCAACTGTGATATCATTTTTAATAACGCTATAACCTTGAGCAGCTCCGATACATAATTTTAATTTTGGCTCAATAGTATTTTTTTTTACATTACAAAAATTGTTTTATTTAAAAAAAAAAAAAAAAAAAAAAAACACAGACACACCAAATGAACACCTCTGTGAAAAAGCACAATTAAAGGTCAATGGGTCCAGGTCCATAAAAATATCATCAATAACAAGTATGTTAAAAATATCATTCAACCATGCTGACCCATTAAAATTCTGGACCAGCACACAGGTTTATTGTTTTCATTACCGTACAAAATGGGTTACAAAAGAGAGCTTAAGAGTTCTCTCTCACCAGGCGCCACAAAGAGGATGGAGAATTGTATATTTTCTCTAAAAGAGTCATCTCTTAAAGTTATTTAAAGAGCAGCTCTGCAAAGTCATTTCCAACACGATTTTTGAATCCGTGGTAATTGAATTTAAAATAACAATGCTGTTGCTTTTAGCTTTTAATTTGGAAGAAGTAATATCCTGGGTCACAACTGAAGCTCTGTTGAAACTAGCTTATGCTCCAGATGGCAACGTAATTCACCCCCAAATCTGGTGGCAAACCCAATAGGGTCCCAAGCTGTGTGAAGCCACATCATTGCCCATCTGAAAGCTATCAGTTTATAAAGGCTGCAGAGAATTCAGATGTGGGATGAATCAGTTGTCGTTTGGGCTTTTTACACATAATGACGGCAGGCATGGCATGACGTGCAACAATGGGGAGGTCAAAGGTTGTCTCAACATCAAAGGATAATTTGAACAAACACGCGCACTTGGTTAACCTTTTCTTCATTTTTCACATTTCATTTAGCTCATCGTTTTGCTTAACCTTCGCTGGATAATAAAATATGTTTACTGTATTTTTACTACCTGTCTATTATATAAGAGCAAACCCTTTTGAATGACACTACAGCAAGCTATTTAAAGCACCCCCCCCCCCCCTTTTTTTTTCTCTCTCTCTGTAAAATACTCCGAGAGAGAGGGGTGGATGGGGTGGGTTTAACAGCTCCCTGTTGTACGATTAGACCACACATTTAGATTGGTAAATACCGGAAATCATCTTATAACAGATGTTCAACGTATGTACGTCTGTGCCATTATTTATTTCGATCCTGCTATGATATTTTTAAGAGTAATATATCTTCGAATACAGCTGTTAGTTATTTTATTGCTGCCGTCACAAAAACCGCAGTTATGAAGCTTTGTGTCACCCTTGCTCTTAATTTGCCAAACATGAGCGGAAGTTATGTTGCCTGCTTCTTGTGAACTTGACGTTACTCCCCTTTCGCTGTATTATTGCACCTACCTTCACGGCATGCAAATGAAGAAACAGAACCAAGGCGTTGCTGAGTTGTTAACGCTTTACGCACGGCGCTGCGAAAGCAGAACGTTACGGAGCACACTTTTGTTTATTATGGTGTGTGCTGCTGTAGATAAAAAAGGAACAGCCGTTTTCATTCCACGACACCGTACTTTTTTTTATAATTATTCTTTAGAATAGGGAACATAACCCCATCCCTTGGTTGCTGGAAGAAGTGTTGCTCATCGTCCCGGTCACAGAGGAGAGAGGGCTTTTTTTGTTTGTTTTTTACTTGTGTGATAGTGAGTGGAGCAAGAAAAAGAAGTTCACCCTCGCCGCTGAAAAGACTCGCTTCTGCGCACCGATGGACTCTGCGCGCTGTCATTTGGAATAGCTCGTTTCCACCCTTTTTTTGGTAAGAACATCGAGGCATTTCATTTTGTTTTTATTATGTACTTGGTTTTATTAAATCTGCAGTTTTAGGGCTAAAAATCAACTTCAGAAAAGCCTCGTATGCATAGTATTGACTATTATGGGATGCTCTGTACTGCAGCTCGTGCACCATGCCTTAAAACTGCCCTAACCTCCATTGTTCTATTTTAAAATCACGAAGAAACATGTTTATTTCACATGTTCCATCTGCTTTTGTTGAAAAAAAAAAAAAAACTACACATGCAATTACGAGAGTCCACCTGGCGGTATGTCCCGCGACACAAACGCCGGCACAGTACAACTACATACTCATCGTTGTGACCTTAACCGGTCTTATTCCGGAATAACTAATTCGTGTAAAATTCATTCCTAGTTTAGTGTAGTATAGGCTGTTTATACAGGCAGAAGGCTACTTGAAGCTTCTCAGGTAGGCTCTTCTCCAATTCATCCGTCACTTTGTCAAGGATTTCATAATGCAGCTCTTTTCTTTTATTATCTTTCTTTTTTGGCACAGTACCTTCCTGAAGATTGCTGGAATATGTTACGTTTGTAAGGTTAGCTTATGTTATTTCGAATATAATTAACAAGAGTGTTCACTCTTTTTATTGCAGCATCAGTTAATGGTTAATGATTTGCACAGCTGCCTCATACTTCTGAAGTTCTGGGTTAGATTCTCGGTTTCGGCCGTCCTGTGAAGAGTTTCTTACGTTTCTAAGTGCTCGCGTGGATTTTCACTGAGCGTTCAGATTTCCATTCCCTTTCCTAAAACATGCACAGCAGATACATTGAAGACTCAAAATTGTCAGGTGTCAAATTCAGTGTAATTGACTGTTGTCTATATGTTGCCTGCAAATGGCTGGTGACATCTGGTCCAATTTTTTTTCTGAGTGGGGGCAGAATCCACCCTGATTCTGACACCCAAACCTTATGAATATAAACAATGGTTAAACTGCTATCTTAATGGTTGTGAATAGGTTTATTTGAATCACAAATCTGCCGACTAGTTGTGTGTGCCTTATGTCAGAAGTCAGATGGAATTGGACTCTACCTCCCTGCAACAGTTAAATACAGTCGATATGTGGTAATACCAAATTAATGTTCTGGAAATTTTACATTGTGACTGCATGAATTTTGATTCATGACTCATAAAAAAGATCCACAAACAGTAATGTATTTTGACGTTTCTGAAAAATCGAACCTTACCATATTAACATGTGGCATCCCATGTCACATTTTGTTTTCAGCAGTAAAACATGAGAAATTGCAAATATTCAGATGAACTTTAAAAAAAAAAAAAACAATGTTGTATAACATTGAATAGATAAATCTGATGTAAACAATGACAAGTAAATTATTTACAGTCTTCTTTACACCCTCTTTCCACCCCTCAGTGTCAATTTCAAACCAATTTGGGCCATTGATCTTGATTAAAAAAAAAAGTCTTAATAAAAAAATTAGGCTAAAAATGACTGGAGATTGTCTAAAAAAGTGGATATTCAAAACAGCGCCATGCTTTCATTCATAAATGCTCGCAAATGGGATTTATTTGATCGCAAAGTATATACAAGGGACACGTATGACCATTGACGCTGAACATTTAAGAGCCCTGTTGAAATTAACCTCTTTTTTTTAATGGGTGTTCTGCTCCCATGCTCAAGAGACACTATACAGCTCACCCACCATCCCTATAACTATGTACAGCATGGTGAATGATGTTAGAGCGAGTTACTTGCTCAAGTAGAAGGCACAATTCTGCAGAAAAATCAATAAGTGCCAAAAAAGCCAGTAGAAGCATCAAAAAAGTATCCAACTCCTTCCCCATTTTGTATTGGCTATTAAAAGCCAATTGTGATCATGATAATGCTACTACGCAATGCTCATACAGTGTTCCCTCATTTTTCACAGTTAATGGGGACAGAACCTCCCGACCTTCGAAAAGTGAAAGTATTTGTAGAAGTATTTATACTTTACATGTTTGAGACAAAGTACATTACACGTTTTTTTTTTTTTTTTACTTAAACTTCATACAGTAACTGTACTGCTGTCCTTTCCCATTTCTGTACCTTAACCACAGTCAGGGGACATGGAGGGCCAGAGCTTCCCTCAGCGTACGGCCCTTGCACTTCAGCCTAGAGTGGAGCCCGTAGCTACACAAACATGATAACGGGGAAGCAGGGTTTACACTCAGCCTTCCAATTTATTACAATAGAACTCTTCATAACATCTCCCCAATACTCTCTTCTGCTCTCACTTTTCTGTCGTCCCCCCGTGGTGCCTCATGCACTCCTCTCTCAATCGCATGTGAGTTTCACTTGGACACTGTTGGGGGCGGGCCTCAACAGACTGACAATCAGTCAATCAGGTCACAGGCCCTCCTACAAGACGTGAGATTGGCTCCTGAAGCGACATCGACCAATGACAGCAGGCATTATACTCCACTCCTGCCTTCACTGGTCGATGTTGCGCCAGGAGCCACACGTATTGCAGAAACGCCCGTGGCACGAGCATTTACATTTTAACTCATCTCTGTTTGTTATGGAGGGAAACCTTCACAGCTCGTCTTTCCCCAATATCACTTTTTTTAGTTAAAAAAACAAAACAAAACATGAAGCACTGAGTGCGCAAAAGTACTGGGGGAACTGTCAAAACAACAACAGCACTACAGATGTTGAATTTGTGGAAGGTCGGAACGCTGACTTTTTCGACTTCCAACTTGGAAAAGTGCATTCGGGAGCGCCCTTGAGTTGCGGAATTGAAAAAAAAAAAAAAAAAAAGGGGCCCCGATTTTGACAACAGGGTACAAGACAAAGACCGTTAACGGAAAAACATAGTTTACAAGATCATAAACACATATTAATCCATCTGAATTTATTGTTAAATTGTTTTAGTTATTCTAAGTACCTTCACCTAACACGTGATATGAACTGACTGTTAATATGCAAGTCAACAAATGCTTCAACGTTAAGATTGAAATACAAATACAATGAGAATACAATGTTTAGACCAGTGGAGGTGCATATAACATATTTTAAAGAACATGTTTGACTTGACTAAAACGACATGTTTCCATGTCATCTGTAAAAAACTGAAGGAAATGAAGTATCTTTGCTCAAAGTCATGAATGAAGAAACTTTGTGTGTGTGAAGTATTATGTAAATTAGCTGACTTACAACACAATGAAAAAAAATATAGCAAAAATAAAAACTCTCAAATCGATTTAATAAAATTTGGCAATATATAAATTTAAATTTGTTGGTTCCGCCTCGCTATATGCCCATACATTTTCAATAGTCCTTAATAAGGCTGTGCGAAAGATGAAACTTATGCTAGCATACATTGTGTGAGAGGCTTGAGACACCCATGATTGGTAGCCCGCCAATCACAGGCTAAATCGTGTATTGACAAATAAGCTGTCATACCCCTACAACACTCCACTTTGTTGTTATTTTAGTTTTTAAGGTTTCATAGTGCTAATGCCACAAGCAATTGAATACAGAAGACATACTTCTAATCAAGTTTACTTTGGGTTATCAAATGTTGCAACACTGGTTGCTATAGAGAAAAACATGAGCTCGGCAAAACACCCCGCGTAATAAAAGGAAAAGTAAATATTCCTTGGTTCTCAGAAGTATCATTAAATCAGGGTTTCGTCGGAATGAATCTCTCTTGCTGTGGCACGTTTGAGGGCAGAATAGCGTTGTTGACCCCTCTAGGATGAGCCACATCACTTCCATTACTACGGATGAAAAAGGGACGCTCACTCCCTCAGTAATTGGCTCCCGGGATCACTTCACGGCGCGTTTGCATGCGACGAGAGTGCGCACGTGTGTATGAAAAAGGCACAAAATGCAGTCACATTTCTGCACAGCCAAGCAATAGAGCAGAGGGGGGCTGTGTGTGTCTAAGTGTGACTGAAGTAAAACCGTGCCTGGCCGCCTGCAACAAGTAACACTGTCTTTGACTCCCTTCTCGTTTGCGCCTGCGAGCAAAAGCTGTCAGACTTGATGTAATAGTGACCACACGCAACCGTTGACTTTTGACCTTCGAGAGTCTCGGTCGAAGGATGATTTCTCCTAAGGCAGGTCATGTTTTGCAACGGCATGTGTATGTGATTGCCAGACATTGTGGAGAAAAAAAACACAAACAAAATCAAAATGCTGCTTGCAGAGGATTTCTGTGCTTTGGGCACCAAAATGGATGACTGCCTTCACGAAACAACCATTCGATTAATATTCAATTTATTTTCCCTGCAGTTGTAGAAACATGTTAGTTCTAAGCAACTGTATTGCTGGTGTATTGTGTTGGCGGGCCTCTTGATGTGCGCTGAAAATATATGCGTTTCTGAAAGGCGTGTGTATTGATGGGCTTTCAGCAGACGATCAAAGCAATGCTTCGGACGTATTTTGTTAGAAACGCAGAAAGTTGTACATACATACAAATATTGCCAGTACACATTTGCCAAGGAGCATATACTCCATGCAGACTGCCATCTACTGTAGTGTATGTACAATTAAACTTTGTTCTAATATTTAGGGATGAGTGTGTAAGGGATGGGGGACAGGCAAGTACTTGCAAAAATGGCTTATTTTTGCGGACATGCTTTGATATGTGCTGAAGAGCATTTAATTTTCATTGTTACTGATTTTTTCTTGAAAGTTCTTCTTCAAGGCTCTAGCCCACTGAGCTGTGAATGTTACCAAGCCTAGTGAACGTTAAATCTGTCAATCATGGGCTGTTGATGATCCATTCAAATACTTCGGTCAAAAAAGTGTGGAATTTTGTACATGAATGATTCCATATGTAGCACCGTGGTCACGGGGTTTCTAGTAACGGCGAAGAGGGGGTGTTCGGAAATTAATTCAGAGCGGGCAACGCCGTACTCCGACCACTCAGAAACTCTGTTGCAATTCAGAAAATCAGAAATCACCCAAAACGGAACGTGGATGGACCGACTGCGCACAGTTGGGCCAATGTGTCAAGCAGCACAACAGACGAGATAGAGAGAGATAGAGCAGACTCCGCCTGAGATCGAGCACAAACGCTTTCACACAGGCTTGAGCGAATTTCCGAACGCAGCCGAGAAAAGAACTTTGTTGACATAATAACAAGGGATTACGATGCTATTGTGAATAAATATGCATGTTGGAGGAACTGTGGATTCGCATGATAGGTTGAACATGTTAAAAAAAGGCCTTGCAACAAAAAAGGTGAAAATTATTATTTGAGTATTTATGAACGTGTTAGTGACCAATTTTGAATATTGACTAAACACAATATTCTCAAAAGAGTCTCTCGTTTGTGATTCTGAAGCGGTTAGATATACTGTAAACGACCTGCTTCCGAGCCTGCATTAAAGCTGGAACTGTGTGGTTTTTTTTGTTTTTTTTTGACACTACATAGGCTCAGAGTGTTTCCATTAGGACCATAACTTGTGCTAAATGCATGCACTTAAAGTGGATCTTTTTAGTTAGTCAGATTCACATCTTGAAAGCGAGTCTGTTACACCTGCAGTATTTGTTTTACTTAGTGTCTTAAAACTCCTAACTTAGCTCCATGAAGCATGCATGAATCATGTATAGTAAATAAACTATATTTGGTTAAAGAAGACATACATCATCTACCTGAACCAACTTAAACAGACATTAGTATTCACTCAGTGCTCATTTTACCTCTGTAAAACCGGTGGGTCCTCTGGACTCGCAATACTATTTTTTTCGTGGTAGACGTTATTTTCTGTGAGATCAAAACAATGGCGGGCCAAGCTGTCAAAGATGTTCATTACCCGTCAAGTTTTGTTGGATAAAAGAGCAGATGGACGATGATTAACAATGCATCCCAGGGATGCACATTGATTTCAAAGTATGCGTCCCTCATCAAAAATTATGCAGGGACACATGCAAAAGAGATCGCTGATCAATGAGAGGGAGGGCTTCAAAGTTATGTTTTTTCACAGTTCCATAATCCCTATCAACATCATACTATTAGTTTTTCATGTTGTCTTTTAGTAATGTTTTGCTGTAAAACAGTTTTCATTACTCTTCGAAAATCACATCGCACACAATTGTCATGAGAGGGCAACAGGATTGACACGTTTTAACACATTACCAATTATTAATCAAAGGTAGAGCGGACCCCCAAATTATAATTATTAATTTTACTACAACATTTTTCTGTTGGATCATCACTGCGGCCCTGTGATCACAGTCAATCGAGCTATCTTAGATACTTTTAGTGAGGAATAATTTGAGAAGCCTGAACCACCACCCCAAAATAGAGCGGAAGCTGGTTTATAAAATGTACATCTCTTCACTGCCAACCCCAGTCATGCCAGCATAATGATCTAAAATATAATATAATTGATCATTTCACATCATTCACACCTATTTATGGAGGGAATCATAAGACGATCATAGCCAGCACCCTGTGGCCTTGCTCGCTGACTATGGTTGCCGAGTTGAATCGAGCAATTCATCGAGTGAAGAACAGATGAAGCCTGAAGGATTTGGAGGGCCGTCATGTTGAATATGGCACCGAGAGGTGGAACTTCACGCTATTCTTCAAGTATTTTTATGCTTTTCATGCATGAGTGCAGTTTGAAGCCTACCAAAAGACCAGTCTTAAGGTAATCGTGTAAAGAAATAAAAAAATAAATCCTAAAATGACATCGTTCCCATTTTCAAGTGTTTAAATTTCACACCACATTCAGCTCATGTTTGTTCCTACTTCCAAAGTCCATTCCGTTCGGGAACTTCAGCGAATAAAGTGTACTTCCTTCATCATCATCATCTCTGTCAAGCTCTATAAATCACCATGACGCAGGTACAGCACATTTTTAATGAGACCAAAGTTCATGAATGAAGTGTGAATAAAGGACTATGAATATTTTGGGATCATGGCTTTTCTTTTTTGAAAATTTGATACGGGCAATTCTTTTTTGAACAATTTGTTGATTAGATAACCAGCAATCATAGCTCACAAACCATCGAAAATAGAAAAGTGGAAGCGGGCTTTATCGTAGTGTATTTGATTGGATGCCAGTAATAACGGCTGTGTGCAACACTGCATGATGGCAATTCCACTTACATGCTCACAACTGCACAGTCTGAATTCAGATTTGTTTATTGAGTTGGCTCTCTGCAGTGTGACACTGAGGATAAAAATAACATTGTAGCACATAGGGCATTTTGTGCACAAGGCGTACAAAATAAACAGAAAACAAGAGTGTGATGCCGTCAGTAAAGATCACATGCTTTAACAATGAGGAGTTGTGTGTTGCGGGGGTTTGATAATATAAGAATTGAAGTTGGTATTTTGCATTCATTTTAAAACTATAATGTTTAAAAGACAGTTCTCAGAATGTATAAACAAGCAAATATGTGCTGAAAAATAAGTTTTGGTAAGAAAACTAATCATCATAGAGTGAACAATTAATCTAAAAGCGCCTTTGCACTTAACATGCACGATGGAAGGCAGTGATGCATATTTGAATTTTGAATGTGGAGCGGGAAGACGAGAGCTGAAAGACATTTTAGCTCATGCTGCTGTGACATTGTGTCCCATCCAACTTTGATCTTGTTCGCAATACAAAGAAATATTGACCAAGTCTGTTTGAAATGCAGACGGAAACCAAGTGAGGCTTATGTCCTACTATATATTTGTCTTCTGCTATGAGGTTCCTTACCATCAGATAACAATGGGTTATAGTTTGGGTTCAGGTGAACATCTTGGGTATGAGGACCACAGACAAGAACGCTGATAAAATATTGAAAGGAAATTGCCTTACTGCTTTGGTTGCGTTGTTGTGCCTGTGTGCATGTGCAACAACTACTTGTCCTCCGAGGTCTCATATGAAACTGCCTCTGGAATACCTAACCAAAGAATCTATGATTTAGGTTTTCAGTTGAGTTTTATTCCAAAACCAGATAGAAATGGATGAAGGATGAAGCAACAGATCAAATACAGTTGCAAATATCAGTTTCTGTGAATGGAAAGTGGAAAATTCATAAAATATCTGTTTGTCACATCAGCATGTGATACTGCTGCGAGCATAAACAAACGGTCCAAAAACAGTGGAAATTTTCATTTCAAAAACGTTTTTGATGCTCTGTTGGTAATGACAACATATCACAGATGGGCTACAGTATATTAGTTCTGCTCCTTAAGCCTTTGAACAGCTAATTCTGGTATTCATCTGGTATTCATTACCTTTAGGTTTCCTTAGCCAGTGGGAAAAATACAATACAATAAAAGCAAGACAACCCAAAGCCACAAAGTGAACCAGGGTTGAAATTAATTTTGCAGTCCCCCAAATGTGTATCCCTAAGAAATTAAGACATTCTACAAATCTAAAACGCATGTAGCAAAGCTCTGCAATGGCATTCAGCAATTTTACAGTCAGTCTGTTTGACAGTACTGTGTAACCACATTTGTCACATTGAATATATGCTTATATGTATATAATGTGGCAGTTTTGACAAATCTTCCACAGAAGTCACGGTGGACAAACTTGTTTTCAATACATGTGTGGTTTTGCGTTCTAAGACCTGATAAAATAACACAGAGCATTGCGCCACAGCACAACTGCTGCCATTTCACAGGTGTTATGTCTGTTGGTGATCATGTCGTTTGAAGATTTATCAGGTTGACCTGTAAGGCCTTTTGTTTTCATGCAAAGCAACTTTACCATATCAACTATTGTTGGGCAAAAGACATGTTGCTGCACAGTTTTAAATAGGGGGAATTTGGAGCGTGTTGTGGATGGCCACTTTCAAGTGGAAGCCCGGAGGCATGGTCAAAGCTGAGAAACACCTTTTCTCCCTCTTTTGCACGAGGGTGGTGTCATTTCTTGAAAGCATTTCCATCCTGCTTGATAAATTGTAAGTGACAAGGTTATTTCACGCAGTCATCGTGTTGGTTTAAGAGGAGTCATGTTTGATTTCTGGATTGGCGTTTCATTCAGTCATATTCATCTCAAAATATTCAACATGATAACAATGCTTCACACTTTTACACAGCTTCATTGTTTCATTTATGTCTGGGAAGTGACCTTGGAATTAGAGCAGTCGTGGCAAGGGGGATGCATTGGGAGACGTAGAAAGATGTTGAACAATGAACGTGAAAGCAGAGCTTTTTTTACAGCGTCCTAAATACTGGCAAGGTTGGAGAACACTAAAGAACACTAAAGCCCTGTGACAATAAGTGAAAATCGCGAAATAGCCAGCCCCCCCTCATGGATTTTTTTTTTTAAATTAATTATTATGATTTATTTTTTTTAATTAATGTGCAAGTCTTCATATTATACGTATTATTTAAGACACATTTTACTGCAGTACTGCACACATATTTACTTAAATCATTAAACCATATACAAGTGAAAAGTACCCCTTTCCATCCTTTCAAGTCTGGAAACACAGCCAATCAATGGCCACAGTTATCACTAAAGTGCTCATTTGGCTTATATCGGGTAAGCGTTACTCAAGGGTGTCAGCTCTTCACAATAAAAAAAAAAAAAAAAAAAAACGTATTTGACCAGACTTTTATGATTTATTATTGTACTGTCTATTTTAAAAGATGAGAATTCTCATCAATGGCACTGAATTAGAAGTTAATATTGTGTCAATGTGCTTAGTATACCATTATCTGTGATGGTATCCATTCAGTGGGTAAAAAAGAAAAAGAACACATTTAAATGTGGTCTTGAGCTAAACCTGAGATGACATTTGAACCGAGTAGCTCAATGTGAGTCATATGGATGCATGGCATAGACGGGGCCAAACACTGAGTCAAAGGAGAGCCATGTTTTCAAACGCACCATTATCTTACTGTGAGTCACGAGAAAAAGATGCCGTCTTGTTTTTTCATTTAACCTTGAAAGTATACAGTTATCCCTAAGTTGTGGCCCGAAAATATTATTTGGGTTTCCATGAGCTGCTTAGCATTCGTGTAGTACGCCTGTGTGGACATTTTGCTATTACTCACACACTACAGTATAATGAAACCTTGTAACTGAATGTTTGTTTACAATTGAAAACATGAGGGTTTTTTAATGTTGTTTTCTCCTCTGCCCACCTCCCCCCACCCCGACTGTTTTACACAGGTACCACGGACCATCATGTTGCCCAGCATCATTTTTGTCAGCTTCTTTTTAAGGGTGACCCAATCCCAAGACTCCCATCTCTTAAAGCCTTCGACTTCCATTAGCGAGTCCTGCGATTCTCTATGCTCTTGCGAGGCAAAGGACGGTATCTTCTATATTAATTGCGAGCAGAGAAATATTAGTAAAATCTCCCAAATAACAGTTCTGTCAAATGTGCCCTTCCATTTGAACCTTTACAAAAATGACTTGGTTGAACTTGGTGTTGAAGAAATGGAAGCGCTCCAGAATGCCCTTTCTCTACACGTCGGCGGTAATAGCATTCAAGAGTTGGAACCGGGAGTCTTCAGTGCCCTTGGTTCGCTGAAAAAACTCCACATTAACAGGAATTTCCTCGTCACACTCAAGGAGGACACATTTCAAGGCTTGGTGAATTTGGAGTTTCTCCAAGCGGACACAAATTTCATCCGGGTCATCGAGCCAGGGGCCTTCAACAAACTGATCCGCCTCAAGGTCCTTATCCTCAATGATAATTCCATTGAGTTTTTACCAAACAACATTTTTCGTTTCGTGCCTCTCACTCACCTGGACCTACGAGGTAATAAACTCCAGACCCTGCCTTATGTGGGTTTTTTAGAACACATCGGCCGGATTATGGAACTACTCTTGGAAGACAATGACTGGGTGTGTGACTGTGATATTTTGCATTTAAAAATCTGGATGGAGAATATGAGGGGCCAGTCAGCCATCGGCGAGGTTGTTTGCAGCACACCGTATAACTTCAAGGGGACCATCTTAGCTAAAGTCAAACGAGAAGTTCTCTGTCCATCCCACGCAGATATCAATTTAGAAGAGCCCTCTAAATCACTGGACATGGTTGTCACGCCCTCATCCAAAGGGGCACCGATTCCCAAGTTGCCCGACGCCAGGGACGACGGCAAACAACCGAACCCATCTCACGTTCCGGGTAGTCCTTGTGTCGAGCATTGTTCGTGTCACAATTACCCCGCCGCCGGCTTTTTGATGCATTGTCAAGACAGAGGAATTCAAAAGGTGTCGGATATCGGAGTACCTCCTCAAAGCCCGACTAAATTGGTCATGACAGGAAATATGATTCAGAAGCTCTACAGATATGACTTTGTGACACACGATGGCCTGGAATTGCTCAATTTGGCAAACAATAGAATTGATTATATCGACAATGAGACTTTCCTCACTTTAAGCGGTTTGAAGAAACTGCATCTGAATGGGAACCGAATCGAAAAACTGCACTCCGCCATGTTTGTGGGTCTCCACAATCTTGAATACTTGTATCTGGAATATAACCTTATCAAGGACATTGCCCCGGGCACATTTAATCCCCTGCCAAACCTTAATCTGTTGTCATTAAACAACAACCTGCTAAGCTCTCTACCTGCACAGATATTCCGCAATGCACCTCTCACCAAATTGAATTTGAGGAAAAATCTGTTTATGCACCTGCCAGTGAGCAATGTGCTTGATCAACTCGACTCATTAGAGCAGATTTATTTAGAGGACAACCCCTGGGACTGCAGCTGTGACTTGTTTAGCCTGAAACAGTGGGTAGAAAAACTGCGAAAAGACACAGTCGTGGGCTCCATTTTGTGCCACACTCCAAAGAAAGTGATGCAGGCCGACCTTCGAAGCCTCCGTCACGAAGCGCTTTGCACCGGTTTGGGCACCCACTCTTTGGTTCCGGATGGAGAGGAGAGCGTGACGGCCACGCTGGGCCCAGATGGAGCTGGGAGAGGCTTGCTCAGCTCTCTCACCGACACCGTGCCACTGTCTGTACTCATCCTTAGCCTCCTTGTTTTAGTCCTAATGATTATATTCTGCTCGGCCGGGCTGGTTGTGTTTGTGGTGCACAGGCGGCGCCGCAGAGCGAAAAGAAAAGTAGCGGGAGAGCATCCCAGAGAAAACAGCACCAGCAGCCCCATCCACTTACATTATAGCATGTATGGACAGAAAACGACGCACCACACCTTGACACAAAGGCCCGGGTCGGCCACGCTGTATGAGGAGAGGTCGCACAGTCCCATCGTGCAGATATGTCGCAACCCCACCTACTGCTCTCAGCACAAAGATCACGATGCCGATCTGGATTACGGCCTCGACCAGCCCGGCTCCAAGAATCACGTCTGCCGGAGTATCATGGAGAAAGAGAACACCTCGCCACTTACAGGCAATCCGAGCTCCAAGTTCAAACCCATGGCGGGGGAATGCCCGGCTGAGTTTGTTACCCTTGGAGACCCCACCGCCCTCTATCGGAATATCCTGGAGCGCGAGAAGGAGTTGCAGCAGCTAGGGATAACGGAGTATCTTCGAAAAAACATGGCCCATCTTCAGCCTGCTGTGGAAAGGCAGAGCCCGGGGCACCAGGAGGAGTTGAAGTTAATGGAGACAATTATGTACTCCCGGCCGCGCAAGGTCATGCTCGAGCAAACTAAGAACGAGTACTTTGAACTCAAGGCCAATTTACATACTGAGCCAGACTACTTGGAGATCGTTGAGCATCCACCGGCGTATAACTGAGCTCCATCAGAAATAGAAACCCGAGTGTCGTTTTGAAGCAAGTGCCTTGCCCTCCTGGCCCTCTTCTACTTTCCACAGTGTGAAATATCGCTAATGGGCACATCACATTATGTCAAATTGTAGCACAGAATGTAACGGAGCAGATATTTCAATCTTATTGTCAGCCATGTGGTGTAGCCAGTGGAAAGTGTGTTATATTTTTACGCCAAATGAAACACAAAAGACTATTCTTTTTTTTTTTTTTTTTTTTTTAACCCATTCAGTGTACCCGTTCCAGATACATTGATCAGAAAAGACGCCACCCTTTTGCCACCCCCCGCCCATTCTGTCTGGATAAAGCAGATTTTAGATAACATTGAATTTGAATCGCCACTTGACCTAGAATTGCTATTTAATCAGTCCATCCTCACTCCGGGTCTGACCTGATTACACCCTCTGTCAACATAAGCCAGCTGGATCGCTCGAACCGGAATGCTCATTGTGCTGTGGGCCAGGGGGTGTATGTTGAGTGGCGGGCTTTTCGGGTCAGCAACATATTCACTGTACGTCAGAAATACAGAAGCATGGGTAAAAGTGGTTTTCCTTGTCAGCTATCCTGTCCTATACACTGAACTTGTAGCACAGAATATTTATTTATTTTTATACAAAAGTGTCATAGGTCACTTAGAAAAAGGTTCCTTTTGTCGAAAGGAACAAAAAGAGCACTTAGAAGCACAGTCTGTTATACGGTACTATCGTCTTGTTAAATGCATAGCAGTAATCAGATGCCACATGAAGGTGCATGACAATCAACTGAGTCCCGCTGAATTGTTTTTCTTCCTGGGCCAACTCTACGACAAGCCCCAATTTGTCTGATCTGAACGTTTTGCAAACTGGACGAGTTTGGAATGTTGTAAGAATGCTATTCCCTTTTGTGACTCTTCTGTGACTCAAAGCAAGAAGTTGGACATTATTCAGGATTCCATGTTAAGCACACACGCTGTAGCTTTTACTTAACTTGATTGAAATATTTATTGTGTACATCCTGTAAATAGTCATGTTGCATTCTACATTTTGATTTGGTGTGCCTTCAGTGCTGTACAGACAATAAAAAATCAAGCTGTAACTCATGAACAGAGAAAATAAAGAATACAACAAAAATATGCATGTGTTACTGTGAGTTGAGTTGAGAATGGACATCTCAGTTTGGCTTTCTTGCCCCCCCCCCCCTCCCCCCATCAGCTTCGGCCGATACTTGTGCAAACATTTTTTTTTTTCTTCCCCTGCTGTTGTAGCCCTGCATTCTGTGCAATGGCTCAAATCTAGTCCTTAATCACACAACAATGGCTGTGGGGGGTTGTGGCAAGGCAGTTCGTTTTTCACAATTGATGCTGCAGAAGCTCCTTGCGGGAGAAGCACAGGCAACATCACAGCAGGGGACATGAAAACATATACATGCATACATGGCACATGCATACAAATGTAACAGATTGATGTTTATTTATTGATTTCTGTGCAATACACTCAAGGTGTGGAGGATGTGTCACATAAATGGTAATACATTTATTGGTGAGTGTGAATTAAGGCGACACAAAAAAAACACGATTTTACAATTTATAGTGTTTTTTTTAATTGTTTCCATGCTACGATATTATCATAATATCCTGTAAATTAGTTTCGTTTTTCCTTCTACTTGTAACAGTGAACCACACACACACGTTTTGTTTTTTTTTGGTCAATCATCAAAAGTGGCCTCACGTTTTAATCTGATCGGCCTCACAGGGGTGATCATGTGATGTAATAGTTCACTACATAAATATACCCAGCTATGTTTCTCTTTAGATACTAACAAGAATAATCAAAGTGATGGGAATATGTAAATACTATTAAAATAGAGTGTTCCCTCATTCATCGTCGGGGTAATGTTCCCCCAAAAATATTTACATTAAGTGAAATTCGTACAGTACATTACGAGAACATCTTATGTATGCATTTTTTGTTGTGTGTGGGGGGGGGGGGGTGTCATTTGTTTTTCATTGATTATACTGAATGTCTTTGTTTTTCCGTTCATGATGTTTTTCATTTAATTATGTTTTAAGGCTGTGAAATTCCTCACCAAATAATAAACTCAGTCTCCCTCCACGCCTCTAATGACTTTAAAGGGTTGCCAAGCTGTGCAGCTTGCTATAAAGCTCACGGATTGCACCCCGATTCTGTTGTTTGCTTGGCAAGCAGTTGGAAGATCAGACCGGTGACCCAGTTTGCTTCACAACATCAAAGTTGCTCAGTCATGTGATGTATTATACTGTATAATATTTTGTAAGAAAAAACAGCCATGAATGCATGGCAGATAACAACTGTCCTCAAAATGAAGTCTGACCTATGAATTTATTTTGATATCTCAGCCTTTTTCGTTGGGTCAACAGAGCAAAGATCACATCAGTTACAATGTAGTTTCCCTGCCTCTCATTTTCCTCAGTTTCTGCATCTATCGTTGAAGCGCTGTTGTTGCACAGCGCTGGACTATTGTATTGGGGCTGGAGGGTTACTTTGAAAAATATATTATGATACAACAACCAATCATCTGTTGCAAACTTTAGTTAACCATATAATCAAAGAATCTATGTAATTAGGCTAATTTAAATTACTTTTTGATTACTCCTTCACCAAATAAGATAATAGAGACAGGCAAAAATAAAATACCATAAATGATATTCCTATGTACCATATTTGACTGCTTTGTTCACGATGCATGTTTAGGAAAGTTTGAGAAAACCAGAGCACCCAGGATTCAAACTCAAATTCTCATCACTAGGGCAGATGTGCTGGTCGCTTATGTTTTCAAAACTTACATGCTAAAAAAGACATTTTAGGGGTTGAAGTAGCCCAGGGCTCGATTTAGCAATCTACTACTCCCTGGAATGGATTTGTCATTCTGTGGAACAATCCCAATTCATACTAAATGTACCTGTTATTATCATCCTCATTTTTCTTTGCAGTACCATTATTAATTACTTAAGACAGTATACCACAGAGGAGCCAACACTGTCGAGTGTCTGCGAAGGTAGCGAATCTTCTGATCTCCTCCAGCGTTTATTTGAGGTTGTCAGAGTTTGCCACAATGTCGGCAGACATCGCCACAAGTTTGCAAGAAAATTTGAAATGTGTTCAGAAACGTGAATGCATTCAAAATGTCCTTGAAACAAGAGCGGTGACTGGCGACCTTGTGGTGAACCCAGGCCAGCATTCGTTCCTCAGTGGGATACAGGCCTTAGCGTTATCTGGTGATTTTAAAGCCTACGAATAATTTCATCAGAGAGAGAAATACAATACGCTACTGGTTTCAGTTAAAAATAGTGTAGAATCTACAAAACTAATAATAATATTAACAAGGGCTTTACACCGGTTGGGGCCACATAATAGATGTTTGACCAGTTGTTGTCTCGAAAAGTGACTTCCTGCCAACAATTAATTTCCATTGTGATGCAAGTACACGATTTACACCAAACACAATAAGGATAAGAAAGGGGCATACTCTTTTTACAGCCATGCTTTATCGTTTCGAATCACAAACGCTAATGAACTCTTACCAGTCATGTCGAAAGCAGGCGAGAGAATAACACCACCGCCAACGAAAGGAGATGCCAAGAATATTCATTGTTGGCGCACGCAGAATCACGACACTTCAGGGAACAGTCACCCCAGGCTGGGCGTCTGCGAGGAAAACGAGGGTGCCACAATTGGTGAACAGTATAGCGAAAATCCAACACTTTACAGACAATGTTTCTGTCTCAGCTCTCCGTGGTACCAAGGTAAATTCTTGTTGAATCGGGTCATCTTCTCTTAGGGCGTTTTCTTTTAGTGGTGGGTGACATCAAATGGGCTCATTAACTCGTCATCTAACCTGTTAACGGTCAACCAAACAGTTTATCATGCCCTATGTTGTAATACTTTCAAATGTTTTCTGCGTGGACCAGAACTCTCCTCCTTTCTTTTTTTTTCTTCTTCTTCTCTTAATTCTTTGTCTTTTATTGATGAGTGAAATGCAAACAGTCTTTTTCTTCTTCTTCCTGTTTTATTTGATTTTGGCATACAAACTATTGGCCGCACATAAGACGCAAACACACATCAAAATGTGATTTCAATTATATGTTCATCCTTCGGCTATCTATTGCTGAAAAATGTTGGCGGCTAAGATAGCAGCCTCGTTTCTGAGCGCCGTGCCCCATGCAATGTAATTTGTGATGACCAGATTATAGAATACATTTATTTAAGGTTTTTTAAACATCATAACTTTTTTCTTCATCACTAAATACTACTGATCTTTCCCTTTGTATCACCCCAATTTGCCAAATTGTCCATTCAATACATGTGACTAACTTGAAAAAAAAATGTGAATGGGAACTGATAATACCTCTCCGTCCCCATCACTACCACCACCAACCAAGGTGCGAATAAATCATGTCTGCCCCAACGCGTGGTGTGTTATCCACATTGTAAAATACTGCTACTAAAGGGTTTTGTCCTCTGACAGCAAAAATTGGACAGCTGTGCTAACTTTCTATTGGTGTGTCAATCCCATTCACATTTTCCATACACAAAGGCGACTTCTTCCAAACCTTACCTTAGTCTATTATTGTGCCCTTTCGATCCAAAAATAGAACTAAATATGAATTTGGATGTTAAACTAAAGAAGTCACCCCCCCCCCCCCCAACACACACACACACACACACCCTTCAAAAGTGTCACTGTTTCAGGTTGACTTCAGTAAACTCAAGTCTACTTTGTTCTGAAGCAAATTTGTGACAATGATTATAAGTAATCAAAGGAGATGTAATAAATCCGGTGGGAGGACTAAAAACAAGCATGGTAACCATTGATATTTTGAGATTAAAATACACGCAGTTGCATTGAAGCATGTGCCATATTTAACTCGCACATAGGACTGAACAACCTCTAGGTCTTTGCTTTTTTTTTTCAAACCCTTGCCCTCACAAAAAAGTAACAGTCACATAGTCATAAAAATCGAGTAATAAAACCCTTTTAAAACCTACGATTAAGCACAGTGTGGCCTACTAGGGCTACAAAGAGCACAGTAAAATGTGTGTTGAAATAACATGTCAGATGTGACATATTCCTTATGACAATAGTCCTCAAGGGTGACTCATGTGATCCTCAAAGGCTGCACATTTAAGCCGTTTCGACGTTGGCCCCTGGCAGAATATGAAACGATAGCAAGAATCTGAACACTGAATCTGTACAGGAACAGAAATGAAACATTTTTTGCACTAGCATCTGCCTTCTTGATTTTCAGGGATGGTTGTTACTATGTGAAGCCCCAACTTGCTTCATGAGAGCACAAGAGGCCATCAAGCACAGACACAGTTGGTCATTCAGATTGCTATTTCAAACAAAAAATGTAATTAAAAAAAAAAAAAAAAAACAGAACGAGAAATATTTCTTTTTTTTTTAATGTGTGCATGTACAGTACTAATCAAACATTTGGTTACAACTTTAATCTCAGGTGGTCTCAAACACATTAACATCTCAACAAATTCAAGATACAAACACTTGAAAATGTACAGGAATGAATGGATTGTTAATCCGGGTCAGAAAACATCATCCACTTCCTCCAGTTAACTGCACATTTTTGTATTTTTTCAAAGCTGTCATCTGGGCATGATACCTACTTTGAAGAACCTAAGTTAGGAAAGATATTATGTGTTAATCAACATGTTTTGTTGACCACATCCTTTTATTAATATTTCATCATTATGTTAATAACTGAAGTATACATCTCCAGTTCCATTCAGTTCAGTGCAATTCAATTTTAAATAATTAAAAAAACACAGAATTGAACGTAAACTCTTTCCCAGTGGAGACTAAATCCCCATATTGATTGATTAATACATAGGTCAATATGGCCAAGCAGGTTAACGTGCAAAAATTGCTTGATACAATAAGATTTGCTGTGATGGTGTCACAAATATCAAAAAATGTGTCCTAAAAGTCAACCCAGGTTTGAACGTGACCCAACAGATGTGTCTCACAGTTCACGTCACACATGTCTAGAACTCCCTGAGTTCCACTCACAGTGTGGGTTTTGGGCTTAGGGGCCTCCCACGGTGGAATCACTTTATTCTGAAATTGCTTAAAAGTTATTACAGCCAGTGCTTAATCTTAAGGATTATGGAGAATCGGATTGCTCTCAGTGAAAACGAAAACAGACTTAAGTGGAGTGGGGAATCAAAATAGGGTTGAACTGTATCACTCCTTTTTTTTTAAATGTTTCCGAAAATTAATAGATATCAGTTGGAAAACCAGCCAGAATTCTTCTTTTATTTTACTCTTTTGAACCTCAAGAAAATCATTCAGACAAAATACTCATATTTGATCATCTTCTGCTCTGGGCTTTATGCATAGCTGATGTTGTACATTTGACAATAAAATAATCATAAGTCATTGTCCAGCCAACTGCCTGTACTGTGTGGAGGCAAAATGTATCCACACCCACACACACACACACAGAAAAAAACTTTAAATATGAGGGAGAGGTATTTTGCCAAAATGTTCCTTTTTTTGTGGGTAGGGGGAGTGGGGATGCAGGAATCTAGGACATTAAATATTTATTCCCACTGTGATTTGATGGTACGAAATAAATAAAAAAGAAACTTCAAGTCAGCTGGTAGGCTCAAACAGCACTGCATGTACTGCGTGACATGTTTGTTTTGGATAGCTTGTTTTACAAGAGAGCCCACTCTGTTTACTTCCTACTCATTTTCAAACCTCCAAGGCATTCATTGTGCATCCAATACAGGGACGATGGCACCTCTTTGGAGACAGAAAAAAAGTCATCTGCGTTGGCATTGCTCACCTGAAACTCAAGGCATGCCTTCAGTGCACATCCAAGCAGGCCTTGGCTTGTTTAGGAACGAAGGCAGAAATGTGACGCCTACGGCCGGCGGTTTTGTGCTCTTATCGCCATTATAGCTCCGTGAAAGAGCGTGCAACCCTCTCACAGAGGCCAGCGTGAGTTTTTTCTATACCACCCACCACATCTCAAAAGTTATACTAATTTGCGCCTGGTGAAAACTTCCCACACATCGACATTTGCACACATTGGCACGCCTTGCTGTGAATCAGCTCATCTCATGAGCATATTGTGTGCTGCTGGTGTTTGGCAATAATTACATATTCATTGCTGCAATGGATCAATAACTGGAAGCCTTCACACTTCTAATCACATGTGAATTTATGCACACGTTGCCTGCAGACCCTCGCAGCATTGCAGACAATAAACAGAAGTAGGGCTGAATCATACTCAAGCCCCATGGAGCAATTTGGCCTCTTTTTTTTCAACAGGGGTTTATTTCATAATGATCATTGACAGGCCACCACTTTTCATGGTCTTGGCAGGATGCTAAAAAGTGGCTGCAAGAACGCAGTCAGAAATTCACCTGTTCCTTCCATTGCTAAAAAGCAGTGTTAAGAAACCTCTCATAAGTCCAGAACTGATCTCTATAAACAGCTGTGGAAAGAGCTAACGCTTGCAGTCCTGAGAAGAAATGTACAGTATTTAATTGAGACAGCGGAGGAGGAGTGGCAACAAGTGCAAGTCCCAGAGATTCTGGTCATTCTCATGCGCCATAACCATGCATGCCACCGTTTTAGGTTAATGCTCCTGAATCAACAACAACAACAAAAATGATTCGGCCCTAAAGAAGCAATGATTCTCGACCTAAATTCACAGTTGGGTACGATTCCATACACTTTGCTCAGAGCAAAGTGAAAAAAAAGGAACACCTGAAGCAAACTTACAGGTTTCTTATTAAAATATTTGTTGGTGTTATTGTATCGTTAGTTCCATATTTGTGTCAACAGGAAATATATCTTTACAAGTTTTGCCATGCCGTGTCCTATAGTGATAGGCAGAAAAATTAAATGCTAATTCATTGGCTGGAAAAAGCTATCGTAAACATGTGTACCCACCAGAGGTGAGAGCAAGTCTCAAGACATCGACCTAGTCTACATGTAGCCGGGTTTCTTGCAAATAGGAGTTATTAATCAGTGTTGTGCCCTGTTTCCCACATACGTTTCTATTTTTCTTTTTTTCCCATTAAAAAATGTAGGTATCATTTAGGTATCTAAAAACTCCTGCTAAAGCATATGCTCAATTCACCCAATATGCGTTTTACGTCATCACTCGCACATATACCTCAAGCAAGCAGCTCTCGCCTTTGTTTACTGCGGATGTACTGCTCACCTGCTCTGCGTCTGGTGCAATAGCACACAGTTCCATGTTGGCCGTGACTGTGGTCGTAGTGGGGAAGTACAAAATATGCTCCTGCTTCCTTTATGTGATGCTAGTTGTTATTGTATGTTGCATTTCTTTTGAAATAAAGTTAAAAAATGAATTCTCAACTGGCGTCCAGTTGCTTGGCATGCTTGTAAACAAATTTGAAGATGCACATGCATTTATGTGGAGAAGCAATTTGTTTATATAAACAATGGAGGGAAAATTCTAATACACCAAGAGGGGATAATTATGGGGGTTTGGATATGTGAAGACAAGGCCGTAACCTTCAAGTATGTGGAAAATTAAATCAATCAAGTCTAGTCATTATGTTCAAGCAAGTCGAAAGTCAAGTAATAATATCTTGCGCAGCACAATACTGTACAATGAAGTGATGATCATGTTTTTTCAATAATCAAACAAAAAAAAATACATGTATCTCAGTAAATTAAACAAACACATACATTAAATGAACGCATAGAGGATAAACATCTCTGAAAATAAACAACTTAAGGGTGTGAAATTGCAAATATCATTTAGAAAATAGCATTTTGTATTACTATTTGCATTGGTTTAGGGCACCTAATGCACCCAACATTGCCACTCAAATGATACACATTGACATGTAGTGCATAAGGTAACCAGACTTTCACATTTAAATGGACTTGGTAAATGGACTTTCACTTATATAGCGCTTTTGTACCTTAAGTACTCAAAGCGCTTTACACTAACTAGTCATTTACCTACTGATGACGCAGCATCAGGAGCAACTGGGGGTTCAGTGTCTTGCTCAAGGACACTTAGACATGGTCTTGATGGTCGGGGGATCGAACCCACGGCCTTTCGGCTGGGAGACGACCACTCTACCACTAAGCCATGCCGCCCCAAGTTATTTATTTGTTATGCATAGCATTAAATGCATAGCATTAAAGCCTGGGATGTGACAAGTTAGCTGAAAATTAAATAGGCAGTTCATTCTCACCAGCAACTATTTACATAACAAGCTTAACATGAACAAATAGTGAGCCTGTTTTATGCACGTTATCTCTCTCTTTTGCGTCTATCATAAAACTCACTCGAAACAGGTGCCGTTCACCAGTCTCCCTGAGTTCCTGACTGACATTATATTGCACAACCAATAGCAGCAACAGGGGATTCCCAAAAACTGGAATTGTGTGCGGCGCTGGGATCCCTTCCTGCCCACGTGGCCATACATACCGACCACTTGCCCTCCCTTCTCCGACCATTCTAAAGCCCCCCCCCCCCCCCCCCCCCCCACACACACACACACACACACACACACACACCCACACACACACGCACTTTACCTCTCTCTTGCTCAGTTTCTTTCTCTCCTGTGTCAGCAGGATTAGCGGCTCTAGAAAATGGATGAAGGATGTTCCTCATAAGATGCTTGAATTTGAAAGTGCTATGAATTGCTAATTTCATCTTTATTTTGTTTTGACAGCTTCTATCCTTACGCATGTTAGGTTTTTAAGGGCACTATTATTTTGTCCATGATATTTACTTTTTTGTCTTAATTTTTTCCCCCAGTCTAATCCTCAGTAATTTCAGTGATTTGTGTGTTTTTATTCCTTTAAATTAAGCGTGCCAACAATTTTGGCCATGTGTGTATCTTGATTTTTCTGTTCAGTGTTATTAGATTTTAAATACTCATTCTATTGTATGTGCATGAAGCATGTGCCGTTTTCCTCTACTCCCCTTCAAGCTATATTTAGCCACTACTTGAAAAATGAGCCAGAGCCTCCTCAAACTTTATTGGAAACTTATTATGAGTCATGCATCACCCTCAGAAAGTTAGAAGAGGAGACTAAATCTCTACAGATTGAATCTCTTTGAAACGTTGGAGCTTATGGAGAGGAGCCGGTCCCCAAACCCTCCTGGAGGGATCACTGATACGATTGCACAACATCTAAGGTTTATTTGCTGAAAGATTTTTCCTCACTCTAAGACGTTTGAATCACTCAGGCATTTAAACGATGTCCTGGTAGACGGTTGCTGTCAATCACAAGAAGCTCACATGCTGAAGAAGCCATGGAGGGCTGGGGGTTTGGGGGTGGGGATAGGGGGGTCTGAAATCAGTCTCACTGCAGCTAAAATCTCAGGAATGTGAATTTGACGTGAGCATCTAATGTCAGTCATGCGCAGGTGAACACATTCATGACACTCTTGGTCAATTTTTTATCATTTTGGTATTCATGAACATCATGTTTTCTGTCCAAAAAAAGTGGATTGTATTTTTTTGTAGAGGAGGACCTCACTGGTGGATACTAAACACCGACCACAGTATGGAAATATAAACCTTTGGATTCGGGAGAAGTACTGTACTGGTATTGGTTGCTTTCCTCTACTTTATAATTGATATTAGGGAGAGCTGACAGCTGCAAGATAATTCACAATTTCAAGCCTCACGGTCCGGTGCCAAAGTCTGAAATATATTCATTTTTTAATGTATACGTCAATTTGAGGGTTTTTACAACAGTTTGAACAGCGTTGGCTTATGCTAAACAGCTATGATCTGCAAAGTGGCTCCATAAGAAAAACACACCTCAGGTGTCCCTGCAGATTCTTAATAAATTAAGGATTCGACTCATCTATAAAAAAAAAAAAATGATACTAGATATTCAAGGTAGTTGAGCCAAAGTGTAATATACTGTAATGTCCTACTTACCTCATGATAATTGAGAACTTATTTAAGGACAAGTGTGTTGGCAGCACGGAGATGGGTGACGGGGAGATCATACGGTTTTTACCGCAACAACGCAAACAACGGCAACAACACCAACACCACCAACAACGCAAAGAACCCAAGAAAAACGCCACACCACGCCGCCAAACGATTCAAGGGCTCAATGCTATGCATAACAAATAAATAACTGGAAACATCTCAAGCATAAGATCTGGATTCGAGCGCATCATTTGCACATCATTTACTCACCATTTCATTGCTGCGCATAAAAAACATCTCCCATCCCGCACCCACCTGAGCGGCTAAAATTGGTCACTGGATTAGTCACAATAACACTGTGAGAAGTGTGAGGTCAACAAATTTAACAGTTTCGCCTCGCTGTCTCTGTACAACAATTTCAACCAAGCATCAAGGGGCACTCAAAAATGGCCTGTATCATGGAAATTCAACTTTTTGGAGCTTTTTTTTCCCTGATGATGGGTAAAATAAGTGGAACGTATTTAGCCTCCCAGGCGTGTAAACAAAATCAGTACCAGAAAAAGAATGGATCTTAACAAAGGGGGTACCATTTTCTAAATAAGAAAAAAATGAGTCACAAAACACCTGGACAGGAAACAATTGGCAGAGGGAGCTGATTGGTTAACACGAGGAGGTGGGTTAAGACATACAGGTGGACAAAACCACACTGACAATGACACATGAAACAAAGCACCATAACGCGAAAAGACCTCACAGCTCACAGCAGAAAAAAACAGAAATACCCTAATACCAACCCACAACAAATAACAGAACATGACAAATATACTGCCTGATTGCGCCTCTACAACGCCTCCGTACCAACAGTGCAATAGTTAAAACGTGCCCGTCTCATTGAGGAGATGTTCTCGTCTTTTAATGTAATTTTCATTCCAGAGGTGGGGTGGAGAGATATTGCACCGAGTTGGCCGAGTAAACAGCATTTTTTTATTATTAATTACAAAGTTTTTACTGTAGAAAATGTCCAAGTACACTGCCAGACAATCGATGTTATAATGAGTGGAACATGTTGTCATTAGTAGTGGTATGGATGTCGGTAAAATGCCTGTTTTTGGCTCCTTCATTCACCTAAATAATAACAAAAATTAGTAAACAACTAAGAAAGGAATTAAATTTCTAACGTGCCAAATGTCATTTACATGCATTAAGTTAGAATACTATGGAAATGAACAATGGAAAGTTTAAAATATCATGCAATATGTAGGCCCTATATTGACCCTATGTATGGTCAAGGTGCATGAAGGAGAGAGGGTAAAAATGCTCCCAAAAAAATCACAGCATTTAATTTGAAATCCTGCATGTCATTATGTTTCTTCCCAATTAAAGTTTCTTAAATTGAGGCTAATTGCCTTTGTCTAACACAACACATCACTTTGAGACCATCCGTTTTATTTCTGTGCTTCTCAATTGACATCATCTGCTGCATAATGTCACGCACTTCTCCAAGATGTGAAACTTCAAGAAACTTCTTAAAGAGGTTATTCAACCTGTTGATCATCAGCAGTGGGCAAATATAATGTGTGAATTGTGTGGCTGCGAAGATGCCTGCAGTTTTGATTCTCATGTGAATCACACAATCCACGGTGTGGTGTGAAGCCACGAGTTATTTCACCCTCAGGTGGCAAAGGCAGGAATGTGGCCAACCAGAGTTCATGAACAGCATGTTAAAAACACAGCTTTTATATTACAATGCACCAATAGTATACGGATGAAGCCAGAGAAACACCAAGAAAACCCACTCATTCTGTCATGGAAATATGTGAGTCATACGGAGGCATTTTATTCAGATACACCCCCCAACCCTTTCTACCAACTGAATCTTATTCATACCCCTAATGTACTTGGTTGTTCGTCTCTCTGCCCTCCGATTGGTTGGCAACCAGTTCAGGGTGTCCCCTGCCTACTGCTCAAAGACAGCTTGGATAATCAAGAGCAAGCCTGAGACCCTCATGAGGATAAGCGTCTGTAGAAAATGGATGGATGTAGTGTGCCTCCAACTCCAGGTTGAGTTTGTTTGACTCATTTGTTTACAGGTTTGGGTTAACCTTAAAGTTCAGTAGTGAATTTTCAAAAATAAACCTGTTCATTGAGACTGTGCTTTATTATTGAATGTGCCCCATATTCTAAAAAATATGGTACTTTCATGCATTCGACTGAGTTAAAAATGGTTCATGAAGCTTAAGACCTGCGGGTGGGCATGGACGGATGGACGGACAGTCAGAAATAGATAAAGTCAGTCTTAATTAAATTGTTGGTAGATAGATAGACAGACAGACAGAAAGACAGACCACTTCCCTTAGTGGTAGACTGATTTACATTTTGCTAACTATATATATAGCAGCTGATCAAAGTTATCACCAGTATGTGTACTGCAACTAATGACAAATGTATTCAATTCATATCTAAAAAGCAAAAAGCCAGAGCCCTCATGATGAGGGATAAGTTTTGACTTTGTTCTGCCCGCTGCATGTCAACAGCGGGCACCTCTGGAGCCATCCCTGGGGGTGTGGCTCGTTGGCAAGCACCCGGTGGCCGGCTTGTATCAATGGGTTCCTGATTTGAACCTAACCAATGTTCTGTTATTGTACTTCTGTGCTTGCTGCAGATTGTTTATAATGAACACCATGTTCAAACATAAGGGTGTCCATATGCACACTTGGCATGGGACGCCCTAGGCACCAATTCGATATCGACACTCGGGTGAAGAGAGGAGAAGAACCGCCAAATGATCACCACCTGATGATCTGTTAGCTTCAATGGTGGGGGCAGATGCCGGTCCATTCTAGCAGATCCAAACAAATTGTGAGGGTCTGCTGAGAATGTCTGGCAGAGCCCCCTGTCAGCATAAGTTTCAACTTCCATCCTTCCATCCATCCATCCATCCATCCATCCATCCATCCATCCATCCATCCATCCATCCATCCATCCATCCATTTTCTATAGCCGTTTGTCCTCACTGGGGCCACTTGGTGCCTAACCCAGCCATCTTCGGGCAGTAAGCAGGGGACACCCTGAACTGGCCAGCCAATTGCAGGGTACACATGGCTGAAAAGGGATGCTCCCAATCACACATAAGAACAATTTAGAATGTCCGATAAACCTACCATTCATCGTTTGGGAATGTGGGAGGAGAGAACCCAAACAGGCATGGGGAGAACATGCAAACTTCGCACAGGAAGGCCACAGCTAGCTGAAATTGAACTCAGAACCTCTGAACTGCGAGGCAGACATGCTAACCAGTCTGCCACTGCGCCGCCCGTTTCAACTTCAATCTCTGGCAAAGTTTCCCAGGCGATGAGGATTTTGAGTTCGGGTAGACCATGTTTCTCACCTCCATCATCGTGGTTGCTGATCAGAGTGGTAGTGGATGGTTGTGGACACCCGTTATAAGAGATGTCGTCAAGCTGAAGAAGGAGTCCCATCGGGCTGTCGGACAGGAGGCAGCCGGCAGGCTCCGGCTGGTCAAACGAAATGCAGCTTTGGTGGTCTCCCAGGCCACGGGAGGCCATACATCACACAATATTCAATCCTTATGAAAGGGATGATGCAAGGGCTCTTGCGCACATGCTTTTAAATGGGATGCCAGTCTTACTAACCCGAAAGGCTTATTTCTTACACTTATTTTTCCTTCAGAGGATAGGACGATGCAGTGTCGAAAAACTACTTTCATGTGGCCAACAGCGTTAGTTTGAACTGTAATGAATCATCTTTTGAGCTTAAGCGTTAATGAAGGAAGACTCTGGGCAGGACGACAAGGCGGACAAGATGAAAGAAAAAGTGCATGAAAAAGAGCTCATTATTGCCGCTACACTGTACAGCTAGCAACAATTACAGCTGCATTTTGGTTATCTTGGCCTTGTGCTGTTGTGTTGCTGTCATGAGTTATTCTAGTAATGGTCATCACCGTCTCCGAGACGCACACGGAAAGTTCGCGACTCCTTTTTCCTGGGCCGACCCGGAAGGACCAGCGAGCCAGTGGCTAAGTAGCACTTGTTTGGACACCCCCTTCCAATGTGCATAGACTCCCTTCAGACATGTTCATGCGTTGTGCCATATTGATATGACGCGCTGGAGTGTGATGCAGATAGTTTGTGGGTTTACTAACTGGGGGTGTGCAGCACGGTGGCAAAAGATTCTTGGGAGTTGGAGGGGTTCTTATCAAGCTGATGCAAATTGAGGATTTTTTACTATGCTGTAGAATAACACTGTTACGTCACTGCGTCCGCGCGGTCTATTTCATCCTTCACGGAAAAAGAGAGGAGAGGGAAAGGGACTGGCTCAAAACGTGTTGTTTGATGTTCAAGTATGCGCTCTGAAGAAGCATCCTACAGAAAAAAAAAAGTATTTTCAACAGAAATGGTCTATATTTTGGGCGCGTCAGAAGGTTCTGAGCGCAGGGTTGTATTTCACATTGAAAGCCAAACATGAATTTGTTTTCTAAACCTGAGCTGCTCTGTGGTTCACTGTGTATAATCCATTTTAAAACGTCATCACACTGTGTACCTTTGGGCTGTTGGAGATGCGAGGCGGGTTGCCTTGTTTCTCCTTTAAGTGTAGTCAAGACTTCTCAGGAAGAGCAACTCAAGCTCACTGTCCGGTCCTATAACTCAACAAGCAAAGAACAAAATGTGAGGAATATCTTGAATATTTTAAGATGGGGGGGGCTTCATGCTTGAGCCCTTGCTGGAGGTTGTGCATTAAAGAATGATGTTCGCCCCTGAGGTCTGAATTATAAATGTAAGCCACCAAGACAATAGAAAACTGTTGGGCAAATTATTTGATTAACTTGGATGCCCCCTGAACAAGATTAGTGTCTGCTCAAAAGCATAAACCAAATGTATTAAAGCAAATCATTAAAGTGAAAAAATGCACTATTTATTCAAGGTGTCTTAAAAAAAGAGACGGTGCAATCAACAGATTACTTGTTGTGGATTTTGTAATAATTGTGGTTGCTGTTTTAGACTGTGGATTAGGGTTTTCCGAGCGAAGAGCGTTGAACCGAAAGGCGAAGCTCTGAATTTACTGCTAGTTCTCAAGCTCTTGAACACAACCAAATGAACAAGCATGGGCAAATGTTTTCTTCCCTGGTGGCTCGGCATTCACTTTTAAAAAAATAGGGTGAGGAAGATAAGTCATCTAACAACGGAAAATAGAGATGTTCTTCCTTAAACCCAGAAGGAGCCTCTTATGATGGCTTTAGCATCTCCAGTGAATGCCTCTGGTCCTATTCTTTGCAAAGTGTGATGGAAATGCAATACCAGAAGTAGCTTTGAGGTAGAGTTACCACATGCTAGAATGATTCTATCTGACAGCTGTGAAAGATGTGACTCCGCATCACAAATTTTAAAATTAGTAATGGCTTTAAAATAATTTTATTACTGTTAATATTGATGATTTCATTACTTTTAATATTATACCATAAAAATAGCAAAATAGTCAAGTCTTTATTTTAACATGGAATTGTTTTTTATCCAATTCACATGGTCTTGGTGCACAAGTGTTTAATAACATTCTGCCATACAATTCTCATGTAAAAATAACTGGTGGATGGCTGGTGGATGCTCTTTTTCTCATGTCATGTTCTTCTCTTAATATCCATCGAGGCGAGTGCTCCTTTTAGTGTCAGTCCTTTGATGCTCGATAAACTGAGCCCTTTCGATGTACTGTATGCCAATGACTCGCATAACAATTTACATTGCGGAGGCTCAAACGCTAATGTTTCATGTGGTTTCGAATAAATAACTTTTCTAAAACATTCATTTTGTAGCGCTTATCAAAATTATCGGTTACAACATTTTATCCAGTCATTCATTTTCTCCAACTTAAACCGCTCAAGGTCTTTCCAAGCTAAGTGTGAGAGAAAATACACCGACACCCGTGTTGCGCGTGTCAGAAAATCCGACTGATGCTTATTGATTCATAACGATCTCCAGCTCCCAATCGCCCCCCATTTTTACCACTTCAGGGGACAAAAGTTGCAGGTGAAAGCAAGGGCTAATGTTCCGTATATGTTGGAGGGGGTGTTGAGCATGTATGGTGCGTATTGCATTATGAGTAATGATGCATCGAAATTTGAAAGGAAAATTGTCGTTGTAACCTTGGCCCGCATCTTTGCCAAGCAACAATGTGTGTGTTCAGAGAAAACTGTGGCCGATATCATGCGGGCAGTGTCCAATGACACAATAATCCTTTTGTTGCTTTCTTTCTGGCACGTGGAACAAACAAGGCCACCTGAATGCCTTGAAGGCTTAATTCAAATCTAAATGCGTTATAAGGGCTCACTCCCTGTTCGGCTTCTTGTATTTTTAACAAGTTTAATTTTACATTGTTGTTTCCTGCAGACTGATAATTTGTTTAGCAGTTGCTCTTGTACCATTATGTACCTGTTGCCTCCGAGGCAATGTTTTTTCTACATGTTCTGGTTTTGATCACAGAAATACTAAAGCATGAAATGTTATATGCAAGTTGTCATGATCATTTCGCTTAATGTTTAGGTTTGGAAGCCTGTTTGGCTTACACTCAATTTATTCCAAAGTTACCCAAAATTTACAAACCAAAATGGACAATTTATGTGAAAATGCAGGGCTTAAAAAAAAAAAAAAAATCATTTTCACTCATGTATAATGCTTAAAACTTGTAAGTCTCACTTCTTGGGAAGAGGAACGATGCCATTGCAAGGCAATACAGAATGAAACACGGCAACATTTTTAGATACCTAAAAATATACTTACAAGTGAATTTTAATCATTTCAAAGGCACCAAAGGAGTAGAATATCAGAGGTTTGTATACCCTTATATCCTCAAACTGGGCTGCAGGCATCAGCACGTTTTCAAAAGGGACAGCAAAGACAGCAGCGGCTTCCAAACAGTCCTCTTGCTCCTGACGTGATTCTCAGCATAAGCCCTGGTTTGGCAAAGAAAAAGTGATGGCAGACAGCAAATGGAACTTTTTTTTAATACATCCTAGCCAGTCAAAGGGAATTCAGCTATTTGCTTGCGTAGAATCATCGTTTTCCTTGTGACGCTCCATCGGGTCACTGTTAGCATCAAATGCATTGGGATAATGTGGACCTAGTTTCATAACACTGATTGAAATCCTGTACAAATATGCATCCAGAAGTGACAAGTGCTAACCTTTTACACAAATGACCTCAGAAACCTCGATCGCTTTGCTCCAAAATTTACTATCATCATCATCATCATCATCATCATATTTACTTTTTTCTCCACATAGTAAATCTTTACTTACTGAGCAGAACCCTTCGATGAACTAATAAGGTTTACATCTCCTGCAATGAACAACCAACATCTGGCCTCATACTGTGCATAAACAAAATGTGTATAAACAATGTATTCTATCCCAGATGGTGACCAGTATCACTTCCTTGGAATGTTCTCCCCCTCTTTTCCTCTTCTTCTTGCCAGCATTATTTTACTGCTTCAGTGAGCACAACCAAATGCATCCATTTAAATTTTTTCAGGTGTGATTGTTGAGGCAGTTTGCCAATCCTCACACGGGTTAGCAATCTAACAACCTAAATTACTTTGAATCTTGGAGTGGTTTGCTGGTGCCTATCCCAGCTGTCTTTGAGCAGTAGACACCCTGAAACTGGTTGCCTGCCAATTGCAGGGCACGCAGAGACGAACAACCATTCAGCCACCCAATCACAGCTAAGGACAATTTAATATGTCCGATTCACCTGCCGTGCATGTTTTTGGAGTGCGGGAGGAAGCGGGAGTGCCCAGAGAGAACATGCAAAATCTAGTCAGGAAGGCCGCAGCCAGGTGGATTTGATCTCAGGTCCTTTGAACATTACGGCGGAGGAGCGATTCACTGCCCCACCGAGCGGCCGTCAAAGAAAGGCAATTTTACTCTATTGCTGTTTTTATTTCACTGTGCTAACCAGAACTCGAGTACTCCATTAACTGACACATCGATTGACAAAGTCATCTTTGTCTGAAAATAAGAACGGTTGCCAAAATTTGATTGACTTCAAACAATCAGGCTTCTGTTCTAAATGTTATTGCTTACACCTTCAGATACCCTTTTTGTAGAGATTGTGAATCTGATGATTGCTTTCATTACAGCACACAGGCTGTTACATTTAGTGAAAGCATGTTAAGCGAACAGCAACATTACTCAGAGTTGTTAAAGAAAAGGAAAGTTTTCTTTTGATGATCATGAAGAAGTGCTCTAGTTCATTATTATTGTTTCTGTTGGTCCAGGGCCACATTCTCTACCTTGTCACAGAGCAGCTGCTCCCTCAACATTTTGAGCAATTGCGATTGTCACTACAGCATAAGCCACAGCATGTTTAGCTGACGATGCAGCCAAAAGCACCTTTTGTGTGATTCATAAATAATGAAGGCACAGCTGAAAGTGGCAGGAGGACCTCACATTTCATGTAAACAATTTTTGGCTAAACTGAAGCGATTCTTCGGCAATACAAAATTGTATACGGTGGCTGTAGCAATTATGATGAACCCGTTTAGATGATGACACTTTTTTTTTGCAAAATAACTAACATCAAGCTGTAGCTTTGGGCTCATTGTTGGCTTTAGAAATTCAACAAGGATTGTGTCAAGTCTGTCACGTGAGAAGCAGGACAGATCCCAAAAGAAGATATGACACAAGATTGAAGAAGCAGAAAATCTTTTCAAGCAGAAATTCAACTTCACCCCAACACACATGGCATATTGGACTTGGAAACTGAACTTGTAGACAGAGACTCATAAAACTTGACTCCGAAAGAATTAGAAGACAGGTTTGATGTTGGGAACAAAGTCTTATTGGAGCAAGTACAGCTCGGCCCATGCTCAATACCTCTATGACAAACTAAACTCCTCAAGTGACAAATACATGTCCATACCATCTGCATAGTGAGGGTACATCATGACAAATCCGATATGAAAAGACCATAAATAGCAATTAAAAAAAACACAACATTATTTAAATCTGTGTTGGCCAGCAAAGAGTTACTTTCTTCAAGTAAATAGATCATTAATTTGACGCTTTGTGAGCAACCTTACTTTTCCATTTTCTGTGCCCTAAATGTCAAAGACATGCAAGAAAAACTCCTGTATTTTGTTTACAATAAAAAGGAAATCACATAGAATGTGTTTCAACCAAACACACACTGAACTTCAGGAAATAGGATTACCTGAAAAACCTATTCCAAATGTTCAGCATTATTCTGTGTAGACTCGCACGGCTGTCAACAAACAACATAACAGACGAAAAGAAATGCGACCCCGTATGCATTTAAGGCTCCAAGCAAAGGGAAGTGCAGCACTTCACATTGTGATGATTTGAGGAGCCAGCGGAGTAAACAGTGGCGCTCTAAAATTTACCATGGCCTAGATAGCTCAGGTAGCCTTGTCACAATCCAATGGGACCAGAGGGAGATAAAGTCAGCTTGAGGTAACTGTTTGTGTCCCGAGGATAAACACTGATGCACATGATGGTGACTGCAGTTGGGATGAGGCGGCGTGCGGTCTCACCATCAACGTATCCCCTTAAGTAGCGGTCATTTCTGATGACTCAAGACGAATGCAGCTCTGCCCTACTTCAACTTTATTAAGATGCATTGGTTTTAGGTCAAAATTGCATTCAAATAAATATATTTAGATCATTTATGAAAAAAAACTGACCATTTGCATTGGCCACAGTTATTTAAGTTATCAATTTACCTTAGCCCTGTTGAGGCCATCCGTGCCAGACATCACAAAAAATGTCTGCAGGGCTTTTTAGATATAGATATAGAGATTTTTTTTTTTTTATACTAGACTGGTAAGTGTCCTTGAAACACTTTATAATTGCCATGGGAACCCAAGTTCACTCATGCCATTAAATGACGTGACGTTCCTATAAGACTTCTAACAATGCAGGAGTTACAACTATGTATTCTGGAGGATGACCAGCAGCGACCATAGTCTGTGGATCTTGTTGCTGAAACAAGAGAGTGGGGCTGTCCAAATGCGACATATGAGCTAACGACCTTTTGACCTCAGTAACACTGTCGAGGAGGGTACAGAGAGGTCAAACTTAAACAGCTTAGAAAATGTGCTTCTCATCAGCCGCTGTGGCTTTTGAAACCTTCTTTACATGTTTTTAGTGTGTGGTTCTCTTCTCCATTTAATCCTGTAGGGCTCTCTAGATTGTGAGTGTTGGAAAAACACTGATAAATAATCCCATGACCCACTTTTTGTTATTCCAGGAAAGCCCTCACTGGGAAAAAAATCTTACTGACTTAATGACAAGCATTGTTTTTCCATATTGATCATAGTGAAAATAGAATACACCCTGCATCTCGGTGCCTTATTTAGAGAGTTGTATTTGTATTATTGTGTATTTAAATTGGTGAATCCAACTTTGATGAGATCCTTTGCTATTGATTCAACGGCAGCAAAAACATTTACATTGCATACTTCTCATTCAAGTTTATGTCTATATCCTTTTATGGCCAGACTCAGAAATTCTCATTGAAGGAGAAAAAATAAATAAATGAATAAAACAAACAATCTTGAATTTCCTGGTTATTATTGCTGCTTCCTTTTATTTACTGTTTTGTTTTTTTTTTTGGTTATAATTTCCCGATTACATCCTGTGTTGTTGTTCTTCTTCACCTCGGATGAGGTATAGGGCAGATATAGTTGCTGTTGTTTCTATCTTTGTTTCCATACTCATTTGGATTTTAATGCAATTGGGTGGTTGGCCCAATGTGCCGAGGTCTGGTCCCCATAGAATGAAGCCCTAAGAGACCTGAGGTGGACCTGGAAGCTGACAGCACCTGGTATTCCCAGGTGGTCTCCCATCCAAGTACAAAGGCCTGACCTTGCTTAGTTTCAGAGACATACTCTTTGCGTGGCCGTAAGCTACCGATTATGTCCATCAGTGCACAATAAACCATGATATAACAAAAACACAATTCCAACCTTTGCAAAATTTGCCTCTTGCTGGGAGCCCTGATTAAAATTGAAGAACCCCCCCCCCCCCCCCCCAATAAAGAAGTGCTCTTTTAATAAATGTCTAAAATGTAAAACAATCTAAAGTCAGTGTGCCAAATAGATACCATGGCAAACAAAGGGACATGAAAGCAATGTACCTGTCACATAGTGTTCAAAATTTGCCCAAGTTCTATGTATTTAATAGATAATGCAGCATGTGAAAGACACATTCCCAGGAACCTTTGCAGGTTGAAGCCAACAGTTTTGTTTCCGCACTTTAGCTAAACATTTCCATCATCAGTTACTGTGTTTACTAGCAAAGGAGAAGCGTTTAAACAACTTACTTGGCATGTGAGAATGTGACAAAGCAACCTGCATCAAAGCTGCACCTGGGTTTAATTTTCCCTACAATGCAGGTAAAAGGACACCATGCGGCAGGTGTGAGGTGAACTTTTTCACTCAAGCTGTCGGATCATAAAACACCATCCATCAATCACAGTTTCGATGAGCAGCAAATGTGATGGGTCTGAGTGGAAACAGATGCCACTATCTTATGAAGAGAAGTGGGTGCTGTGACCAATTGCCATTTTATGGACACCATAAAGTTGTGGGGTTCCAAAATATTATCATTTATTTATTTTTGTTTTTTGACAGTTTGATATGCCAAAGAAGAAAGGTGATGGCCAAATTGGTAATCCTAGCCCACGCTACTGGCTTTTGGCTCTTAAACCAGTAAATATGAAAACTACCAAAAAAAAAAAAATTGCTACAAAGGTTTTTTTAAGGCGTGAAAAATTTCCAGTTGTTCACTTGTCAACATTGTTGTCGATAGCCGCATGTGCACGCTGCAAAATTTGTTGATACCACTTAAAGCAGCAGTCTTCACCTTTTACAGCTTTAGTATTTGAGATGTACACATTTTTGGATTATGGTGTTTCAAATCTTGCATGATAAATTGTGAGTTGAAAATAAAAGGAAATGTGAACATTTAATTTGCATGTCAATTTACAGTCAGCACCCCTAATTTTTTCTTCCAGCACTACTCAATATTCAGTTTTGAGCTACTTGTTTCGAGGGAAAAAAAAATCTTAGTCCGTAACCCATCATATTTCATAATGGCTCTTATTCGATGCAGCTGTAACAAATAAATTGTCAAGCGAGTGTATGATGTGTCGTTTTTTTCCCCACATTGTCATTCAGCAATGCAGAGATTTCCTTTTACCTCACTTTACTGCCAGTCACTGGCTTTATTAGAGCCGCAAAGATAAGAGGCATGCCAAGCAATACTCGAGTGATCAGTCAAAGCTTCCCATCTACCCCAGTGTGGTATTTCCTGTGCATACTGTGCTGCCATTCATACTGCAATCTCTTGGATAACAGACATCGTCTGTAGTCTAGCCCATGACCTCTCTTCAGAGTTCTTTCAAACCACTTCACATCAAACAATGTGATGCAGCCACAGATATATATGTATAAAACGGATCTCCAGTTGAGGCCAGAGGTTGCGCTTGCATCATTGCTTCGCTCTTGACAATCTGTCCTTCCAAATCAAAGCCTTTGCAAAAAGGAGAACAATTTGCACGAAGAAAGCCAAAAGTGAGAGAGAGCTGTGATCCAAGTGAAGTAATGATGACTCTTACCATTACCAGTCTGCCACTTTTTGTGACCCAGATAGAAACTGGCATAAGAAGGGTGGAATTGGTCACATTTGCTCCGTAGTGAAAGAACCATGTGTGTGTCAAAGAACCATGTGCAAATGTAGCTTCTCCTTTGCAAATGACATGTGACCTGCTTCACAAATGGAGCAAAAGAGATTTTACTTTGACATGTCCGCTGTATTTATAATCAGATGTTTCTCAATGAGAAGAAAAAAAATACACGAGTGTGTGTTTTCAAGTCACAGTACCAAAGTCATGAGCAGCAACTGATGTTTTGGTCTTTGGGAGCTTCATCAGCTTCGAGACAGATTGAGACTATGACAAATTGCCACTAGAAGTGAGCCCGTGCACATGCTCGCCAACGTGCAGAAGTCCACTGGAGGGGACGGGCCAAGGGCGTCCTCTAGTTTCGGAGGCTTCCTCGCCTGACAAATTTGCCTCCCTCTGCGTAACCTGCATAAATCCCCTTCTTCGGGCTCGTCGTCGCCATGAATATCAATGCCTCGGGAATTGGGATGCATTGGTTGGGCTGGGAATGTTAGATACATACATACATTCGGACATTATAAGCCGGGGAGCTTACATTTAATTAATAATGCAAAAATCACTTGACAGTCAAGCCAAGGTTAATAGAAATGGGCCTCATTTGTATGATATTAAACTACTGAAGTAAAGTTAAAATTAAAACTAAGGTAGTAGGAAGGAGTAGGAGAAAGTGGACGTGTCTTTTATGAAGAGCAATCAATGTATAGGACGACGATCCGTTTGGAAGAGACTAAATATGTATTTGTTAAGCTTCAGACAGAAGAAGCTAAAGCAATACATATGACAAATGCATTTGTTTTGAAATAGACAGGCCCTAATCTACACTGGTAGCCTTTTGTGTGTGCTTTGTACATGTCAGGCACACAACCATCACACATGAGACGTGTGAGAGCTTATCCATCAATATTATAGTGCCCCTAAAGTAGCTAATCCAGGTTGACCATAGTAACATTTAAGACGATTTTAACCTTTTACAAAACAGTCCAGCATCATCATGTTTGTAGTTTTTTTTTTAACTTTCTACCACACATTTCCATCTGACTAGAAATGTAAATCCTGTTTTAAAAGGTTGTATTAATCATTGGGATGAAGAATGTCAACATAAAATGTCAACCTGCAAGGAGAAAAAAAACAAAATTATTTCTGAAAGCGGTGCCTCTACTTACAAAATGTCTTAGTTACGGAAAACATTTTGTAGATTTTTCACAAATAGAGGCACTTTTTTTTATAAATACATAGGCTAATCCATTCTAAGCCTCCCAAAAACCGCTCCTAAAACCTTTACCATAATATTGTTTGTAGCAGTTGCTAATATGAATGCAGTTCATTTGATTGCCTTGAGATGGCGCTGGTGTAGTGGTGCAACTTTGTGTAGGTCATTTGTTCATTTTTAATTTACATTTGCAGTGATCAAGGCATCATTTACAAGTCCACAGGAGCAAACATACTTATTTTTGGATCATTTTGAACATCTAGGTTTACTTAAGTTTAGATCAAGGTCACGCAAAATACTTTCTGTGTTGTTCACCCTCCTCACTAGCGCGCTAAAGTCACTGACGCCAGACACGACAGCATGCTAGTCAACAAGCGATTCAGGAATAAGTGTTAAGCGTTTGTTTCCAGCAGCCCAAATTGGTATGCATGTGTTTTTATGCGAATAATGAACAATGTTAGGCATAGCCAATGTCAATTTCCTGTTTGTTAGTTTTACAGGGTGAATAGTTGGTGGAAAGTGTGGATGAAGCGTGTAAAGCGCAAAACCACAGTAATCATCAGTGCAAAGAACTCGTGTTTCTTGTTTGTGGATAAGCAGGAATTTTATTGAGTGATAACAATGCAACAATTACTGGGACAAATACATATCAAGATTATCAATTCCAAAAATTGTATTCTCGATTTGCATTCGTAACAAGAGAAATTGTTTCTGCATTACGCTGTTTTTTTCCTTCTAAGAAGAAATGTGGTTAACTAAAGGTACCACTGGTACTAAACACTACATAACACTACATAACCCTACATAAACTACATAACGCTAGCATCGAATGATGCAGAAAATTAAGAAAAAGACAGGAGTGTAAATTCCCACATGATTTTTTTATTTATTCCCCCATTCCTCAATATCTTCTTATATCTACCTATTTGTAGTGTTTTTGTTTGCTATTGGAAAACAACAACAACAACAACAAAAACCTCAACAACCTTGTATTCTTGTATCAGTTATAGTGCTTGTTCAATGTTAGCATTGCGAGCAGGGCAACATATTAGGTTGCGTGTCCAATGCTGCCGTTTCAAAAATAATTGCATGGACACAGTGCCTTGAGTAAATTTGGACCTGTGCCTTTTTTTTTTTCCCAAGCCTGCTCGTATGTCACTTTTCAGGACATCACATTTGGTGCATTTTAGTTAGAAGCCTTTCTCTTTGGCACAAATTGTTCTCTGTTATTGCTAAGAGCAGATGAAGCTGATGCTTCCTGATGCGAAGCCGAAGGCAAGTAAACTTATGCTGCACAGAGATGCAGTGTGAAATAAACCTGGATGAAATGCAGCTATAGTAGCAAGTCAAAGCTTCTGTGATACATCTCTACCGACCATATGCCTTGTCAACACAGTCGATACCGTGCTACCAAAAACGGGTTTTGAAGAGCTTTTCAGAAGGATGACTCTGAGATAATGTTCATGTCGCACACGGAAAATGAGCAGGAAAATGCTCAGCCAGGTTCTTGACTTTATTGACTTTCTCGTGGAGAAGGGCAAGCGGGGAGAGCCTTCTTGTCCGTCCGGAACATTCGCCACCAGGCATGCCATGGATCCATGGAACAAGTGGTTGGTGGTTTGTTGGTCTTGATCAGACCTTGATCTCGCTTGGCCTGATCTTGATGACGACACCAGCGGTGTCAAACTCTCTAGTCAAAACACATGTAATTTATTTTCATATATATTTTTTTACAAAATGTAATTTATCCTTTGTATATCTATGTTAATATATTTATCTGTACAGTAGTTTATGGTACTAATTTTTATTATGTGTGTAAATTCGTGATAGTTTTAACTATGATTTCAACCCCGCGTTGCAGGTCAATGTGTATGTACAATTGACCTCGCTTTGCCATATCAACGAAATCATCTGCTCACGCATGACAAGGTAACGCTGATATGCTATTGCTCTTACAACGTCACAGTCACTGTTTCAGTCACGGTGTCAGTCACGGAGATGCCGATATGCTATTGGTCGAACGCCTTCATCTAGCTTGATGGCACAGCTGGTCGGGACGGAAGGAAGGAGAGAAAATCAGTCAAAAACGGAAGGAAGGAATGTTGTGAAGACTTTGCAAACTTTATCTGTTAGACATGGCTTCTAAAATTGCTAGTGGCGGTAAAGGAAGTAACAAGAGGATGATGACAATAGAAACGAAGCAGGAGATAATAAAAAAAAAAAAATACGAAGGAGGCGCACGCATGGTTAACCTTGCTCGTGAGTATGGCCATAACCGCTCGGCAATCTTCTAAGGGCAAGACTTTCCTTGCCGGGGGACGGACCTCGATCGACAACAAAATTGAGAGGCTTCTTCTATTATGGATTAAAGAGAAGGAAATCGCCGGTGATGTCTTCTAGTTTGAGAAAAGTTCCCGTTTAAGAAAATAAATAAATTCTGCGGGTTGGTCTCTGCTCCCCTCCGCCTCCACCCAGCTCAAGTCACGTCGCCCCAAAGGTAAATGTCATTTTTCCTTTGTATATGTTATTTAATTTAACTGTACAGTAGATTATGTTACTCGTTTTTAATATGTGTATAAAGTCGTGATGCTTTTACCTAAGGTTTTTGCACGTGTTGCACGCATTCACTAATTAACATAGGTTTGGATTGCCCATCATACGAGCAGTTCAAGTTACGAGCGTAGCCACTGAACGGATTAAGTTCGTAACACGGGGGCCCACTGTACTTTAAAATGACGAATGCACAATTGAAGCAGAGTCCCAGCTGTACTTAATTACAAGTCAGTAAGATTACATATAATAAAACTACCTTTGACTTTGTTCTCCAGGGAATTCTCCAACTCAGCAACTAACCTGGATAAAATGCATGTACAGACCAATGCTCATTCCCTGCAACAATATTGGATCGTAATCAGAATGTGAAAAAAAAAAAAAAAAAACTATAAAACTGTAGATTTTTTTTTAAATGAATATTTATGCATGATCAGTGTGTAAACATGAACAGGGCTTATAGCCTGCCACAATATTTTAGCTGGTCTCTCAAAGCCTCTTTGCAGCATTCCTGCTCTGGCAGGAGAAGAGTTTCTCTCACCTTCACTGTCTGAGGCTGAAATTAGACATACACTCTGAGGGAACCAAAAGCTCATTAAAGCATATTGGGCTGCAGTACTCATGCTGTGAATATGCATTATTTAGCCATTATCTGTCTCATTTGGCAAGTTTTTAACCCAGGGGCAAGAGAAAGGATGATGCGATATTATCTTTTTAACTGTTACTACAGCATCCAAACATTATTGATATTTTCTATTTTAACACACAATTTGGTGATTTGATAGATCAGTTCATATAAATGACACACACATACACACGCACACACACACATTTTCTACGATGCATTGATCACAGGAAAAATTAAAGTGCCATCTAATGATGACCTGAGAGAATGCTATGAGGTGCCATAAGGAACATAATTCTTATACACAAAGATGAATCGTTTGTTGCTCCTATATGCACATGAAACATGAGCACACATACTGAAACGCTTTCACATAATGAGATAAAATGCTCTTACGCACGCAAATAAACCATTGACTGCTTATGTGCACATATGAAATGTACTCACGCATCATACTGAAACACTTTTATACACTGAGGAATCATAACAAAACACATGTAAGTGAAATACTCTTGTGTTTGTTAATATTTTAAAATGCCTTCCATCAAGAGACATTACAGTATGTATCAAATGTACTCTCAAGTACTCTGTCCAGGTATGTCAAATTTTGCTGTGAACACAGTCATTGTTGTAGAAATAGCAAATACAGTTGTTGTTCATTTTGGTCCAAGGACACGGTTCTTAGCCTGTGTTCAGTCAACCCGAGGGGTTCGCTGTAGCCTCCACTGCATACTGTAGGTGAAGACACACCCGATTCATTGTGTCAGTTTGTGACGGCACTCCCCGCTTGGCCATCATTGGATGCAAACGATCACGTTACGTTGCTGGGCCCTTCAGTCCAGCTCATTTTGTGCAGTTGAAAATAAATAAATAAATCAAATAAGGATTTTTACCAACAACGGTGCTTTCAATGAGGACCGGGCCTTTGAGTATCCTCCTTTGTTAGCTTCGGTATGTCGTACTGCCATGCTTGACTTTCCAGAACGAGCTGCATGGTGACCTCATGGCACAGCGCGTCTCCGATGTAGTACGGAAGCGGACAGCAAAAAAAAAAAAAAAAAAAAGAAAACTACAGAAGCAGACAGAAAGCGTATTGATTTCTTTTTTTATTTCAGTATCAATATAGTGATGCTTCAAATCAATTTAAATCGTAGTAAATGAGAATCATGATTCTAATGTGAATCACTTTTTTTTCTACACACTCTTATGCCACATTTTCCTCAAGTCTGACCGTGTGTAGCTTCTTTTTTTTTTTAAGTGTTATTTCTGAATATGAATATGTTTGTCACTTTTGGACCTGATGCACATTTGGTTGATGGCCATTTGAGTATGTGCTGCAAACTGTGTGCTGAAACAAGGTAGAGCCAGTCGCGTGAGTAATCCCAGGACGGTTAAAATGAAATTGCAAAGTGAATGTGACGTGATGCAAATTACATGGCTTAGTCCATCAGTGCAGGCCACACGGCATTGTGTATGAGGACACAATCTTTTGCTAAAATGTGTGTGTAAACAACACAGGGTACCAAGAGTGTTCTCTTCACCCATGACTTGGTTCTCTTTCACGTGAGTATCTAATAAATGTGGTTGCTAGTGTCAATTGGACTATGAGGAGATTTTTTTTTTTTTCCCTGTCCAAGTCAAATAAGATTTTTCTCATTGATCCAAATCGTGTTTATGGTTCATATCTTTTGGGGATTTTTCAAATGTGATACCATAGCATGTTACTTGATTGTAGCTGATTCTTGTATAAATCATTTTTCATATATGCATTTCCTCTGAATATGCAGGATTCCGAATAACACACATACGCGCGCACATAGGTCAATCTGTGCAATTCCTAGGTCCTCGCTCCTCTATTTACATGCTCCTACAAGCATTTCCATCGAGGAGTGAGGAGATTGACAAAGGAGCGAGGAGAGTGGAATAATATGTGGGCGGTAATGAGACAATCACTCCTTGACGTTACCGTTTGATAGAGGCATCTGCTGAACATGACGATGCACATTGATGTGTGCCACAAATACACCGTTTGAATTACAATCAAGACAAAGGTCCACTATGCTTTATGTTTCAAGTGGAATGAAAATAAAGTCAAATATCAACACTGCTTTACAACTTAGCAGATGCAAAGACAAGCCGGTCGGTCTGTCCCAAGCACGTCTGCCCGGCGCTCTGAACCCTCAATGAATGCAGTGCATATTTGGAACAACTTGAAATATATTATGAACATAGATACTGTATGTTGGACGTGTTGCATTCTTGTTGAAGCACCAGCGTGTGTTGTGTGAGATACATTTCATTTCAAGAGTGATGTATGATTAGCTCCTCCAGCTACAATGCTATATGGAATTACATTTATTATTTTTAGGAAAGGAAATAAGGGAAAAATTGCACAGCTGTGCCAGTTTCAATTGGCAATGATCAGTTGCACATCTCATTTCGCCACACACAATGATGATTTGGTTGGAGCGATTGAAAAAATGTGATAATGTGCAGGTTTCACTGAGGGTATTAACATTTTGGACTTTTGTGTTTGAGGCAAAAGAGGACTTTTTTTTTTACTTTAAAGTTAGTTTTGCTCTGTGCTGAACCAAAGATCAAGTTAATTTGCACTTGAATGCCACCATGGAGCTTTTAGTCACAATAGTGATTCATGGCAGCACTATCCTCAGCCATTTTGATTAGAAATAGGAGATGAACGTTGCAGCAGGTGAGGGTGTTTTTTGTGCACTCCCGGAAGCATTGCTTTAGAAAGGTAATAATAACTTAGTCTGTCTGCATTTTATCTGACAATTGAGATATATTGTTTAATCACACTTTTTTATCATTAGCTGTGTTTCTATTAAGGTTTTTCACAAAATAAAAGCTATGTTTAATGTTTTCACAAGAATATTCAACTGCTCTTTGTCCCAAGTAAATATTATACCCTGTCTAAAAACATCAACAATTATTCCAGTTCCCCAAAAGGCATCGATCGGCAGCCTAACAGAATATAGGCCTATCGTGCTCATGCCAATCATCACAAAAAGCTTTGAAAAATTTGTTGCACTCCCACAGTCAACCCGCACCAGTTTGCACACAGAGCAAAATGATGCACCAAGGATTTCATTGTCATAGCTCTGCACACTATGCTAAGCCACCTGGAACACCAGGAGATCTATGTATGTTATGATGCTATTCATTGACTACAGCTAAGCATTCAGTTCCATAGTTCCGGACATTCCCATTAATAAACTCTCCCTCCTTGCCTGTCCACCTCCAGCTGCAGGTGTATTAAAAACTTTCAAACACACCATGCACATACGGTCGCATTTGGATCACACCAATCCCAAATCTAAACATTAAGCACTGACAGCACAAGGTTTGGTGTACTAAGTCCTTTATTATACTCTAGGGCAGGGGTGGGCAACTCCAGCCCTCGAGGGCCGGTGTCCTGCATGTTTTCCAGTTTTCTCTCCCTAACACACCTGATTTAAACCATTAGCTCATCAACAAGCTCTGCTGGAGCTTGAGAATAATCCTAATCATTTGATTCAGGTGTGTTTGAGAGAGAAAACAGGGAAACATGCAGGACACCGGCCCCCGAGGCCTGGAGTTGCCCACCCCTGCTCTAGGGTGAGAGACTGTCATCATGGAGTCTACAGAACCACCTCACTTGGACCACCACAAAAACAAAATACCCGATACCAGACTTCCGTAAACACGGCAGAGTCAGTCCCACGCGTCCTCAACGGAACACGCGTCAAAAGAATCCATTCATTCAAGCTTGTGGAAGTCCACGTGTCCGATGACCTCTCCTAGACCGTCGACATAACAGCGGTGGTAATGAAAGCCCAGCAGAGACTTCACTTTCTGAGAGTGCTTAGGGAAAACCACCTTCACTTCTGACCTTCTACCGAACCACAATTGAGAGCATCCGAGCATATCACATCATACCGTGGTACGCGGGGGACAATGCAGCCAACAGGATAGCGGGTGCAGAGGGTGGTTCAACAACAGAAAATTGTTGCCCTTTGCACTTCCTAGACGACATTGACAGCGCTTGCTATCTGAGCAGATCAAGGAAGATTGCCACAGCTCATCCTCCCCTCCATGAGCCATCACTTTACTGTGGCGGAGGGGTGTATGTTCCAATGATCCGAGTAACTCAATCGTCCGGGATTTTACGCCCCTCGCAAAAAGGACCCATTGAAAGACCAGAATAAGTACAGCTCACAGATCCTTAATGATGAGTGAGGAATTTTGACGGGTTTTTCCCTTGCTGGGACGTAGGTCACCAGGGCCACTCCTCCAGAGCCAGGCCTGGGGGCGGGGCTCGTTGCTGAGACATCGCTTTTGTACACATGTGAGTTTTATTACTGCATTCATGGGCCCCGGTCAGGCACCAGGACCCCGGTTCAGCGCCCGCACATTTGATTTTGTAATAACATTTACTTTGGAAGCTCCTCTTCAGCTATCTTCCGTGACAAGTTTTATTTGCTTTTATCAATCATCAGGAAAAATACCTCCTATCTCAAGAAATAAATTCCTTTGTTAGTATCAAAACAACTACAAAGTTTGGTAACGATATACATCATGGTATTTCTTGAGCAAGTGAAGTTGGCGACGGATTGACGGACCAACAATAAAAAAATTTTGCGTGAGAAAAAAATGCTGGCTCCTAGATGACAGAAGGAGGGCAGTGAACTGAATGACGACTGCCAAACCAGCAAAAAAAAAAAGTTCCCACCTCTGCTTAAATTTTACATAATACAACTTACTATTCAGTCAAAAGTCATTTCTACTGACAGTAGGCTATATCTAACAATGTAGAAACAATCATCAGTGTGCTTTGCAAGACAGAATAACAAAAGGAGGCATAGGGTAATTTTGTATAATTTTACTTTTCACTTTTGATTTGTAAGGAACATGCCTTTTTCCACACAAATCGCATGTAAACTATTGCTACTCTTTGAGGCTTTCTACAAATTGTAAAGCTTTTACTGTATTAAATAGGACAAAACTAAGTCAAGTGCATTTTTATCATAAAATGGGGTAGAACAAGATACATTGTCATGTCACAGGAAATTGTGGTACAAAAATATTTCTCTTGTGCAAAAGAAGAAAAAGTGCATTTGAGCAAGGAGAGTAGGGGCGTGAGGAGGGACAGCTGAATTATGACTTATACAAAGACATAATTGAACGCTGTTCCTGTCGTTGTTGATCTATTTAGCAGGAGGGCAGCAGAAATATTTATCACGGCTTCAATGTGATGGAGACCTGCGATGATTGGAGATTGGGAAAAGCCACTTTAAAGGCATACAGAATCACCCATTCAAAATCCATACGCTCACAACAGAGTGGAACGTTGCATTCACATTTGTGGCTGTATGGCTTTAGTGCGTCACACGAGTTCACATAACGCAAAAAGACTATGTTGCTTTCGACGCTGGTTCATGCATCAGGCTAATGCCACCCATTTCGATCACGGCGACTTTTCTTTGTCTTTTTATAAAGTGGGATGTTATTGTGTTCCTTGGCATCAATGTTTGCAAAAGAATGATAAACTCCTTTGGTTTCCTCTATATAGTAAGAAAGTAAATCTTTGCCTTGAACCAGAACAGGGCTGGTTTCATTTCCTCCATTTTTGTTTCAGTGGTTCGATTCTGAATCCATTCTGAGTCCATTTTTTGATACACCCCTAATGTTATACAACTTTAACATTCCTGCTTGGGTGCTCTATTTTGTTTTCAAAATGCTGAAACCCTTAGGGGTTTGACCCTTAAGGACCAGAGGTCACTTTTTCACACTGAGCTAAGCTTGGCCCACCCAGTGTCAGGTGTTCCATGTAACCACATCCTGGGTGTGTTGAAGCACCCTATTGTGAAATGTTTTGTAGATAATTTGCTGTTTTAAGTTCAGGCCATTGAATTTTATTCAGAATACAATTATTCTTCTCAATCTATATCAGTATAACCCTATTGGCACATTATAAGCATGAGAAACCTTTGTCGAGGAATTATACTGGTTTACAGTGATCCCTCCTACTTCGCGGTCTCAGATATCGCGGTCTCAGTACTTCGCGGATTTTTCCAGGAAAAATTAAAAATATTTCAAAATAAAAATATTATAAAAAATGGGTGAGAATGGAAAAAAAATGAAAAAAGCAAAAAATTACCTTATACACTACTGTATTCATCTAATAACTAAGTAATATTAGGTAATAACTACGTTGAGAATTCTTCAAGCGTTAGAGTTACTGACGTTTGTTATCTTATTTTGAAATGCATGCTTTTAATTTTTCCGGTCGAGTTGCATTTGGGTTTCCTGTTCTACGTTCTCTGTGAGTCATTCGGCTCTTTACGGTGATTTAATGAATGACAACGTAAGCTCATATTTATAGTTTATTATCATTTATGTTGATAACGCACGCTACTGCCTATGTTTAGTAAGCGATGAGTGTTTATTCTGTTTATGTGTTCGTTTGTGTAGAGGTTGCGCTTTATAGTTAGTAGTTGTTGTTGGTTGTTGCTAACCCGCTAATGTCGGCTAAAAATACATTAAATTCATAGATTAAAGTTCGGCAAGTGTTTATATGTTAGTTGACTGACTTTAAGATTGTTGTTGATTAATTATTTAACAGATACTACATGATACACCATACATGAGCCAAAATAAATGTGAAGTTCAATGTGATGACTTGCATACTCTTTGACGGAGTCTTGGTGCAGTTAACCAGTCCTGAGAACAAATTCTCCACAAAGTAATACTAGTTATTTAATGAATATAAAATAATGTTAATAAGGATAATGTACTGTTACAGTAAATAAGAGGAGAATAAAATACACAAAAGAGGATTGTTTATGGTTACTGCGGCTATATTGGGGCATACATAGAAATCTAGGAACTGATACCCTACTTCGCGGGTTTCAGACTTCGCGGGGGGTTGACGCCCCCCATTAACCGCGAAGTTGGGGGGGATCACTGTAATTTGACATAATGACTAAGC